>NW_026999301.1:2932688-3232688 GCF_037126465.1 Ornithodoros turicata
CATTGAATTATTTTCAAACTCTTGGTGATTCTTTTTATTTTCGTGTTCAGACCATACACGCGTGCATGCGGTATTTTGTACAAGAGTGGATCCCTGATCAACTTCGCACGTTTACACTTTCTATCGTTTAATTATTTTCAAACTCTAGGCGATCCTTTCTATTTTCGTGTGCGGACTATACACTCGTGTATGCAGATTTGGGACAAAAGTGGATTCCTGATCAACTTTGCACGTTTACACTTTCTATCGTTGAATTACTTTCAAACTCTGGGCAATTCTTTTTATTTTTTTGCGGACTATACACGCGTGTATGCAGTATTTGGGAAGAGAGTGGATCCTTGATCAACTTTGCACGTTTACACTTTCTATCGTTGAATTATTTTCAAACTCTAGGCGATTCTTTTTATTTTCGTGTGCGGACTATACACGCGTGTATGCAGTATTTGGGAAAGAGTGGATCCCTGATCAACTTCGCACGTTTAGACTTTCTATCATTGAATTATTTTCAAACTCTTGGTGATTCTTTTTATTTTCGTGTTCAGACCATACACGCGTGCATGCGGTATTTTGTACAAGAGTGGATCCCTGATCAACTTCGCACGTTTACACTTTCTATCGTTTAATTATTTTCAAACTCTAGGCGATCCTTTTTATTTTCGTGTGCGGACTATACACGCGTGTATGCAGATTTGGGACAAAAGTGGATTCCTGATCAACTTTGCACGTTTACACTTTCTATCGTTGAATTACTTTCAAACTCTGGGCAATTCTTTTTATTTTTTGCGGACTATACACGCGTGTATGCAGTATTTGGGAAGAGAGTGGATTCTTGATAAACTTTGCACGTTTACGCTTTCTATCGTTGAATTATTTTCAAACTCTAGGTGATTCTTTTTATTTTCGTGTGCGGACTATACACGCGTGTGTGCGGTATTTGGTACTAGAGTGGATCCCGATCAACATTGCACGTTGACGCTTTCTATCGTTGAATTATTTTCAAACTCTACTCGATTCTTTTTATTTTCGTGTGCAGACTATACACGTGTGTATGCGTTATTTTGTACAAGAGTGAATCCCGATCAACTTTGCACATTTACACTTTCTATCGTTGAATTATTTTCAAATTCTACGCGATTCTTTTTATTTTCGTGTGAGGACTATACACGCGTTTATGCAGTATTTGGGACAAGAGTGGATCCCTGATCAACTTCGCACGTTTACACTTTCTATCGTTGAATTATTTTCAAACTCTAGGCGATCCTTTTTATTTTCGTGTGCGGACTATACACGCGTGTATGCAGATTTGGGACAAAAGTGGATTCCTGATCAACTTTGCACGTTTACACTTTCTATCGTTGAATTACTTTCAAACTCTGGGCAATTCTTTTTATTTTTTGCGGACTATACACGCGTGTATGCAGTATTTGGGAAGAGAATGGATTCTTGATCAACTTTGCACGTTTACGCTTTCTATCGTTGAATTATTTTCAAACTCTAGGTGATTCTTTTTATTTTCGTGTGCGGACTATACACGCGTGTGTGCGGTATTTGGTACTAGAGTGGATCCCGATCAACATTGCACGTTGACGCTTTCTATCGTTGAATTATTTTCAAACTCTACTCGATTCTTTTTATTTTCGTGTGCAGACTATACACGTGTGTATGCGTTATTTTGTACAAGAGTGAATCCCGATCAACTTTGCACGTTTACACTTTCTATCGTTGAATTATTTTCAAACTCTAGGCGATTCTTTTTATTTTCGTGTGAGGACTATACACGCGTTTATGCAGTATTTGGGAAAAGACTGTATCCCTGATTAACTTCGCACGTTTACACTTTCTATCGTTGAATTATTTTCAAACTCTAGGCGATTCTGTTTATTTTCGTGTGCGGACTATACACGCGTGTATGCAGTATTTGGGAAAGAGTGGATCCCTGATCAACTTCGCACGTTTAGACTTTCTATCATTGAATTATTTTCAAACTCTTGGTGATTCTTTTTATTTTCGTGTTCAGACCATACACGCGTGCATGCGGTATTTTGTACAAGAGTGGATCCCTGATCAACTTCGCACGTTTACACTTTCTATCGTTTAATTATTTTCAAACTCTAGGCGATCCTTTCTATTTTCGTGTGCGGACTATACACTCGTGTATGCAGATTTGGGACAAAAGTGGATTCCTGATCAACTTTGCACGTTTACACTTTCTATCGTTGAATTACTTTCAAACTCTGGGCAATTCTTTTTATTTTTTTGCGGACTATACACGCGTGTATGCAGTATTTGGGAAGAGAGTGGATCCTTGATCAACTTTGCACGTTTACACTTTCTATCGTTGAATTATTTTCAAACTCTAGGCGATTCTTTTTATTTTCGTGTGCGGACTATACACGCGTGTATGCAGTATTTGGGAAAGAGTGGATCCCTGATCAACTTCGCACGTTTAGACTTTCTATCATTGAATTATTTTCAAACTCTTGGTGATTCTTTTTATTTTCGTGTTCAGACCATACACGCGTGCATGCGGTATTTTGTACAAGAGTGGATCCCTGATCAACTTCGCACGTTTACACTTTCTATCGTTTAATTATTTTCAAACTCTAGGCGATCCTTTTTATTTTCGTGTGCGGACTATACACGCGTGTATGCAGATTTGGGACAAAAGTGGATTCCTGATCAACTTTGCACGTTTACACTTTCTATCGTTGAATTATTTTCAAACTCTAGGCGATTCTTTTTATTTTCGTGTGCGGACTATATACGTGTGTATGCGGCATTTTGTACAAGAGTGGATCCTGATCAACATTGCACGTTTACGCTTTCTATCGTTTAATTATTTTCAAACTCTAGGCAATTCTTTTTATTTTCTGTGCGGACTATACACGCGTGTATGCAGTATTTGGGAAGAGAGTGGATTCTTGATCAACTTCGCACGTTTACACTTTCTATCGTTGAATTATTTTCAAACTCTAGGCGGTTCTTTTCATTTTTGGTGCGGACTATACACGCGTGTATGCAGTATTTGGGAAGAAAGTGGATCCTTGATCAACTTTGCCCGTTTACACTTTCTATCGTTGAATTATTTTCAAACTCTACTCGATTCTTTTTATTTTCCTGTGCAGACTATACACGTGTGTATGCGTTATTTTGTACAAGAGTGAATCCCGATCAACTTTGCACATTTACACTTTCTATCGTTGAATTATTTTCAAACTCTAGGCGATTCTTTTTATTTTCGTGTGAGGACTATACACGCGTTTATGCAGTATTTGGGACAAGAGTGGATCCCTGATCAACTTCGCACGTTTACACTTCTATCGTTGAACTATTTTCAAACTCTAGGCGATTCTTTTTATTTTCGTGTGCGGACTATATACGTGTGTATGCGGCATTTTGTACAAGAGTGGATCCTGATCAACATTGCACGTTTACACTTTCTATCTTTGAATTACTTTCAAACTCTGGGCAATTCTTTTTATTTTTTGCGGACTATACACGCGTGTATGCAGTATTTGGGAAGAGAGTGGATTCTTGATCAACTTTGCACGTTTACGCTTTCTATCGTTGAATTATTTTCAAACTCTAGGTGATTCTTTTTATTTTCGTGTGCGGAGTATACACGCGTGTATGCGGTATTTGGTGCTAGAGTGGATCCCGATCAACATTGCACGTTGACGCTTTCTATCGTTGAATTATTTTGAAACTCTAGGCGATTCTTTTCATTTTCGTGTACGGACTATACACGCGTGTATGCAGTATTTGGGACAACAGTGGATCCCTGATCAAGTTTGCACGTTTACACTTTCTATCGTTGAATTATTTTCAAACTTTAGCCGATTCTTTTCATTTTTGTGTGCTGACTATACACGCATGTATGCGATATTTTGTACAAGAGTGAATCCCTCATCAACTTTGCACATTTACACTTTCTATCGTTGAATTATTTTCAGACACTAGGCGATTCTTTTTATTTTTGTGTGCGAACGATGCACGCGTGTATGAACTATTTGGGACAACAGTGCATCCCTGATCAACTTCGCACGTTTACACTTTCTATCGTTGAATTATTGTCAAACTCTAAGTGATTCTTTTCATTTTCGTGTACGGACTATACACGCGTGTATGCAGTATTGGGGAGAAGAGTGGATCCCTCATCAACTTTGCACATTTACACTTTCTATCGTTGAATTATTTTCAGACTCTAGGCGATCCTTTTTATTTTCGTGTGCGGACTATACACGCGTGTATGCAGTGTTTGGGAAAGAGTGGATCCCTGATCAACTTCGCACGTTTAGACTTTCTATCGTTGAATTATTTTCAAACTCGTGGTGATTCTTTTTATTATCATGTTCAGACCATACACGCGTGTATGCAGTATTTGGGAAGAGAGTGGATTCTTGATCAACTTTGCACGTTTACGCTTTCTATCGTTGAATTATTTTCAAACTCTAGGTGACTCTTTTTATTTTCGTGTGCGGACTATACACGCGTGTATGCGGTATTTGGTACTAGAGTGGATCCCGATCAACATTGCACGTTGACGCTTTCTATCGTTGAATTATTTTCAAACTCTAGGCGATTCTTTTCATTTTCGTGTAAAGACTATACACGCGTGTATGCAGTATTTGGGACAAGAGTGGATCCCTCATCAACTTTACACATTTACACTTTCTATCGTTGAATTATTTTCAGACTCTAGGAGATTCTTCTCATTTTCGTGTGCAGACTATACACGCGTGTATGCGGTATTTTGTACAAGAGTGGATCCCGATCAACATGGCACGTTTAAGTTTCTATCGTTTAATTATTTTCAAACTCTAGGCAATTCTTTTTATTTTCGTGTGCGGATTATACACGCGTGTTTTCAGTATTTGGGACAACAGTGGATCCCTGATCATGTTTGCACGTTTACACTTTCTATCGTTGAATTATTTTCAAACTCTAGGCGATTCTTTTCATTTTTGTGTGCTGACTATGCACGCGTGTATGCAGTATTTGGGAAAGAGTGGATCCCTGATCAACTTCGCACGTTTAGACTTTCTATCGTTGAATTATTTCCAAACTCTAGGTGATCCTTTTTATTTTCGTGTGCGGACTATACACGCGTGTATGCAGTATTTGGGACAAGAGTGGATTCCTGATCAACTTTGCACGTTTACACTTTCTCTCTTTGAATTACTTTCAAACTCTGGGCAATTCTTTTTATTTTTTGCGGACTATACACGCGTGTATGCAGTATTTGGGAAGAGAGTGGATTCTTGATCAACTTTGCACGTTTACGCTTTCTATCGTTGAATTATTTTCAAACTCTAGGTGATTCTATTTATTTTCGTGTGCGGAGTATACACGCGTGTATGCGGTATTTGGTACTAGAGTGGATCCCGATCAACATTGCACGTTGACGCTTTCTATCGTTGAATTATTTTCAAACTCTAGGCGATCCTTTTTATTTTCGTGTGCGGACTATACACGCGTGTATGCAGTATTTGGGAAGAGAGTGGATCCCTGATCAACTACGCACGTTTAAACTTTCTATCGTTGAATTATTTTCAAACTGTAGGCAATTCTTTTTATTTTCGTGTGTAGACTATACACGCGTGTATGCGGTATTTGGTACAAGAGTGCATCCCTGATCAACTACGCACGTTTACACTTTCTATCGTTGAATTATTTTCAAACTCTAGGCGATTCTTTTTATTTTCGTGTGCAGACTATACACGCGTGTATGCGATATTTTGTACAACAGTGAATCCCGATCAACTTTGCACATTTACGCTTTTTATCGTTGAATTATTTTGAAACTCTAGGCGATCCTTTTTATTTTCGTGTGCGGACTATACACGCGTGTATGCAGTATTTGGGAAAGAGTGGATCCCTGATCAACTTCGCACGTTTAGACTTTCTATCGTTGAATTATTTTCAAACTCTTGGTGATTCTTTTTATTTTCGTGTTCAGACCATACACGCGTGTATGCAGTATTTGGGAAGAGAGTGGATTCTTGATCAACTTTGCACGTTTACGCTTTCTATCGTTGAATTATTTTCAAACTCTAGGTGATTCTTTTCATTTTCGTGTAAAGACTATACACGCGTGTATGCAGTATTTGGGAAAGAGTGGATCCCTGATCAACTTCGCACGTTTAGACTTTCTATCGTTGAATTATTTCCAAACTCTAGGTGATCCTTTTTATGTTCGTGTGCGGACTATACACGCGTGTATGCGGTATTTTGTACAACAGTGAATCCCGATCAACATTGCACGTTTAAGTTTCTATCGTTTAATTATTTTCAAACTCTAGGCAATTCTTTTTATTTTCGTGTGCAGATTATACACGCGTGTATTCAGTATTTGGGACAACAGTGGATCCCTGATCAAGTTTGCACGTTTACACTTTCTATCGTTGAATTTCAAACAACTTTCAAACTCTAGGCGATTCTTTTCATTTTTGTGTGCTGACTATGCACGCGTGTATGCGGTATTTTGTACAAGAGTGGATCCCGATCAACATTGCACGTTTACGTTCTCTATTGTTGAATTAATTTTTAGCCTTGCCGGCATGGTTTTACTTTATTCGCTTTAATTATTTCTGGGTTTTAAAGTAGCCTTGACCGGCACTTGAAGCCTAGATGACAATAGTTAGGGTTGCCGTCAGGCTTCCCTGGCCTACAAGTTGCCAGTTAAAGTTTTTAATCCCGTTTTTCGGGGTACATGATGGTTTTAGCCAAATCAACGCCACTCCAAGCATTTCTAGAATTTCTTCAGATTGAAATCGTGCATCGGAGAAGAAAAGTCACAAAGTGCGGTGTAACGGTGGGAGGAAATATTGTGTTCTTTCGTATTGTATTGTGGGTAAACGGCGGGAGTAACTATGACTCTCTTACCTCTCACCATAGGCTGGGGGCGAGTGGCTTCCCCCTGTTATCCAGCAACATGGAAGCCGGACAAGAGGAGGGGACGACTCTTGTCTCAATGCCGGGGGCGGGTGGCTGCCCCTTGTTATCCAGCGACTAGGAGGCAGGTGTTGAGGGACAGGAAAGGGTCCGTACGTGCCTGTCGCCATTAGCGGGACCGTGTTGTGGCGGTCTGTCACCCAGTGAATTGTGCGCTGGCGCCTCGTGTGTGCGGTTAGGGGTCATACGATGCCCGCTGCAAGCCGTGGTGATGCGGAACACATAGCCTCTCCCATGGAAATGGTCAACTCCACCTTCTCGTGGTGCTACCTGTTACCCCTGGTACCGCTTCGGCGGGGCAGGGAACTGACGGAGCTCTGGCCTACCCCCCGCGGACCTGGGCTGCCAACCCGAGTCGGCGGAAAACTCACTGGGTGCAACAGCAGAAACAAATCAAAGGGGTAGCCAGCGTCCTAGCGACGCAGGCTCCCAGTGCGAACCTGCGCCCAACGGACCAGCCCACACCGGCCCAACATCAACAACATCGCTCAAGCCCTGGCAATTTCACCTGTTCCTGTGGACGAACTTTTACTACTACAAGAGGCCTGCGGGTGCATGCCACCTACCATCATCACCCCATTGAGAAGCTAGCCCCCGTCTCCAGTCTTCCTGCACAGCAGATACCCCACGTGGGGGAAGTCCATCTACATCCAGAAGCTGCGACGAGTTACACCAGCACCAATGACCGTCGGGACCATCGGGACCGTCCCGAAACAGTACAACAACCGCCATCGAGTGTTTCCGCCTCAACCTCATCAGAGGGCCCAGCACCGAGGGCGGCTTTAAACACTTGTCCGGAATGCGGCTCCAATTTCTCCAGCAAGAGAGGCTTAAGCCTCCACCGTCGGGCGGCACATCCCGTGTCCTACCACCAATTCATCAACACCCAGCGGGTTAAGCCTAGATGGTCTGTCGAGGAAGATCAAGTTCTCGCCCGAGCGTAAGTCCGACTCAGGCCTAATTCTGGTCGCGTCCTCCCCCGTTGGACTCGAGCACCGTCTCCACGAGGCTGCCACCTACCTAGCGTCGCGAGGCCTTCACATCAATCCCGCGAAAACCTTCACCGTGGCGCTAGTGTACTCAGGTCGGGATAAAAAGACGAAGGTTGACTCCGCAAGGACATTCAAGGTCGCAGGCAACCCAATACCGGCAGCAGAACCCAACTTTACATGAAAATATCTTGGGGTTCCTTTCACCTTGACAGGCAGACCATCGCCTCCAACGCAGGAACTGTCGGATCTTCTACAGCGCGTCCAGCGGGCACCCCTCAAGCCACAACAACGTTTGGTGGTATTGAGATACCATCTCCTACCCAGGCTCTTCCACCGCCTGGTGCTGGGGCATTGGTCGAGGGAGCTCCTGGATAGACTTGACACGAACATCAGAGCCGCCGTCCGCCGTTGGATCAAACTGCCCCACGACACCCTGGTGGCGTACTTCCACGCCCCAGTGGCGGGCGGTGGCCTCGGGATCCCTGCCTTGCGGACTAATGCGCCAACGCGACAACCAGCCAGGGTGCTGAATCTACGAGAGTACTCCCATCCAGTGGTAAGGGAGGCAACTACTACATCGTGTATGATGAAGATCTTAAGGAGAGCCGAAGCGGCTTCGACTTTCGACAACCGCCTCCTTCGTACTATGGCAGCCGTGAAGAAATATTGGTGCCGAAGATTATACCAGTCGAACGACGGAAAAGCCTTAACCGACGCCTCACTAGTTCCCTTCGCTCATTCTTGGGTGGCGGAGGGAACCCGGATTATGAATGGTCGCCAATTCATCGACGCCATCAAGCTGAGAGGGAACGCCCTCCCGTGCCGAACAAGATCAGGCAGAGGACTGGAGGTGGAGAAGACATGTCGGGCGGGTTGTCAGTCCCATGAAACGATATCGCATATCCTTCAGACGTGCCATAGGACGCATGGAGCACGAACCCGCCCACACGACAACATCGTTAAATTCGTGAACGAGAGACTGCGGGAGCTCGGATGGGAAACCCAAATAGAACCTATCATTTCGGCCACGCAGGGCGTCATCAAGCCTGATCTCGTCGCGAAAATGGACGATCCCACTTTTCTGCTCGACGCACAGATAGTGGGCACAGGGATAGCCCTTGAGTCGGCCCACGGGCACAAAGTTTTAAAGTATAACCGACCGGAGGTATGTGATCATGTACGTGGCACAGGACAAGACCCCATCGTTTCAAGCGTCACCCTATCTTTTAGGGGGATTTGGGCCCGTGCCAGCGCCGATATCCTCCTAGACATGGGCTTAAACAAGAAGGACATCTCCACAATCATCATTATGGCACTACAGGGCGGGGCGCGATGTTACCATGCATTCGGGCGGATGACCACGGTGGCCCTCCACCGGTGATGTAGGTGTGGGCCCCGAAGGCACGCAGTGTATTTGCCCCTATTGTTAGTTATTTTTGGGGCGAGTGTACAGGTATGTCTTCCCTTAATAAAGACAGAACTGTGAAAAAAAAAGCTAAATCACCGCCACTCCACGCATTGCTCGAATTTCTTCAGATTGAAATCGTGCATCAGAGAAGAAAAGTCACAAAGTGCGGTGTAACGGTAGGAGGAAATATTGTGTTCCTGGGGGGTGTGGCTCAGTTGTTCGTTGCTTGTGCGTTTGAGCGATTTTGTATCGAGCAAATTATTATTAAACAACTGGGTCACGGGCGGACCAGCCTCCTCGTGGCGCCCCCTGGGAACGGCTTGCAGCCGGCTAATGGTGCGCCCACGGCACTTTGCCGTTATGAAAGTGCAAATATTTTGTATGTCCTACTTTTAGGCCCTCGTGCTACGTCCCGCACAGGGGGCAATGCTTTTATCGACCCCTAGCTGGGTCATCTTCACCAAAGCATAAGTCTTTTTACTCTGTGCCAAATCTTTTAGTCATGGAAGAAGTGGTTATCCCCTATTCACCTGATGATCTGGTCTGCACTCTTTGTAAGGCTCAGGTGTCGTCAAGAGTCAAGTTTGAGGCGCACCTTGCAGAAGTCCACGCCAAGACTGTGGGGGTGGAGATGCGGCGTCTGCAACACCAAGACCGCAAAACTCTGTAAAACAATGTCGTCCCACCATTAGAAATGTAGAAGAAAGAGGCCTCAAGAGGTTGTGGTCTCATTGAGGGGCTCTCCTCCGGTGGCTGTGGCTGGGCCGTCTGGCTGATCTACAGCCGTCCTGATCTACTGCAACAGAGCTTAGATCCTTCTGGATTCAATGCGTCCTTGGAGGGGTCCGCCTTGGCGGCACTTCTGGAGGAAGATGGGGCTGTACCCTACGGATCTGATGCGGGTGTCGATATCGGTCCGCAATCGTCAGATCAGCTTGTTGATACCACAATGCATGGGAGAGACATTCGCTCACCTGAGCTGGACCAGATACAGCGGGTGGGAGCAGATGCGGCGGCGGTGGCGTCTCTCCTTGGGGTGGGATCGTCCGGGCCTGCGCCGGTTGGCTCGGGCGGGCCAGTGGAGGTAGTGTCCTACGGGAGGTGGACAATCGCGGAGTTGAAGCTGCTCGCCCAGAAGGAAATCGATATCGGAGCCCATCCATTTATCAATCAAGAATTACATAGACTCTATCCAACCAGAAGTCTGTCAAGCATTAGAGGCATCCGTCATCTTCGGAGATACAAAGGTGTCCTGAGTGATCTTCGTGCGCAGCGTCTAGCTTCTAATCCTGACCCCAGTGGGATGCATCAGCAAGAGGAGTGTGCCCTCGCATCGCCAGACGTCCCGAGTACCCTTCATGAATTACAGAGGGCTGGTATTGACTTGGAACTGGCTAGAAGACTGATTGACCTGCCATTACAATATGAGGATCTCTTAACTATCTTGAGAAGTTTTTGGGGTTACCCCAGGAGGATTGCGGGTTGCTAGGCAGGCGCCCATACCACCTACGCAACCTCGCGACTCGAAACAGGCAAGGCGCAAGAGAAGATATATGTTGCACCAACGATTGTACCGAAAGGGACCTAAGGTCTTATTGCATCACATGATGACAGAAGCTAACGAAGACGTTGAGGTCAGCCTAAAGGGCATACATATCTATATGATCGCCTTTTCTCTACCCCCTCGAAGCGTGGGGTGTCGATTCCATCTACGAGTTGTGAGATGAGGGTTCCTGTGCAGCCCATATCTACAGAGGAGGTGTCCTCTTCCCTGGAGGCTCTTAATGTGCATTCAGCTCCTGGGCCGGACGGTATGACCGTATCCCAGCTCCGAAGAGTTCCTGTCTCCGTGCTGGTCCATGTCTTTAACAACCTGCTCAAATTCAAGACATTTCCTGGGAAATTTAAGAGGTCGCGCACCGTGTTCGTGCCAAAGAAGAATAAACCTACCAGTGCCTCTGAGTTCAGACCTATCACTGTTTCCCCAGTGTTGATGAGACTATTCCCCCGAATACTGCTGCAGCGTTTCAGTGCTCACAATACCTTCCACGATTTCCAAGAAGGCTTTGAAACGGACCGCAGCACAAGCTCCAATCTTTTACTGCTGCAAGCGATCATGAGGGATGCGAAGAGGAAACATCGACGCTTCTACGCAGCCAGTTTGGATATTAAAAAGGCGTTCGATACTGTGAGCCAGTATGCTCTTTATGCTGCTCTCCAGGGACGCAAGCTGGACGAGAGCTACATCACTATAGTACAAGACATGTATTCGGGTGCTACAACCAGCTTCACCCTGAATGGAAAAAGTGACAACATCTCTGTTGCAGTCCGCCACGGTATTAAGCAGGGCAACCCCCTGTCCCCATTTCTATTTAATTGTGTGCTAGACCCGCTTCTGCAGATTCTAAATGACTCTGGATTGGGGTACCACATAGGTGACGCCACTGCTTCGGTCTTCGCCTTCGCCGATGATTTAGTTATATTCTCGGAAAATCACGCTGCCCTGGCTAATTTAATTCAGAAGGTCGAAGCTTACCTTAAAGATGTGGGACTGATGTTGAACCCCAATAAAACGCAGTATTTTGGGTGGACGTGGTCTTGTAGCAGAGGATGGTTTAACTAAGACATCCTTCCTATACAGATCATGGGGGAGACCATTCAGTCTGGTGGTATAGGGGGCGCCTTGTGGAATATCTGGGACTGCGCATTTCGATCAATCGTGGCCCCTGCAACCAAGACCCAGTGGCTTCTTCAGTGTCCCGACTTATCAAGAAAGCGGCTCTGAAGCCCTTTCAGAAGGTGCGGTGTTATAAAGAATTGGTAATACAGCGTAGGATGTATACCATCTCAAACTCTTTGGCGGTCATATCCCATAGCAAAAAGGACGACAAGATCCACCGGGAATACATCGAAGATGTTATGCATCTGCCCCACTCAGAACCACAGGGCGATCCGGCCTCCACGTGGCGCCCCCTGGTAATGGCAGTAGCAGCCGACCAACAGGATTGCCCGCGGCATTTTGCCGTGGATAGAGCCGAAACTGAGGTGTCAGAGAGTTTGCTTAGTCAGAGAGTTGCTTAGTTTGCAAGGAGGTCAACGATTTTATCCACCCACCTGAGGGTCTCGATTTGCAGACTACCCCTCACTGTAAGTCTACGAAGAATTGCCCCAAGATGTCATTACAAGAGGAAACTTGGACTTAAATTCCTGAAGAGCTTGTATGCAGATTGTGTGACTTACGTCTTACATCAAGACCGAAGCTTGAAAACCATGTATCGCAACATTCTATGCGACTGGTTTGGGAGTGTGGAATGTGTCAAGTAAAGACGTCCACGTCCAGTAAAGTCATGTCCTCCCACTACACAAAATGCCGGCGAAAGGCAGGACAGCGCCAGACTGGGAGCGAGGATGCTGCTGGTGCGATGGCTGCTCCCCCCTCGGCCTCGGTCGGGGGTGTGTCGGCCTCTGGGTTGGATGCGGGGTTGGTGTTTGTCCCACGAGGCGGTAGCTCGCTTGTGGCCAGTGTTAAGGTCTCTGTCGCAGCTGACACGGACGTGTCTCATCGCTCTACTATCCGAGAAGGCGAGCCTATTCATTCTGCGTCCCGGAATAACTCTGGGGGAGTGGAAACATCCAGTATAGTACTGGAATCGACGGTAATGGCACCCACATCAGACGATGTCTATGAGGCATCGGAAAATGCCGATATATCTCAGTTGGCAGAGGCCATTGTGGAATTTCAGGCTCAAAATGCTGCTGACGACTATTCTTCTACTGAGACCATGCGTGGTCACATGCAACCTTCGGCCAATGTTCCGCTGGGGGACATCCCTCCTTGCTCTGACCCCGGTGCCCGCTCGGCCCCGGTTGGGGTACTGGGGGGGGGGGGTCCTCTGTACCAGTAGTATCGTACGGACGGTGGACTACTGCCGAGATGAAGTTGCTTGCATCTCTTGAGGTGGAAATTGACCCCCACCCCTTTATTAACTTGCAGTTGTCTCACAAGTATCCAACTCGGTCTCTAGCAGGCATACGAGGAATAAGACATCTACAGAAATACAAGGACATTCTGAGGTCGGTCCGAGCTACCACTCAACAACGCTTGTTGGAAACAAGAAGAGTCGTCCCTTCAGTTTATCCCGACACTGATTGCAACATTGCTAGTATCTGCCGGCAGGCTATTCAAGAAGGACTGGATGCATCCGTGGCGGAGCGAATCCGAGATCACCCGCTCCAATACCGTGATGTTAACGACATCTTCCGGCACTTTAAGGCGGTTCAGGACGAAGGATCCAAGAGAAATCGGAAGAAGCGAAACAATAAAAAGGATGCTGCTACAGAAGAAGGCAACAAGGCTGGAAGGAGAAGGCGTTACTACGAACACCAACGCCTGTATCATAAAGGCCCGCGAGTGCTATTGCACGAACTTATGATTGAGGGCAGTGAGTCACCGATCACCTTGGAGGCGATCCATACAACATACGACCCCATCTTTTCTACACAATCGGCCAGTATAACTTCAGATGTCATCTCCATCCATAAAATGAGCGTTGGGGTGGCGGCCATTGCCAAGGAAGAAGTTGATACGGCGCTGCAGCAATTAAACGCAACTTCAGCTCCTGGCCCGGATGGGGTGACCACCCAGCTACTGAAGAGAGTGCCCTCTGTTGTGCTCGCGCTCCTCCTTAACAACATCACGATCCATCAGTCATGATCCATCAGAAGCATTCACGGACAGTGTTCGTACCCAAGAAGGGAAGCCCTGCCGATCCCTCTGATCTACGTCCCATTACGGTACCATCCATCTTTATGCGGCTGCTATCCAGAGTCCTGCTGAGCCGTTTTACGCAGAATAACCGTTTCTCAGATCTGCAATCCGGATTCGAAGATGACCGCTCCACAAGCTCTAATCTCCTCCTCCTGCAAGCTTTGATGCGGCACGCGAAGCGAAAGCACAAGCCATTCTATGCTACTAGCTTGGGCGTACACAAAGCTTTTGATTCGTTAAGCCACCTTGCTATCTTCGCGGCCCTCCGAGGACGTGGAATGCCAGAGATCTATGTGTCATTGATCCAGGAGCTTTATTCAGGATGTACAACAACGTTTTCGTATAAAGGACAGGAGGATCCGACTGTTATAACTGTTCGCCAAGGCATCAAGCAGGGGGACCCTCTGTCCCCCTTTATCTTCAATTGTGTGCTTGATCCCCTCCTGCAAGAGCTCAATACATATCGACTGGGATATCATCGAGACTCGTCTACGGCGTCAGCTATGGCGGTCGCCGACGACGTCTTGCTAGTTCCGGAGAACAACCCAGCACTCCAGGCTCTGTTAAACAAGACTCAAGAATACTTACAAGGTGTGGGCTTACGGCTCAATCCAGTAAAAACCTAGTACTTTGGGTGGGTCTGGTCCAGCCTAAAGGG
The DNA here is from genome assembly GCF_037126465.1 of Ornithodoros turicata. Classification (NCBI taxonomy): domain Eukaryota; kingdom Metazoa; phylum Arthropoda; class Arachnida; order Ixodida; family Argasidae; genus Ornithodoros; species Ornithodoros turicata. The sequence continues at coordinate 2,947,469 of NW_026999301.1, forward strand.
CTGGTTTGACTATGCTGTGCCCCCGTTATTCCTTCAGAACGAGCGAATAGACCCCGTGGACAGAAATACACCAGTGCGTTATCTGGGATTGAACATCCTGATCTACAAAGGCCCTGACCTCCAGGATCCAGTTGCCACTCAGATCGAGCATTTAATCTCACGTGCTGCGCTCAAGCCCTTCCAGAAGATCAAATGCTACAGGGAGCTGGTGATTCAGCGTCGTCTCTACCCACTGGCGAACTCTTTGGCTGTCATCCCGCGGAGCGAGAAAATGGATAAGGAGAACAGAAGATACGTCAAGAGGGTGGTCCACCTGCCTCACTCCTATCCAAACACGCATGTTTGACTTTCAGCCAAGGAAGGAGGGCTAGGCATCCCTAACACTCAATGGACTGGCCCAGCGACACAGTTAAAAGCATTGGCCCGTTTACAGAGGTTAGGCAACTCCTTCGTGGATGAAGTGTTTAATGCTGTCCTATCTGTGCACGCTGATAAAATATGCACGCACCTCAGAATCCCGCATGGCCTTACGTCTCCAGCTGATCTAGAAGCCATATTAAAGGATGGCCGACAACAGTGGTTTGAGGATTTGAAGGCTCGCTATGCCAACAAGGGTCTCTTTGCCCATCAACGAGATTCTCTAGGAAACAAGTGGCTAACGCATGATAGTCGGCTACTCAAGGATGGGGATCGAATTAAAGCATTACGTCTTCGTACCGATATTTACCCCACGCGTGCGCTTTTTAACAAGCATGCGGCCGACCCCTCCACAAGATTATGTCACCATTGAAGGACATCCGAAGAAACTGCAGCCCACATATTGCAGCATTGCGAAAAGGCTCACGGGCCGAGGACAGAACGCCACAATTACATCGTTAAACAAGTATGCCGACTAGTCAGACAGTACTCACCCCAAGCTAAGATTACCACAGAGAAGACTCTTAGTATTAACGGGGAACGACTTAAGCCGGACATGATTTTCGAGCAAGAAGATGAGGTTGTGCTGCAATCGATTGGGATAGCTCCACAGCTAACCTAGAGCGCAAGAATACGGAAAAGATTTTAGAGTACATCAGTTTCTCTCTTGTTCAACAGGTGCCGCTTGTGTCGATTTCCGTCGTATGAATGTGTGTATGAGTGAGCAAAAAATGTAAGAGTGAAAGGAGGGTGAGTGAGAGTGAGTGGCTGGTTGTCGTCCCTTCAGATGACGCACCCCGAAAGTCGCTGGAGAGGCGTGTTAGCTTAACTCAATTGGTAGAGCCCTGGACCGGTAATCCAGAAGATGTGGGTTCGACCCCTACAGCTGGCTAACCTTTTCAGTGACTTTCATCTTTCATCTTGATTTCTTAGGCAATTTGAGGCTTTGTTTGTATCTGTCCCTTGTTGTTCCAGCCTCAGAACATCAGTTTCTCTCTTGTTCAACAGGTGCCGCTTGCGTCGATTTCCGTCGTATGAATGTGTGTATGATTGAGCAAAAAATGTAAGAGTGAAAGGAGGGTGAGTGAGAGTGAGTGGCTGGTTGTCGTCCCTTCAGATGACGCACCCCGAAAGTGGCTGGAGAGGCGTGTTAGCTTAGCTCAATTGGTAGAGCCCTGGACCGGTAATCCAGAATATGTGGGTTCGATCCCTACAGCTGGCTAACCCTTTCAGTGACTTTCATCTTTCATCTTTAAAGTATAGCTGTCTCTCTTCATTATTTCCCGGTAAAAAAGTCACTGTTTCGGGTCTAGTCTCTGGAGCGAGAGGTATGACCTGTCCCTCAACTCGAAGAATCTGCAAGAGTCTTGGTCTATGGGCGTCCGACGTGGCGTTGCTGGGCAGCATTATTTGCTTGGGGCGGTTTGTTCGCATGGTCTAGTTGCGACCCTCAGCGTTATTCCCGAGGCAGTTCGGCAGTTTAGTTCCTGTTTCTTTTACCGGTTTTATAAATTGGCAGTAGTCAAACGTCTAACTGTCAATAACCAAAACGGCGCTCCGCGTCGTGAGACAAGCAGACGCTGACTCTATCCTCAATTTTTTTTACCCCTGTTGGGGACATTAACGTTTTAGCCAAATCAACGCCACTCCACGCATTGCTCGAATTTCTTCATATTGAAATCGTGCATCAGAGAAGAAAAGTCACAAAGTGCGGTGGGTGTGGCTCAGCTGATTTTTTCTTGTGCTGTGTGACTCAAAAAGTGATTGGATTGGTGCGAGCTCTTTAGGTGTCAGCAGCTAAGCTGACAAGCAACAAGCAACAAGTATAAGGCTATCCTCCAAGAATGTATAGCGGCAACAACTCGGCTTGACACCATATCTCAAAATCCCATACCAGCTGCCGGATCCAGTCCCTTGCCTGACTCGACGAATCCGGGAACTATACGTTGAGACTTCGCAGCAGTTGGGATTGAGAATGAAGCCTTATGGCGCAATTTAACTCAAGCACCGCTGGCGATGCCAGACCTGAAGGCTCTGTACGACCACTTCGGGGTTCAGCTTCGAACTCCTCCTCGAGCTCCTCGCCCACTCCAACGATTTCATGATGGGAACCACAGTGCCCGGAGAAGGGCTAAATTTAAGGAGCACCAGCGTTTGTATAGACTGGGGCCGAAGATATTGGCCCATGAACTTCTGATGGAGCAGGAGGATGGCGCCAGCAGTATTAATCTGCAAGATGTCCATGAGTTATTTGATCCCTTGTTTACCACACCATCCACTGCTGTGCAGCAAGGTTTGACTTCAACAACCAAGATGACAGTCCCTTTGGGCCCGATACGGTCTCAACGGCCTCAACGGTCTTCATGATAAGGCTGCTCCGGGGCCTGATGGTTTGACGGTTCCTGAACTTAAGAAGATACCGGCGGCGAACTATCCCATGTTTTCAACAACTTCATGACATTTCAGGATGAGCCTCAGGATCTTAAAACATCCAAGACTGTATTCATACCAAAGGTGGCGGCCCCAAAGACAGCAGCAGATCTCAGGCCGATTACCATGTCATCAGTCATCTGTCGAGCATTTTCAAGAATTATTCTGGGTCGACTGTCACAACACAATACCTTCCATCCTATGCAGGGAGGGTTTGAGGACGATCGTAGCACCAGCTCAAACCTGCTATTGTTACAAGGCATTATGAAGTATCTCAAGAAAGGCAAGCGTAGTCTCTACGCGGCTAGTTTGGATATCCGAAAAGCCTTCGATACCGTGTCCCATGAGGCCATATTCACTGCTCTCCGTGGAAGGGACTGCCCTGAGAACTATATTGCTTTGATTAAGAATCTGTATAGCAACACGTCGAGATTCTTCCACCTTAACGGCAGGACACACGGCCGCCGCATTCCCACAAGACAAGGCATTAAGCAGGGGGACCCGCTGTCCCCGTTCCTATTCAGTGTTGTGTTGGACCCCCTGCTGCAGGAGCTAAACAGCTGCGGCCTAGGAGTGTAAGTTGCGGGGGCTAAGGCCGGCTGTCTTGCCTTTGTCGACGATGCCATTCTGTTGTCTTCAAGCTACGAGGGTCTCAGGGCTCTTATTCAACGCACGGAGGCTTTTATGTCCCATGTCCAGCTACAGCTAAACCCAGCCAAAACACAGTACTTTGGGTGGCGATATTGTGGAATTAGAAAATGGTTTGACTATGCCCTCCCACCCATTGTAGTAGCTGGCTCTACTGTCCAACCACACGAGAAAGGCAGGCCGGTGACGTACCTCGGCTTGCAGCTATTCGTCAACAAGCCGCCGAGGACCACCAACGATGTCACAGAGGCTACGGCCAGGGTAATCCGACGAGCTGCGTTGAAGCCTTTTCAGCGCCTGAGTGCATCTCAACGCTGGTGGTGCCGAGATATCTTTATGTCCTTTCAAACGCATTGAATGTCCTGCAGCAGTCGAGGAAGAGAGACAAAGACACTAGGCTTATCGTTAAGAGGATGCTCCACCTGCCCTTATCGTTCCCGAATGTACATGTCCATTTGTCGGCCAGGGAGGGAGGACTTGGCGTTCTCCAACTGGAGTGGACGGCTGCTACCTGCCAGCCCAAGGCTCTGGCCAGATTAGCCCGTTTAGCCGATCCATTCGTGGACGCTGTCTTGGCAGAGGCTCTTCAAGACCAGGTGGTTAAACTGTCGGAAGTCCTTGATGTCCCAGTTGGGATTACTAGTTGCACCGACCTCGCCAGGGCTCTCCATGAGGCTCACAAGAAATGGACTGCAAAGGCTATCCAGGGCTATGACAATGCGGCCCTCTTTTCCCATGTCCAGGAGCCTGTTGGAAATTTATGGCTTCGTCCGGACTCTCGTTTCTTGGGCGACGGTGACCGGATCAAGGCTCTGCGTTTACGGACGAATCTATACCCCACCAGAGCGCTTTCGAATAAACAATCCACTGATCCAACGGCTACGCACTGCCGATTCTGTAAGAATAAAGTTGAATCGGCCTACCACATACTACAGGAGTGCGACCGTATTCACCTACCAAGAATCGAGCGTCACAATTTCATCTGTAGACAGATCGTCCGGCTTGCACAGAAATATGATCCCGCCCTGAGTGTTCAACAGGAAAAAGTCATGACGGCGGTCGATGGAACAAGGCTGAAACCTGATTTGGTGTTATCTAAAGAGGATAATGTGGCCATCCTCGACGTCGCCGTGGATTGGGACTCCTCACCGGCATCCCTAGAAGTAGTAAACAATGGGAAGGTCGCTAAGTATTCAGTCTTGTCGGCTTCCTTCCCTGATAAGAACGTTACCATTGCGGGGCTTTGCTTCGGTGCCCGTGGGGGAACCTGCAGCAGCACACGACGGGTCCTCCATCATCTTGGACTTACAAGGAGCGACATCGGCTGGCTTGCTGCCAGAACTCTTGTGGGCAGCCTTATTTGTCTCTCACGTTTTAATACTATGGTTTAAATTTGTTCCTTTAGCTTGCTGCGAGTTTTTAATCGTCGGTTTTTAAGGACAGTGGAAGTATTTTATCCCGCTTGGTTTTTTTTTTATTCTCCCTCTTTCGGTCTGGCTAAGGGAAGACTGTTGGGGCCCAATGGCTGACGATCGCTGGCCCGTTTTCGGGCCGGGCCCCAAAGCATCCACTTAGACTAGACGCTTTATTTTAACCCTTCTTTAAGGCAAATTGTCGTTTTAGCCAAATCAACGCCACTCCACGCATTGCTAGAATTTCTTCAGAGTGAAATCGTGCATCAGAGAAGAAAAGTCACAAGGTGCGGTGTAACGGTGGGAGGAAATATTGCGTTCTTTCGGGGGGTGTGGCTCAGTCGTTGGTTTCTCTTTTGTGGGAGTTCGTGAACCAAGCCTTCTTGAGTGTTTTGATTGAGCCACGGTGCGGTCCGGCCTCCACGTGGCGTCCCCTGGTAACGGCCGAAAAGCCGGCTAACAGGACCGCACAAACGGCAGTAGCCGTACTAGAAGTGAAAGATTTTGTGTCAATTGCCTTTTAGGCTTCCCTGCCCAGTTAGCAGGGACGCCCACGCTTTTAGACCAGCACAGCAGTGCGATGGAAGAATGGGTAGTGGACTACCCGCCCGAACAGTCGACATGCCACAGGTGTGATGGACGGATGTCCTCAAGGCCTAAACTAGAAGAACATTAGAAAGGTCACGCAGTTGCCCTGATGTGGAGGTGTACAATCTGCAGGGTGAAGAACTCTGCCTCGAGTAAGATCTTGTCTTCGCACTTTACAAAGTGCAAAAGAACAGCCGAGAAGAAGGGGCTCCCTCGCCTGCGGATGCGGCCGACAAGGAGGGGGGGGGGCTGGGTCGATGGGGCGGGCGACCGGCTGCTCCGGTACCGCTGGCGGGGCTGTTCTGTCTTCATCGCTCCCCGACAATGCAGCCGTCGGCGGCCCTGTGCGCTTAAGAGTATCATCGCTGCGCAGCCTAAGTGAAGGTTGCTCCTCTCAGTTCACCCATGCTGGCGAGAGTACTTCTGATCATGACATATCAGCCTTGGCTGAGGCCATAGTGCTTGCTATTCAGGAGCCGCATGGGGGCAGTCGTCGTAGCAGCGAGAGGGAGGTTTCCTCCAACGAACACAACGACGGCCAGGGCCAGCTCTCACCATCTGAGGTTGAGGCTATTTCACTTACGGCGGGGGCGGTGGGGGCTGCTTCGGCCTTGCCGCCGATGATTGGTGCTTCGGGCGCCGGTCCTGTGGGTCTGCGTCCCGCCCCGGCGACTATGTCTTACGGCCGGTGGACCGTGTCAGAGATGAAGATGTTGGCTGGCCTGGAGCTGCAGATTGGGCGCCACCCTTTTATAAACTATGAGTTGTCGAAGAGATATACAGTAAGATCTCTTGCGAGCATCAGAGGCATACGCACCCTCCAGAAATACACGAACATCTTAGCCTCTCTCTGAGAGGAACGTCGGGCACGAGCCAACGTGACTCACGAAGATACAAATGATATTGAGGAGGAGGTCATCCCTGCTCAAGAGCTTAGACCTGAGGACTTGTTGGAGGTGGGTCTACCAGAGGCACTCAGTAGGAGGCTACTGGCACATCGTGTGCAGTACGAAGACATTAAGGACATACTACGAATATACCTCCCACAGCAATCTAACGCTGTGTGACATAAGGGACGGCGTAAGGAGCGGATTACGCAGGCACCTCGATCAAAGACAGAAAGACGCCGTCTGAAGTACTTGGAGCATCAACGCCTGTACCATAAAGGCCCCAAAGTCTTGTTACATCAATTAATGACCGACGTTGAAGATCACACGGTCGTGCTGGAGGAAGTACATGGGTTCTATGATCCCATCCTCTCTACGCCATCTGAGAAGGACGTTGAAGTGCCTAGCATGACCGTGTGACCAGCAACACCTAGCATGTGGCGTCAGTATGGGCCTTTTGCCGACGCAGAAGCGGAAGAGGCTATCGCTCTACTCAACCTAAGCTCTGCTCCGGGGCCAGATGGAATGACGGTCTCCATGTTGCGCAAAGTGCCAGTGTTTGTTCTTGCTTTACTCATGAATAACATTATAAAGTTTCAAGCGGTGCCTCAGGTGTTAAAGGCCTCTAGAACAGTATTCGTTCCCAGGAAGGCCGCCCCGCGCGGGCCCTCGGATCTACGGCCGATCACGATCTCTTCAATCCTTGTGCGCCTGCTGTCACGTTTGCTGTTGGCCCGTTTCACTAGAGCTACCAAGTTTCATGACCACCAGAGCGGCTTTGAGTCAGAAGAGAGTACTAGCTGTAATCTGCTACTACTACAAGGAATTATGAAGATTGCGAAGGCTAGCCACCGACACCTTTATGCGGCTATCTTAGATATTCGCAAAACCTTTGAGATGATTAGTCACTTTGCCCAGTTTGCCGCACTGCACGGGCGTTGTATGCCACCGGAATACATTGACTTGGTGCGGGAGCTCTACCAAGGGTCAACTACAACCTTCCAGATCAATCGAGAAACGGACGGTTCTTCTATAAGTGTCCGTCAGGGAATAAAGCAGGGCGACCCCCTGTCGCCATTTTTATTTAGTTGTATCCTGGACCCTTTACTGCGCCAGCTGAACGATTCGGGACTGGAATTTCATCTGGGCTCACACTCCACAGCCGCAATCGGCTTTGCGGACGATCTCATACTGCTTTCTCAAAATCACTCTGCCTTGCAGAAGCTGGTGGCAATGACTGAAGAATACCTGGAACGCATTGGTCTGCAATTGGACCCAGCAAAGACACAGTTTTTTGGATGGTCTTGGCCGAGCGCAAGTGGCTGGTTCGATTACAAGATTCCCCCCATCAAGGTAATGGGCCATGATATCCAACCTGTGGGCAGAAATACGCCAATCAAGTATCTGGGCCTCAACTTCTTTATTAATAAAGGACCGCAAGTGAATGATCCAGATGCCGCAGCTTCTACAAAGATCATCTCCACAGCGGCCCTCAAGCCGTTCCAACGCATTCGATGTTTCCGGGAGCTCATCATCCCTAAACAGCTGTACACAATATCTAATTCGTTGGGTGTGCTGTGACAGAGTGAGAAAGCCGACAAGACCAACAGAGAGTTTGTTAAGAAAACACGCCATCTCCCGGCTTCGTTCCCAGGCACCCACGTCTACCTGCCTGGAAAGGAGGGAGGTCTTGGGGTACTGGCCCTTCGCTGGACTGCTCCAGCTGTTCAGCTGAAAGCGCTTGCTCGACTGCAACGACTGCAAAATCCTTTTGTCGATGAGGTCTTCAACGCAGCTCTGACGGATCAGAAGGCAGCTATTTGCAGATATTTACATGTTCCCGATGGGATAACCGCAGCCAGAGAATTGGAGGTGGCTCTACATGACGCTCGTATGCAGTGGCTGTCTGAGATGAAGAACCAGTACAAGAACAAGGGACTGTTTGCCCACCAAAAAGACCCGGTGGGAAACAGGTGGCTCCATTGCGACAACCGCTACATGAAGGAGGGAGACAAGATTAAGGCGCTCCGTTTAAGGACGGACCTTTATCCCACACGCGTGCTACATAACAAACACGCGGCCGATCCAGCGGCCAGACTGTGCCAGCATTGTGGTGAGGCGCAAGAGTTGGCGTGCCACATTCAGCAATATTGTGAGCGCATCCACGGCCCCAGAATTGAAAGGCATAATTTGGTTGTAAAGCAGATGTGCCGGCTCATTTCTAAGTACAGTACAACCCGGACGTGAAGATTACCTGTGAGAAGTTTCTTACGGTAGCCGGCACACGCCTAAAACCTGATATTATCGTGGAGCGTGGAAACAAGGTTGCCATCCTTGACGTGGCCATCGCCTGGGACTCCAGTGTGCACAACCTGGAGAGGAAAAATGTTGAGAAAATTGAGAAATACCGGGCGTTGGCCACGCTGTTTCCAGACAAGAGTGTCAGGATATCAGGAATAGTTTTGGGGGCCAGAGGGGCGACCTGCAGTTCTACAAGAAAGGTATGCGCTGACCTTGGCCTCACCACTGCTGATACTGCTTGGCTGGCTGCGCGAACGTTGGTCGGCAGTTTAATCTGCTTGAGCAGATTTGTGAAAAAAGTTTAGGCGGTCTCTGCTTGGCCTGTAGCAAGTTCAGCTCGTTTATATTTGTCGCCAAGTCAGTTGCTTTTATGCTAGTTTTACTTACACTTTTTTATTGGGCTATCACCAGATACCTAAAGCCCACTCCCCTTCACGGCGCACTGCGCTCGTGGTGCTGCAGCGTCTGGCTTGGCCTTTTACTTTTTTTACCCCTTCTTTTAGGCGACAGTTCGGTTTTAGCCAAATCAACGCCACTCCACTCATTGGTGGAATTTCTCATGATTCAAATCGTGCATCAGAGAAGAAAAGTCACAAAGTGCGGTGTAACGGTGGGAGGAAATATTGTGTTCTTACGCCCGGCGTGGCACACCTTTTTCGCTTCTTCTTCTTTGTGTCCTTGCGAATTGCTGTGTACGGTGTGTCACAAATGCTCCCCCACCTCCTCGTGGTGCCGGGTGGTAACGGCTCTGCTTTTTGCATAGCCGGCCAAGTGGGGAGCGCAGGCCTTCGGCCTGGCGCGGGTGAAGACTGTGTATTCTTCTTTTTGGGTCTCCCTGTTCATCGCACAGGGGCCTACACCTGCTCCGTTAAGTGTGAGCGTGTCTCTTTTACCTGAGGATGGCGGTCCATGAATGGGTTACCATCTATCAACCACAAGATAGTCTTTCTTGTCACTTCTGTGACCTTCCTGTGTCATCACGACCCAAACTTGAGAGCCACTACCTTCTTACACACAACACAAGGCTCGTATGGAAGTGTGGTGCCTGAATAAAACATCCAATTCAAGCAAAACAATATCATCACACCACACTAAATGCAAAAGGAAGTTGAGGTCCCAGGCAGACCCCTCTGGCTCGGGCGCGTCCGGGGCGGCTTGCGCCGCGTCTGGTGGGTCTGGCGAGTTGGCGGCTGCAGTCCCCAGTTCAAGTCGAGAAATTCAGGGAGCAGAGTGTCTTAAGTCCGGCTTTGCCGGCTCCACAATCAAGCGGCGAGATATGTTCTCCCCTTGGGGAGGCATCGAACACTACGGGGCAGGTTGCTTTAAGTCCGGCTATGCCGGAAGTCGGTCCTTCTCTTCAGGTAGTGGCCGACGCGCCTGATACCCCTATGACAACGAGCGAGTCACAGTTGGCTCAATTATTGGCGGACAGGGGTATTGCCCCCCCCCCTCCTCTTTTTGCCGAGACAGCTCCTGGATTGGTCTCTGCACCAATAGAGTGGAAAAGAGGTAACATACAACCTCAATATTCTCAGTCTTTTCATTCTGGCGGTTCTGCGGACTGCGAAGCTGACGAGTCGGGTCCGCAAGGGGTGGTGGTGGCCCCTCCGGTTGCGGCGGAGCAGGGGAGGCCTTCTATGTCTTATGGTCGTTGGACTAAGATCGTTGGCTAGATTTGGGCAAACATCCTTTCATCAATCTTGAACTTACCAAGCGTTACCCCACTTGCTCGCTTATGAGCATCAGGGGTATAGGACATCTTCAAAAGTATAAACAAATACTAGCGGCTGCACGGTCAGCTCGTTACAAGGAGGTGCAGGACAACTTGAATCAAGAGCAATGTGTGTCTGAACATAGTATGAGGTCAGAAGGCGAAGTTGCTGAGTTCAGTGTGGAAGACCTTGAAAGAGCGGGACTGCCGCGGGACCTCGCTGAAAGGGTTCTGTCTGGACCATTGCAATATACTGACGTGGAGAGGCTCTATCGGGTCTTCAATGCCTTTCCCCAACAAAAACAACAACGTAATAAGCCCACTAAAAAGCCCAGCCTAGTACGAAGGCAGCAAGAAGGAGAGAGAGATACCGTGAACATCAGCGTCTCTACAAAATGGGGCCGAAGGTCCTGGTTCACCAGCTTCAAGCTGAGGGGGTGAGTTCCCCTGTCACGTTAGCGATGTTCACTCCACTTATGACCCACTCTTCTCTTCTCCTTCTAAAACCAGCGTTTCGGTGCCTGTGTCTAGATGTAAGGTTAAGGCGTACTGCGGCCTTGTTGCCGATTCAGAAGTTGGGGAGGCGTTGAGCTCCTTTAAGATGGGCACATCTCCTGGTCCAGATGGAGTGACACTGGAATTGTTGAAGCGGGTCCCCGCGGTTGTCCTTGCCTCTGTGCTTAACAATTTCATGATGTTTGTGGTCGTTCTACCTGAGCTCAAACATTCAAGAACGACCTTTATCCCAAAGGTGCCAAGGCCTGAGTCGGCTTCCGACTTCAGGCCTATCACGATTTCACCCTTGGTCCTTAGGCTGTTCTCCAAAATCTTATTATCCCGCCTTTCGGCTGAAAATTGTTTTCACGATTTACAGAGTGGGTTTGAGAATGACCGGAGCACGAGCTCCAACCTTCTGCTTCTTCAGGGTATGATGCTGCACTCCAAAAGAACACACAAGCCCCTGTATGTGGCGAGCTTAGACGCTAGGAAGGCTTTTGGCCCTCTGAGTCATAACGCCATTTTCTCAGCCCTTGAGGGCAAGGACGTGCCGCGACTGTACCCGGAGTTGATTAAGGACTTGTACACTGGTAACACGACCACCTTTCACTTGAACGGCAGAAACGACGGTGCTAGAGTCGTTGTACGGCAGGGAATAAAGCAAGGAGACCCCTTGTCACCTTTTCTCTTCAACTGTGTTTTGGACCCTCTCATTGCCCAACTGAACCAGTCCGAGTTTGGGTATCACGCTGGAGCAGCCGCGGCTGCCTACATGGCCTTCGCTGACGATTTGCTGGGTTTCCGAGACCATACTGCTTGAACGAGCTGCTGCATGAACCTACATGAAGTCAGTTGGTCTGACGTTAAACCCTCGGAAAACCCAGTATTTCGGTTGGCGATGGAACAGCGAAACCGGCTGGTTCGACTACGGTGCACCACCTGTGGAAATTGCAGGAGCACGGGTGGATGCTTTGGGAAGGGGAGGTGTTGTCATGTACCTTGGGTTCTCCTTATCTGTCAGCAGGGGTCCTCTGCATGAGGACAAGTACAGCGACTCTGTGGCCCGGTTATTAATGAAAGCATCGTTGAAGCCGTCTCAAAGGATAAAATGCTACAAAGACCTAGTAGTATCACGACAGTTGTACCTCCTTTCCAACTCCCTGGCGGTTCTTTCACAGTCGCAAAAGATTGATAAATGGCACAGGTCCGTTGTCAAGAAAACAGCTCATTAGCCAGGGTCCTTTCCTAACGTCTTGCTCTGGCTGCCTTACAGGAGTGGCGGTATGGGGCTTTTGCCGGTACTGTGGACTGCTCCAGCAGTCCAGTTGAAGTCTTTGGGTAGACTGCGGCGCCTCGGTAACGTGTTCGTTGACGAGATTTTCAACGAGGTGCTTGGAGGCTACGCCTCGCGGCTGTCCACAGGTGCTGGGTGTTCCGGACGGAATAGTACATGGGAAGGAGTTGCAACTGGCGCTGAACGAGAGCAGGAGGAAGTGGTTCGCGGACAAGAAAGGAAGCTGCGCAAAGGGGGATCTGTTTGCTTTCAAGAGGGATCTCTTGGGGAACCGATGGTTGCACCCAGATTGCCAGTTCATGAAAGAAGGCGATAAGATCAAGGCCTTGCGGCTCAGGGCGGATGTTTTTCCCACAATATCGTTGTTCAACAAACACGCTGAGGACCCACGACTAGACTCTGTCATCATTGTCATGAGGCCGAAGAGACGGCTTGCCACATCCTCCAGTACTACGAGCGAGTTCACGGCCCCAGAGTCGAGCGCCACAACTTTATTGCAAAGCAGTTACAAAGACTTGTTGTTAAGTATTCTCCAAATACTACTATCACTGCGGAGAAAGTCTTTTCAGTTGTCGGTGCTCGACTCAAGCCAGATCTTGTACTAGATAGGGGGCATGAGGTAGTGGTGGTGGATGTGGCAATAGCGTGGGACTCTTCTGTGGCCAATCTTGAGAAAAAGGCAAAGGAAAAATCTGATAAGTATGCCTGTTTGGCTCAGCTGTTTCCGGGTAGAAAGTTCAGAGCGGTCGGGGCGGTCCTCGGAGCCAGGGGTCTGGACTGCCAATCCATGCGTAAGTTATGCGAGGAGCTCGGGCTCTCGAGGTCCGATGTGGCGTGGTTGGCGGCCAGAGCCCTGGTTGGTAGTTTGATCTGCCTGAGTCGATTTGTGCGGAAGGTGTGACTGAGTCGGCCATCGGTTTTCCCTGTGGTTTTGCTAGATCTTCGACGCTTAGTGTATTGAATACACTTTAAGATCCAGCGTTAACTTCGCTCGATTGCTCCATTAACATCTTGTAGCAAATACATCTTCTCTTGAACATCTATTTTGTAGCAAATACTCCTTCTGAACACTTTCTTAAGTAGCAAATATTGCCCTGTTATCTTTCCCTGGTGATTTTGCCATAGGGAAGTGGTGAGGAGTTCCCGTGGTTTTGCTTGATTTGATCGGGACTCTTCTGCTTTTTGTTGTTTTAATTCGAGGCTTAATATGCTCCACTCGTTTTAGCCTGTTGTTGGGCATGTTTCTTAGCTGTGGTCTTACTATGTTTCTTTTTTACCGGTCTTAACCCCAAGTCTGGGTCTAAAGCCACTAAGCTCGCGGCACTCCGCGCGGCTAGGCCTGCACATCCCCGACTTGGTTTTAACGCGTTCGCGGGTACAAGTTTGTTTTAACCAAATCAACGCCACTCCACGCATTTGTCGAATCTCTTAAGACTGAAATAGTGCATCAGAGAAGAAAAGTCACAAAGTGCGGTGTAACGGTGGGAGGAAATATTGTGTTCCTTCTGGGGGGTGTGGCTCAGCTAGTCTTTTGTGCTGGACGATTTTTTTAGCAGTTGTGCCTGAGAACGTTTTAGGTGTCAGTAGCTGAGCCACAGTGCGGTCCAGCCTCCTCGTGGCGCCCCCTGGAAACGGCAGCAGCAGCCGGCTAATGGACCGCACGAGGCCTTTGGCCTGGGTGTGAACGACAAATTTGTGTGTTCGCTTCTTTTTTTTTAACTCTCTGTTCGTGACAGGGAGCACCACGCTCCTCCCACCGTTGTGCACCTAGAGGAATCCTATCTCAACAAGAGCTGCATTACGGAGAAGTGGGTGATTGCCTACCCTCCCTACGGCCTGATCTGTCATCTATGCAGCAAGCCAGAGTCATCTCGACCAAAGTTGGAGCAGTACTACGTTTCTCATGGATTGACCTTGACATGGAAGTGCGACATATGCAATGAAAAGACAGCTGAGTCAAGTAAAGTCATGTCGTCGCACTATACGAAGTGCAGACGCCGAGCTTCCGACGGCCGGAGGGCTTCTGTTCCGGCCGGCGCCAGGGCCGCGGGTTCCGTGCTGGGCGGGGATCCTGGCGTCGTGGTTGCCTCCATGGCCTCCAGAGGTGGTTTAGCAGACGATCTATACGATGGCGCTCCTTGTTTCTACACGCAGACGCAGACTGCTACTGATCAAAGGCAGAGTGGGTGCGCGACATAGACAGAAATCGATATTTCTCGGTTAGCCGAGGAAATTGTCGCTGCAGAAGGGGGGCCTAGAGCCTCCAACGACCCCACTTCTCAACACGATATTTCTGCACTAGCAGAAGGCTTGGCTGCGGTGGAGGGCTTGTCCCCTCCCCCTCCTCAGAATTTGGACGGAGTTTCTTTTCAGTGTACTCCTCAGACAGCCTATCGTGATCAGCCTAGTCATGTTGGAGCAACCATGTCTCACCCTGCGGGTGAGCCTGCTGAGGCCGCTGGGGATTCGTCGGATGGCGATCCGGCGTCGGGGCACTCATTCGTCGAGGTGCCTCCTGGGCTGGCGCCTGCAGGGACGGTTCCCGCCCATCAGACGTCTCCTTCCTTCCAAGATGGCGCTGAGGCGCACCTGACGGTGCTTACACCTTATTTATCTCATGGGCGATGGACTGATATTGAGATGCGTGCCTTGGCCCTGATCGAGAAAGAATTTCTGCATCATCTGTTCATTAACCAAGAGTTGGCCCAGCGATTCCCGAGTCGATCGTTAATGGCAATTCGCATGATGCGCCATCAGCAAAAATACAAGTCAATACTACGAGAATGCCTCGCTGCACCGTCCCAAAACTATGCCCAGCCGGATCCTAGCCAACCGTCGTCAGATTTGGTCCAATCAGCAACTTCTTCGGATATCCGGGAGGATTTTGCAGCGGTCGGGCTCACTGATGAAGCTTTAAGCCATAACATCGGCCAAGTCCCTCTACGGATGGAAGACCTGGAGACTGTATTTAAGCATTTTGGAGTGCTCAGGCGCCAACAGCGTCGGCAGCAGGGCAATCCTAGGCGCTCCGTCCGCCACCCTGATAATTTGAATCGGAACGCCAGGCGAAAGGAGGAGTTCCGTGAGCACCAACGTTTGTATCGTCTGGGTCCACGGGTGTTGGCACACGAACTTTTGTTGAAACAGTGCGACGACTCGTCACCCATCGACCTCGAAGAAGTCCATCAGTTCTACGGTCCCCTGTTCTCCTCGGTGTCAAGTCCTGTCCAGGGAACGATTGATTCGACGACTAAGATGAAGGTACCACTGGGCCCGATCGAGGAGGCCGAAGTCGTGCAAGCCATGGACAGCATGAACAATGGGGTAGTTTCGGGGCCTGACGGTATTACTGCTTCGGAGCTCAGGAAGATTCCTGTGAAGGTCTTGAAGCGTATCATGAACAATTTCTTGCGGTTCCAAGATGTCCCACAGGACTTAAAGATGTCAAGAACTGCCTTTATTCCGAAGATATCAACACCGAGGTCAGCATCCGATCTGCGACCCATCACCATGTCGTCGGTACTCTACCGCGTGTTTTCCAAGATCCTGTTAAGCCACTTATCCCAAGGAAACACTTTCCACCCGTTGCAAGGCGGGTTCCAGAACGATCGAAGTACCAGTACAAATTTGCTGCTGCTCCAAGGAGTGATGAAATTTTTTAAGAAGAATAAGAAGAGATTATTCGCTGCGAGTTTGGACGTGAGGAAGACGTTCGACAGGGTCTCGCATGAGGCAATCTTCGCCACCCTCCGTGGAAGAGGATGCCCTGAATACTACATAACCTTGATACCGAATTTATACGGCCATGCCTCTACTTTCTTTTTGAATGGGAGGACGGATGGGCGCCGCGTTGTGACGAGGCAAGGGATCAAGCAGGCCGACCCCCTATCGCCCTTTCTTTTTAACGTCGTCTTGGATCCCTTACTTCAAGAACTCAATCAAAAGGGAGTTGGTGTCCAGGTGGGAGGTTCCCAGGCAGGACGTATGGTTTTCGCCGACGATGTGCTACTAATGTCGTCTAGCTTCGACGGTCTTCGGTCCCTCATACGAGATGCTGAAGCTTACTTCGACAGGGTTCAACTCCATCTGAACCCTGCAAAAACTCAGTACTTCGGATGGCATTACAGTAGTGTTCGCAAGTGCTTTCATTATGTTTTACCACCCATCACCATCGCTGGCACCACTGTTTCAGCAAAGGATAAGACGTCACCCATCACCTACCTGGGACTACAACTTTATATGAACAAGCCCCCCAGACCTACCAACGACATGACCGAAGCTACTATTCAGGTCATACGCGGCGCAGCCTTAAAGCCGTTTCAGCGGCTACGGTGCTTGGAAATGCTGGTCCTCCTAAGATTCCTCTATATCCTGTCGAATGCTCTCAGTGTCCTGAGAGAGGCCAAGAGAAGAGACAAGTGCTTGAGGATGGTCGTAAAGAGGCTGTTACATCTTCCTCTTTCCTACCCTAACATTCATATTCACCTTGCAAACGAGACAGGCTGGCCTAGGCCTCATGCAGTTAGAGTGGACCGCGGCAGCCTGCCAACTTAAGGCGTTGGCCCGAATGATCAGACTGGCCGACCCATTTGTGGACGCAGTGTTTGCGGAGGCCCTTAACGAGCAGGTCCTCAAGTTATCAGAAGAGCTAAATGTGCCTGCGGGAGACACTGTACGAATAGACCTGGCTGCCGCCATTCACGCAGCAAGGAAGGATCGCATCACGAGAACCATGCAGGACTACAACAATATGGGTCTCTTCTCCCATACCAAGGAGCCCGTGGGGAACATGTGGCTCTCTCCTGACTGCCGATTTATGGAAGACATCATGGAAGTGATCGAATCCGCGCTCTCCGGCTCAGATCCAACTTGTATCCTACAAGAGCCCTTTAGAACAAGCAGTCATCCAATCCGGCGGCAACGCAGTGCAGGTTTTGTAAAAATAGGACTGAAACCGCTTATCACATTTTACAGGAATGTGACAAAGTCCACCTGCCCCGGATTGAGCGGCACAACTTCGTGGCCAAACAGATAGTCAGACTTGCCCAAGAGTATAACCCCTCTATTGCGGTTCAGCAGAAGAGAGTTCTGACCGCCGTTGATGGCACGAGACTCAAACCTGACATGGTTATTACCAATGGAGATGAGGTCCTCATTCTCGACGTGGCGGTAGCATGGGACGCTTCCCCCGCCGCCCTGGAAAGTGTGAACCGCGGCAAAGTGGGAAAGTATTCTATATTATCTGCTTCTTTTCCGGACAAGAAGGTTAAAGTTGCCGGGCTCTGCTTCGGGGCGCGCGGTGGAACTTGCGGTAGGACAAGGAAGACCCTGCAGGCCTTGGGCCTCACGGGGAGCGATTTGGGTTGGCTAGCGGCCAAGACGCTTATTGGTAGCTTGATCTGTTTATCGAGGTTTAATAAAATGATTTAAGGATTTCCTCTGGTGTACGTTAGTTACAGCCTTGGATTTTAAGCCGGGACAGTTTTAACTTACGTTTTATTTACCTCTACTGTTTCCTTTTTAGCTTAGCTAAGAGGAGACCATTGGGGCCCATTTGCCATGTCATCGCTGGCCCGGAAAGGGCCGGGCCCCAAGGCATCCGCTTGGTCTTGGCGCCCTTTTACCTCTTTTGGGACATTTCCGTTTTTAGCCAAATCAAGGCCACTCCACGCATTTGTCGAATCTCTTCAGATTAAAATAGTGCATCAGAGAAGAAAAGTCACAAAGTGCGCTGTAACGGTGGGAGGAAATATTGTGTTCCCTGTTGGTTTTGGCCATAGGGTAGTGGTGTGGAGTTCTCGGTGGTTTCGCTCGATTTGATCGGGACTCCTTTGCTTGAGTTGTTTAGTTATTTTAACCTGAGGCGTACTACGCTCCACTCCTTTTAGCTTGTTGCCGGGCAAGTTTCTTATCTGTGTTCTTATTATGTTGTTTTATTGGTCTTAACCCCAAGTCTGGGTCTAAAGCCACCAAGCTCGCGGCGCTCCGCGCGGCGAGGCCTGCAGATCCCCGACTTGGTTTTAACGCGCTTGCGGGTACAAGTTTGTTTCAGCCAAATTAACGCCACACGTTTTTACCACAACTTTTTAACACTTTTTTGGTGTAAATGGCTTGTCCCATGGCGCACACCTTTTTGGTGTTGCCTTTACACTCAAATGATGTGTGTTTTCTAATACACCCTTTAGTTAAGTGTATTCCTAATAAAACACCGTTACAATGGGCGTTTAAAAACGAAAACACCCTTAAAAGGGGAGTATTCTATTGAAAATACCTTTTAGATGGAATTGTTTGCAAGCAAATACTCCCTCGCAAACAGCTAGTGTAATAGAATCTTCCGCGGCAGCATACGGAGACCAGTGGCCGACACATACAGTTCGACGTCCTTGCTTCTATGGCAAGCAGCACCATGAACACGGCAGACTTCCAACCGTGGTTCCATTGTAGAACCTAAACCGGAGCGCAATGCGTCGCAGGCACGCCTCGTTAGCTTGGTAACACTGTGGGACCAACGTGAGTGCCGAGGCTTGAAGAGACCTCGGGCACCATCAGTAGCCTATATTGGCGTGTCGGATGGATCATATACTGACATAAAATTTGTTGGGGCACGTTCGTTACATGTGGTGGGGCGGGAAACGTTTGTAACGGTGACGGGAATGCGCTTTTGCAATTAAGAGGCCATACCAGTCGGGGAGCAACTCCGATTCATGATTTTCCCGGTTCTAGATGGAGCCACGCTCGCCGACCTTATCACGCCGTTCGCCTCCGACTCACGAAATAATCCCCATTGTGCATGGTTGACCTCGCGAGTTTAGGGCGGCCCGCGCCCTCTGCGCTGTTTGTCGAGTGGTAAAGTGTCGGACTTTACCACGAAAGTTCCGCAGTTCGATTCGAGACATTCACGTCTTTTCGCTTGTCTCCTATTGCTACATGAGTACTTTATTTTTTTTTTGTTCTTATATATTCATGCTACAATTATTGTTTTCACAAGTCACTACCGCCTGTACTGACTGATTATGGAATTTTTAGTTGCTCTTCGTATTGTTTTACTAGTGCATACTTACTGTACGCCGACGTACAAGTGTGATCGGATAGTACGGATGCCGGTATCTCGGAGGCTCTCAATTGGATCTACCAGCGGCTGTAAATTAGGCTATAAACATTGCCTACACACAGCGCTTACAATGACAGTCTGGAAAATCTGCTCGAAACGGTATTCCTTTTTTTCTGTACTCGCTTACATAATAATAATAAATAATAATAATAATAATTTTACTCAAGAAAGCAAACTACAAATATAATAAAACACGCCCGTCTAAGCGGAAAAGCTTGTGGCACTGGGCCTGAAGCAATCAGCGGCATACAGTTTGACTTTACATGAACATATAAAGGTACTACATCCTATGATAAAGTTGCCGTAGCGCTTTTTTTAGTTTGTACTTCGATTCCAAAGGAAAATTGTCGAAGGGGAGCTCATTAAAGATACGAGGTACATAGCATTGCCTGCGACAAAGTCCATATTTTGTGTGTGAGAAATGTACAACAGGGCAGCATTCGCTAACCGGGGTCCTATATGAGGGGTCCCAAAAATGTTTTTACAACATGCAATTTACCTTGATAATAACTCTATTATTCATGCAAAAATGACATTTTGATATGTATATTTCTGGTAAGTAAGCATTATCATATATCTGAATTCATTTATAAGGCGTTTGTGCAAAAGACTTTTCAAAATTTCCGTCGTAGAACAGACTTCTTATTATGACCCGAAAACTTCAGTAACATATTTGACAGGCTCCTTTCCTCCATATTCTCCCTTCTTTTTCTTTCACCTAACACCCGCTCAGAAAAATGATGTCAGTCGACAACCCCAGTGACAGGGGACTCCCTTTCTTCTGGTGTACGAGTTTGCACAACCGTACAAAGGAGGTGAAGGGCGATAAAGGCTTCGGGTCGACACACAGAAACCAACCAAAAAAGATATGGGAAGGTCGAGCGGCAAGGCCTTGCAGCGGGAGTCGCGATATTCCCAACACAGCTTTTTTTTTTTTCCTGAACGCCAAGAGGAACGATTCGACAAAAAATAAAAGGACACATTGTAGAAAAATATAACTATGGTCACCTGACAACATAACAGGTTCTTGTTTGAGTGTGGCAAAAAAGTACAGTTCGGCCGCCTTATTATGTGGGACATAATAATATATGCCTTCTTTTCTTTTTTTAGAATAATTTCCGAAGCGTAAATTTTTACTCCAGATTTCGTTGTGTTGAATGCTGAGGTCTCAGTTAATTCAATCCAAACTTGAAAACGTGAAATTCGGTCGTGGAAAAGCTGAAGAACTGGACACCATGTGAGCCAAATTTATGCGTATTTTAGGAAAATCACTATTCTTGAAGGGCAACACAGATGCAATTACAAAATTGGGGTTTCCAGATACAATATGAGCGCTAGTTGCCAAATGAAGGAACGATCACGGAGAAGTCGTTTCATATAATCAAAGCTCGCCCGAGATGCCAGATTTTCTTCCCCGGAAAAAATGTCCCCAGGCAGAACCGTCCCCAGGGAAAAATGTCCGCCAGAGAAATCGTCTCCGCAAGAACGAAAGCCGTTTGATCGAAACGGCAGCGGTCGTTTGATTGATTTTTTTATTGCTTCGTTTGGAGCAGATGCATACTCTAAACAAGACTGAACTAAAGTTTTATATGGATGTTCATACTATATCTGTATTTTATACTATGGCGAAATTTCCTTCTTAGCATTCAGACTTCGAGTGCCTTTCGTGCACATATCTCTATCCCATTTCGGATCCCAGCAATGAAAAGGGTGCCCAGAAGAAGCACAGGCTATTGGCTGCTCCGAACTTGAAGACATTTTCTTCGGTATGTGTCCTACAGCTACGGGTGATGCTTCCGCATTGTTCTATTCAATTCAATTCAGTTTTATTCAATTTTATTTCCTTTCGGATGGGAGAGAGTAAAAAGCCAGAAGGCTGTGCTGTTCGTGAATGACCAATAAAACCTTTCTGCAAATGACCAGTGGTCTCCCCTCTTTAGCTGAAAAAAAAAGCAAGAAGCAAACAAAAAAGGAGAGGACACTGATTGCGTCATGCTCCATATGTTCGAATCAAAAGTCACAGAAAAAGAGGTGCTAAGGACACGCTGCGAGCTTCGAACTCCCTTCAAAAAAACGTCTTTCGAACAAACGGCGTCGATCAACCGGCTTTCGATCGAACGGCTTGCGACCAAGCGGTCTTCGATCAAACGCCTTCTCCAAACAGCTTAGGATTTCGGAATAACTCCTACAACTCAATCTTTATGTATAAATGGACAAGACAAAATGAAAGGAACTTGACGCGCGACGAGGCCTCGGAGCACGATTTCCGTCTCATAACGCTCTGATTATTACCCGGAAACTTCAGTACTATATTTTTAGACACTCCTTGCTTTTCACAGGGTACTTCACATTACACCAGACCTTTCGTTCAGCGGAGACACTAGTTCAGCGGAGAATCCCCAGTGACCCGGAGCTTTTCCTTATCTTCCTCAGAAGGCCTCCCTTTGTTCGCCGTCCAAAGACAGACGGGTACAGGTTTTGGGTCATCCAACGTGCAACTAGCAAGGATTGTCGAAAGATGGAAAATCCAGGGAACCGGTCTCGAAAAATTGGCCGTATCTCAAAATAACGTGATCGAAGTCCCCGTTGCAAAATAAACTACTGTAAATAAATGTTATCTGGTTGTATCTGCGCGGAAACTGACAAAGCCCACTTAGACTAACCTGAACATGAAAGTGCAAACACCGAACTTTTACTAACCTAATAATCAACTAACTAACGTGCTGTTCCGTCGCGTCCGTTTCATTTATCTCCTATTTCTTAATTTTATTTATTTATTTATTTATGTATTTTTGGAATAGCAAGTCGACGTCCCGTTTGGCTGACCTTTAGCCCGTTTTTTTTTTTCCTTTTCGTCTAATCAATATATCCCCCTTCCCCGTCGATGTCGTTGGTTTTCCTTGCTACGCGAACGTGAATTTGGGTTCCGGAAAAGACTGTTGCTCATTGCGTGGGCGGAAATAATTATCAGCGGTCGCTTGATCGATTTTTCTTATTGGTTCACGTGGAGCGTTCATGAAAATAAATAAATAAAATAATAAAGATAAAAATAAATCGATCAATAAAAGAAAGAAAGAAAGAGAAACAACAAATAAAGCTGCAGTTCTAAGTACCGTTATCCTAAGAAACATTTATCTGTGTGTAATCCGCTTGCTGGCTGTTTCAACATTACGAACATTACAGGGCAGTCCTGTTGAACGTTACTGGAATGTTTGTGAAGTCGGCCTTCCACTAACCGTAAATACGAGAGATTCTCGTTAGCCTTATGAGACAGTTGACTGAGTAAGCGCAAACCCGAAACGGCTGTGATGTTCGTGAATGACAAAGGTCTGCCAATAACCAGTGGTCTCCCCTCTTTAGCTGAAAAAAAAAGCAAGAAACAAACAAACAAACAAAAAAGGAGAGGACACTGATTGCCTCACGCTCCATATGCTCGAGTCAAAAGTTACAGAAAAAGAGGTGCTAAGGACACGCTGCGACCTTCGAACTCCCTTCGAAAAAACGTCTTTCGAATAAACGGCGTCGATCATCCGGCTTTCGATCGAACGGCTTTCGACCAAGCGGTCTTCGATCCTTCTCCAAACAGCTTAGGATTTCAGAATATCCAATTATAATGTGATGAGGAAGATGCGATGGACTGTGGACGGTGAACTGTCAAAAACAAGCCTAAACTAACCTACCCTGGAAACTAACCTAGGACCCGGCTCTAATCGGTCTGGGTGCGCTACGTCCAACGAGACGTTACATCCAACGCGCCGTTACATCCATCGGTGGACGCAACGGCGCATTGGATGCAACGGCTCGTTGGCTATAACGGCACTGTATGGATGTACCGACACGTTGGATGTAACCGCACGGTGGACTTGATGATCTTTTGGATGTAAATGCTCGATGGATATGCGGCTTCAGGATATGTTGGTCGTGAACTAATATGGCACCGATGTAGTTTTGGAATCAGCTACTCCATAACACATATTTCGCGGCGTATCCTCGGAATGTTTTTGTTTGTTTGTTTTCATGATGTGATGTGATGTGATAAGGAAAAAAATGGGGATGTGAGTTTCGACGACGTCGAACTGCCTACCCCAGTACTCTTACACAAACACATGATGAGATGATGAAAAACAGAGATGATGATTTTTGTTTTCGTGAGAGTTCGTCAAATTACGATGTTTTACGATTTGATATGTTCACAAGTTACGGACAGAGTTGCTGTCGTGAGAGAATAAATTAGTCAGGTTCTAAATGACGAGGTTGGTCCACAAGTTGAAATCCCCAAATCTCAAAATATTCACGAAATAATATAGTATTAGGTAAAAAGGTAAAAGCGCATTAGGTAAAAAAGCTGCTGGTCGTGTGTGTCATATTCTGCTTGCCGTCGTAGTTGGCCTCGCTGAGGGCGGGCCGCTCGTCACGACCAACGCAACAGCGCGCGTCCTAGGCCGACTTCCAAGGAAACCGTACCGGCATGTGATCGTCGGGGAAAACCCAGGCAAAACGTCCTGGCAGCACGGCTGGACTGGGCATAAGTAAGAAAGCGCCAACACGGCTTTACGACAACGAATGGCGCGAAGGCAGCCAATGATAAAAGTGACAACAAAGCAGCGACAAAGATAACTTCCCGGAATGCAGACGCAGCATTGCGATTTTTTTCTATTTTCAAAGTGCTGTCTGTTGACAATACACAAAAACAAACATCTGCTGTACACCTAACATTTTATTAATATGCGCGTTGCTCCACACATGCGCATTGCTTAGAACTCAATTGATGTTGATGTTGACGAAAAAAATAATAGGGAGAAATAGGGAACTCAGTAACATGCTTCATACCCTAACGACCTTCGTTTTGTGGTTGTACCAATATAGCAGCTGTCTATGAACAAATCAATGTCAATCCGTATTACAGATCACTTCTTTTCATTTAGTTATTTTTTTCCTATTCAAAGAAGTACCCGTGAGGTACCGCGTTGGCATCTAGGTTTGACACAGGCGTCTATATTCAGCGACACCTGCGTTCTTTGCGCTGGCATTGGAACCACTGTCCCACACTTTCCTACGTCTGTGGATGTAGCATGAAAACGCAAACACCGAACTTTTACTAACCTTATAATCAACTAACGAACGTGCTGTTCCGTCGCGTCCGTTTCATTTATCTCATATTTCTTAATTTTGTTTATTTATTTATTTATGTGTTTCCGGAATAGCAAGCCGACGTCCAGTTTAGCTGACCTTTAGCCTGTTTTTGTTTTCGTCTAATAAATATATCCCCCTCCCCCGTCGCTGTCGTTGGTTTTCCTTGCTACGCGAACGTGAATTTGGGTTCCGGAAAAGACTGTTGCTCATTGCGTGGGCGGAAATAATTATCAGCGGTCGCTTGATCGATTTTTCTTATTGGTTCACGTGGAGCGTTCATGAAAATAAATAAATAAAATAATAAAGATAAAAATAAATCGATCAATAAAAGAAAGAAAGAAAGAGAAACAACAAATAAAGCTGCAGATTGCGTGGGCGGAAATAATTGTGCAGCGGCCGCTTGATCGATTTTTGTTATTGGTTCACGTGGAGCATCCATGAAAAAAAAAGAAAATAATCAAGATAAAAATAAAAATAAATCGATCAATAAATGAAAGAAAGAGAAACAACAAATAAAGCTGCAGTTCTAAGTACCGTTATCCTAAGAAACATTTATCTGTGTGTAATCCGCTTGCTGGCTGTTTCAACATTACGAACATTACAGGGCAGTCCTGTTGAACGTTAGTGGAATGGTTGTGAAGTCGGCCTTCCACTAACCGTAAATACGAGAGATTCTCGTCAGCCTTATGAGACAGTTGACTGAGTAAGCACAAACCCGAAACGGCAAAATCGAGCAAATTGACGTTTCATGTCAAGCTAATAAACTCATCTCACTCTCTATAAGCGCATCGAAAAAAGAAGAGGTTTATTGGTCTCGGTGGTCTCTTACACGGGCCGCGACAATGCTGGCTCGTATACCCAACGTCCCCCCCCCCTAAAATGCTGGCTGGCGATAATACTTTTACGAGCAGCTAAGTAAGCTTTTGTTCTGGTCTCCAAGGCCATGCTATAAGTCCGCTGTCTATGAAAGTAAAGAGGAGAGAGGGAGCACTACAGTGCGCGTGCACGCCGCATGGTCGGCGGATGGATACGGTCAAAATGTTCTGCGCGGTTTTTCCTGTGCTACGGCTAGAGGGCGACACAGTATGACGCGGTTTACGGGGCTCTGAGACGGTATTTATCCGTTCTCACGTTTCACGCTTTTTTATAAAAACGGAAAGTGGTAGACATATAAATTTGATGTCTATCGATTCCTGAAACAATTCCAGAGAAAGTAAATGAAAAGTTTTTTTCCCCAAATGGCTATAGAAGTTTAATAAAACCTGTTCAAAGAGGGAGGAGAAAAATTGTGTATTTTTTTTCGAATTCGTGACGTCGCCGTAAAATACACACGACATATATGAGAAATCCTGTAGCGTAAATAATTTCATCGCGTCTTCCTCTTTATGATGAAACCACCCGCGTCAAAATCTGCGCGGTGGTTACCGAGAACAAGCATAAAAACTGTTCCATAGGAAATGCATTGGGACGGAGAGCTGGTATGCCCTCTTAACACCCACGCTTGCAGCGAGTCAAAGATATCAGCTAAATTCCTAACATCCCTCCCTGTCAAATACTGTGTTTTGAACTCATGTTATCGTCTATAATGTGATTACTTGCTGAGCGGAGCTGTGAAACCAGCATAATTTTTCTCTCACGAAATAAAACACCATTTTTAACACCATATTCCCACTTCAAATGGAGTGTAAAAAAGGTGTATCAGATGGCAAACACCTGTTTCAACACCCCAATTTACACCCATAATGATCGACATTGGATAAAACGTGGTGTATGTCGATATTACTCCTTTAGTAATCCTCTTCTTGCACCCTTTGCGGAATAGAAAATTGTGTTTTTGTAAGAATACACCTTTTTTGAGCAAATAAAGGTGTAAAATGATTTACTGTACACTCCACGCATTTGTCGAATCTCTTCAGATTGAAATAGTGCATCAGAGAAGAAAAGTCACAAAGTGCGCTGTAACGGTGGGAGGAAATATTGTGTTCTGCTGTGTATTGTGAAATATTGTGGGCAGCTGTCCAGGCTAAGGCCTTTGCTCGAATGGAGAGGATGGCCGATCCCTTTGTGGAGGAGGTGCTCTCCCATGCGCTGAGGGAAGATCAGGAGAAATTATTTCGTTTCCTCGGAATTCCTTTGGGTATTTCCAATCGACAGGCTATTGATATGGCGTTAAAATCTGCCAAGCGAGATTGGGTTAACAGGCACATTCGGCAGTACGATAACGGGGGTTTATTCTCCCATCGCCGTGAGCCTGTGGGCAACCAATGGCAGCGCCCGCATTGCAAACATATTAAGGATGGAGATAGAATCCGGGCTTTGCGCCTGCGGACGAACCTGTACCCAACGCGCTCCTTGTCGAATAAGCATTGCGCGGATGAGATGGCAACCCTCTGCAGATTTTGTAAAGAAAAGAAAGAGACCACTTCCTCCGATATTTTGCAGGAGTGTGAGAGGGTCCATCTCTCCCGCGTGGAGCGACATAATTACATCTGTAAACAGGTCGTCCGGTTGGTGCAAAAGTACGACCCACAGGTTCAGGTGACCCAAGAGAAACTGATCACTGCCGTTGACGGGAAGCGCCTGAAACCCTATCTCGTTCTGTCAAAAGGTAACAATGTCATTGTGCTAGACGTTGCGGTTGCATGGGATGCCACCTCCTCCACATTGGAAAACGTGAACAGGTCTAAGGTCGAGAAATATTCTTGTCTGGCTTCGTCCTTTGCTGGCCGTTCCGTCCAAGTGGCAGGCCTCTGCTTCGGTGCGCGTGGTGGCACCTGCACGACTACAAGAAACTCTCTTAAGGCGCTAGGAATGTCATGGTCGGACATTGCCTGGTTAGCCTCCACGGTCCTGGTGGGTAGTCTCATATGCCTATCTCGCTTTAATCGTAAGGTGTAGAGGTTTTCCTCGCTGTTATTCTGTCGTTTTTATGTCACTTAGGTGTCTCTTTGGATCAGCTTATTTCAGCGGTGTCCTCTGTTTCTTGGAGTGTTTTCACCTCTTATTCGTTTTAAGATTTCCTTCTTGCCCGCATGAAGGAGAACCGTTGTAACCCATTTGGCTGACCACCGCTGACTCTTTGAGTCGGGATACAACGTGGGCTCCTTTGGGCATTGCGTTTTACCCTCGTTCGGGGGAAGTTGTTTTAGTAGACAAATCAACGCCACTCCACGCATTTGTCGAATCTCTTCAGATTGAAATAGTGCATCAGAGAAGAAAAGTCACAAAGTGCGCTGTAACGGTGGGAGGAAATATTGTGTTCTTTCTGAACAAATATTCTGTTCTTTCTGGCGGGTCCGGGGTGGCTTGTGCCGCGTCGGGCGGGTCTGATGATTTGGCTACTTCAGTCCCTCGTTCTACTTCAGACTACTGTTCTCCTGCTGGGGGAGGCAAAAGCAGGGAGCAGAAAGTTTCAAGTCCGGCTATGCCGGTTCCATCTTCTCATGCCGAGAGGTGCTCTCCCATCGAGCAGAGCGGGGCAGAAATCTCTCAGTCCGATAATAATGAGATCGGAAGTTGGCCCCTCCTTGGAGGTGGCTGACGAGTTCGTCCCCTTGACAACGAGCGTTGATAACGAGACCCAGTTGGCTCGAGCTTTGGCGGACAGGGATATTGCCCCCCTGCCCTGTTTGCCTAGACTGCACTTGCGCTAGTCTCTCCGCCAATTGAATGGCAACGAGGCAATAGTATGCCTCCTTTGCATTCTGAGGAACCTGGGGACTGTGGTGATGATGAAGCGGGTCCGTCCGTGGCGGGGCTGGCCCCTGTGGGGGCGGCGGAGCAGGCCGGGCCTGTGATGTCTTATGGTCGATGGACTAAGGCTGAAATGAATCTTTTAGCGGAACTGGAGCTTGAGTTGGGTAAACACCCATTCATAAACTTAGAATTATCTAAGCGTTACCCCACGCGCTCTCTCATGAGCATAAGGGGTATCCCAATTTGCAGAAATATAAACAGATTCTGGCGGCTGCTCGTTCAGCTAAATACAAACAGTTGAATATTACATCAAATCAAGAACAGAGTGTGGAACATAGTGTGACGGAACAAAGTCCGAGGTCTGAAGGCGAGATGATTGAGCTCAGTGTGGAGGACCTGGAGAAGGCAGGGCTTCCAGGGGACTTTGCAGTGAGAATTTTGTCAGGGCCATTACAATATCCAGATCTAGAGGAGGTCTACCCAGTTTTCGGTACTATCCCCCAACCAAGGCATCCACGAAGTAACCCAACTAAAAAGACCCTGCCTAGTACGGAGTCAGCTAAAAGGAGAGAGAGATACCGTGAATATCAGCGGCTTTATAGGATGGGGCCGAAGGTCCTTGTTCACCAGCTCCAGGCTGAGGGGGTTAGCTCCCCTGTAACGCTAGCTGATGTTCACTCTGTATATGATCCGCTTTTCTCCTCTCCTTCTAAGACTGGCGTCTCTGTGCCTACGTCTAGTAGCAGGGTTAGGGCATATTGCGGCTCTATAGCTGATTCCGAAGTGGGGGATGCATTGAGCTCGTTTAAGTTGGGTACGTCTCCTGGTCCTGATGGAATGACTGTTGAATTGCTCAAGCGGGTTCCTGTGGTTGTCCTTGCTGGTGTGTTGAATAATTTCATGAAGTTTATTGCGGTCCCACCTGAGCTCAAGCATTCACGAACAATCTTCATACCTAAGGTTCCAAAGCCTGAGTCAGCTTCTGACTTCAGGCCCATTACAATATCTCCATTGGTCCTTAGATTGTTCTCGAAGATTTTGTTGTCCCGCCTTTCGGCTGAGAACCGTTTCCATGATCGTCAAAGTGGCTTTGAAAGTGATCGCAGCACAAGTTCCAATCTCCTGCTACTTCAGGGCATCATGCTCCATTCCAAGTGGACCCATAAGCCCCTATATGTTGCAAGCTTGGATGTGAGGAAGGCTTTTGACACTTTGAGTCATAATGCCATCTTTGCAGCTCTTGAGGGCAAGGACGTGCCGAGGCTGTTCCAGGAGTTGGTCAGAGAATTGTACACAGGTAACACTACCACCTTCCACTTGAATGGCAGGACTGACGGTGCGAGAGTCGCTGTACGGCAGGGGATTAAGCAGGGTGACCCCTTGTCGCCTTTTCTTTTTCATTGTGTAATGGACCCTCTGCTCGCCCAACTTTACAACTCCCAGTTCGGATACCATGTCGGTGCAGCTTCGGCTGCTTCCATGGCACTCGCCGAAGATTTACTGGTGTTTTCGGAGAACCATGCTGCTGTAGCGAAGTTATTGCACATGGTCGAGCAATATATGGGATCTGTTGGCCTTGCGCTAAACCCAAAGAAAACCCAGTATTTCTGTTGGCGATGGAACAGCGAATCCGGTTGGTTTGATTATAGCGCGCCACCTGTGGAGGTTGCTGGAGCCCGGGTCGACGCATTCGGCAGAGGAGATGTTGTACGGTACCTCGGGGTCTCCCTGTCTGTTAGTTGTGGTCCCCTTTTAGAAGACAAGTACAGTGACTCTGTTGCCCGTCTACTAGCCAATGCTGGGTTGAAGCTATCACAGAAGGTGAAGTGTTACAAAGACCTTATTGTATCAAGACAGTTGTACCTCCTGACCAGCTCCTTGGCTGTTCTGGCACAGTCTCAGAAAGTTGATAAGTGGCACAGGTCCTTTGCTAAAAAGATACTACCCTTGCCAGGGTCCTTCCCTAACATCCTGCTTTGGTTGGTGGTAAAGGTGGGGGGTCTGGGTCTTTTGCCAATACTGTGGACAGCGCCAGCAGTCCAGTTAAAGTCGTTGGGTCGACTGCGGCGCCTCGGGAATTTCTTTGTTGATGAAATTTTCAACGAGGTGCTGGGAGGTTACGCCTCGCGTCTGTCCTCAGTACTTGGCGTTCCCGATGGAATTGTGCATGGTAAGGAGCTTGAGCTGGCCCTGAATGATAGTAGGAGAATGTGGTTTAGTGAGAAAAAAGGCTCCGATGCCAAGAAAGACTTATTTGCCTTTGAGAAAGACATTTTGGGGAACAGACGGCTGCACCCAGACTGCGGGTATATGAAGGAGGGCGACAAAATTAAAGCCCTACGACTTAGAGCACATGTGTATCCTACACGCTCTCTTTTTAATAAGCATGCTAGGGACCCCTCGACCAGACTCTGTCATCACTGTCACGAGGCCGAAGAAACTGCGTGCCACATCCTCCAGTACGGTGAAAGGGTTCATGGCCCCAGAGTCGAGCGCCACAATTTTATTGCTAAGCAATTCCATAGACTTGTCTCCAAGTAGTCTCCAGCTACCATTGTTTCGGCGGAGAAGGTCTATTCGGTTGCTGGCGCCCGGCTCAAACCATACCTTGTTTTAGACAGGGGGCATGAGGTGGTGGTGGTGGATGTGGCAATCGCATGGGGTTCGTCAGTTCAAAATCTTGAGAGAAAGGCCAGTGAAAAATCAGCCAAACATTCCTGTCTGACAGAGTTGTTTACAGGAAGGAAATTTAGAGCGGTCGGGGTGGTCTTTGGTGCCCGGGGACTGGTTTGCTTGTCCACGCGAAAGTTATGTGAGGAACTCGGATTCTCTAAATCCGATGTGTCGTGGCTGGCTGCCAGGGCCCTGGTTGGAAGTTTAATCTGCCTAAGTCGTTTTGTTCGGAAGGTGTAGCTGGGTCTGCCGTCTGTTGAGGTTTTCCCCTGGGGTTTCGCTCGATTTGCTGTTTGCAGCAAATACTGGTGCTTTTTGAGGTTCCCCTCGTATGTTGTAGCAAATACTACCATCTTTATCTTCTTGGCACATTACATAGCAGTCACCGTAGGCTGTCTTCCCTGCTGGTTTTGTCAGCCCTGTTGAAAAAAAGCCAAATAGGTTGTATGCGATCCTATTTATCCTATACAAATTGATGTAGGATCCTTTTTGTCCTATTTTGTATCATGTGGGAATAATGTGGGATCCTACATGTCCTATATTCATTCACATATAGGTGAGTCATAGGATCCTACATGTCCCATATTAGGCTATGTAGGAGAGTTTTGGTGTCCTACTTGTCCCATATTCGGCAATATAGGAGAGTTGTAGGACACTACATTGCCTATATCCGGCTACGTAGCAGACTTGTAGGATCCTACAAGGCATCAAAAAGGAGCTATGGGAGATCTTACGTGACCTGTTTGGTTTCATGTGGGGAGGACGTGGGGAATTATTTTGAGATATGGAAGTGATATATTAACACAGCAACAAACATTATTTGATTTCAAAAACTGGGGCCCAGAACGAACTAGTCATATTCAATCATGTTTGCCAACGCGCACACATACGGCAGGTTGTCAAGTGCGAATTCTATTAGAACCACTGCAAATGAATATATTTTTTTAGGTTGAAAACAACTGAATGGACTGGTTGCATTCATTTATGGAACATCGATAGAGTATGTCATACAATGATGCGTGCATTCCTTTGAGTGCTATTTAAGCACAAACTTCGGCAGCAGTGCGCAACAGGTCGAGGTGGCGGCCGGTTGAACCCCATCGAGCGACATTGCGGTGTCGATGGGGTTCTCGGTCTAATTTCTAGGACTAAACCGGTTCTATCAGGACGCGGTTTGTTGTGACGGATTCCCGAATCCTTCGCCTTCATGTGCACGCTCACGGCTCGCGGGAATCCTAAGAGCAGTCGAGATACTTGAAAATTCCAGGCCTCCGTCTGCACTTCCGATACATTCGGAGCTCCGTAACATCCGCCCCGCTGGTCACGTCGACGCCAGAATTTCCGTCCTAGTAGGACTTGAGTCGCTCTATGATCGGTCAAATGGAACCATGGGTCGGTCTTTAGCGGTTCGGGGGTTGTGGGCAGAGACGCGTTCGTAACTCTGTTTTTCTAAGCTTTGATGCCCTTTTTCGGACGGAAGCCCGCGATGGACAGTTTTCATCTTTCTAGAGTGTACTCGCCTCAACTCGGTGAACGTGGCAAAATTTACTACAGCTGTCAAAGTCTTCTGGTTCTCGAGCTACCGGTTTCCGTGTTTACACTCCTTCCAATACATGGGACTGCCGGCTGTTTTTTCCCTAAAACCGTTTCCATCGCACCTACAGAGTCGTGTTTGACATAGTTTTGAAGCTCTTGACGTGCTCTTTCCAACCGCTTTAATCCCGTAAGCGCTCGACTCTCCGTTCCCCAGATATGGGCTTTGGAGTTGGAGGGTCATGGCACTGGCGCCAGCAAGTCTGGCTGACGCCGCTCGGAGACGCTTCCGTGGGTGCCGTTCCTTTAGTGCCGTAATCTCGCTTACATAACGTCCAATTTACTGGAAATTTTGGATGCGTGTTCTTCGTTCTTTGCTCTACAACTTTTCAATTCGCACCTTCCGTCTATTTACTGCAGGTTATGGCGTTATTCCCGAAATTCCTTAGGCTGACTCTCCTTCTGCAACCTTCGGCCCTGTTTTTAGGTTTGAACCCTGTCGGAGATCTGAATCACCTATTAACAGATTTGTGCACTCCGAACACCGAACGGCTAGAAACTTGCGGGATCTTTTTATCTCTTTCCATTCTCGAGTGAGGACAACATGGCAAAAGCGGCTCGTTACACATGGGGCTGGGGGCATTTTTTTCGATGTCGGTTGTTTGTTGGCGTAGAATTGTGAGTGAAGACTTATTTTGACGGGAAGAACGTCCTCTTTCCAATGGCACTGGTCACCCGTACGCGCGACTTTCTGCTTTCTGGATGTAGCGCGAGGAGAGTATGGTGGAGAGCCGTTACAGCCAGGTGGCGCCATTGGAGCTTGGAATTCCTCCAGCTCATTTGGAAGGGAAATCTTAGAAGCGTTTGGACGCATGTCCAGAGAGCTCTCGTTCGGGAAGCGTCTTTCGTCGTAGTTTTGGTGGTTTTGGTGCCCCGCAGTGCTGTGACTGTATTTCATGCCTTACTAGTGGTATCTGGACCTGTTTCTGTGTGTGTACCTTGGAAGACCGAAAGCTGTTGGATTTCGTGAATTGAAGGTTAGTTGTGTGCATGTAATGCCATGTTTCGTGCACCTTTTGCTTTGTATTCTTCCTAGCGTGTGGGTTCCTATAACTTTATCCGCTCAGTGCGATTATTACCCTATTGTTACCTATTTCCTTATCCTCCATCTGTAATCTTGTGCTCTTACCCTGTTGGTTAACCTGTATCATCACTTAACATCAGGTTGATATCATGTGTGATGCTTCAGCGGCCCTGCTACAGGGTACCGGTGCTCTAAAGATACAGATCTTCCTTTTTTGGTTATTAATTCATAATAACTCAGCTTGGGTCATGCATATTTTCCCCGAGTGTGGAAGGAATATGTACAGAATGTAAATAATTGCGGATATTATAACTCAACGTGCATTGTTTTCACCCTGTTCAGGTAATGCCTTGCTGACACCCTTGCTGTAGCCCCAGTTGTCATAGTTAATTGATCTTACTGCTAACAAACAAAACCATTGTCTTTGGACCTCAAGTAACAGCATATGTGGGAAGTCTGGTTAACCTGTGCACGAGTTTGGCATATTTTATGTGACATATAATGTATTATACCTTGTTAAATCTAGCTTCCTAACTCACTTTATTTTTTCAGATGCCTACAAGAAATATATCTTAGAGCTATCATCTAGCATGATCTGTAAAGGTGTTGAAGACGCTGTACACCAGGCAAGAGTGTGATTGTTCAACAGACATGTCAGAGGGATGATGAACGATATCAATAAAAAATAAAAAATAGAAGCTTGATGATTTGTTATTTCCTAATATACACAACACAATAGGGTGCACAAAATTACAAAGGGTCACCACGAGAGACTTGGACCTATTTGCATGTAGGACCCAACGTAGGTTCCACAATCAAATAGGATCCTGTTTATATGTAGGATCGTATTTGCATGTAGGTCCCACAACCAAATAGGATCCTGTTTATATGTAGGATCGCATTTGCATGTAGGACCCACAATTAAACAGGATCCTATTTGTATGTAGGTTCCTTCATCATGTAGGACCTGGTGTCATAATACCATATGGAGTCAAGTAGGAATTTCCAATAGGGAGAGGGCGAGGTGGGAGGTCCCGTGGGATCGCTCGGTAGTTCGGGGCTCCTCTTTGTGTTTGTGTGAGGCAACTTACTCACTCCACTCGTTTAACCGATATTGGGCAGTGTTTTAACCTGGTATATTTTTATTATGCATAGTGCATATTTTATTCATATATTTTCTTATGGTCTTAACCCCAAGTCTGGGTCTGCGACCACTAAACTCGCTACGCTCCGCGCGGCGAGGTCTGCAGACCCCCGACTTGGTTTTTAAACCCCTTGTGGGTGAATTTAAGTTTTAGCCAAATCAACGCCACTCCACGCATTTGTCGAATGTCTTCAGATTGAAATAGTGCATCAGAGAAGAAAAGTCACAAAGTGCGCTGTAACGGTGGGAGGAAATATTGTGTTCTTTCGGTAGCCAAATCAACGCCACTCCACGTATTCGGGGGGAGTGGCTCGGCAGTTCCTTGTAGCGTTTTGCTAACCTTTGGCTACTTGTGCTACATTGATTGATTATTTCCTTGTGTGGCGTGCCGAGTCACAGGGCGGTCCGGCCTCCACGTGGCCCCCCTTGTAACGGTGCAACACCGGCTAACTGGACCGCCCACGGCCTTTGGCCGTCTAGGCTGAGCGAAATTTCTTGTTGAAAGCTCTTGTATCTGGGCCCTGCGAGTTAGCAGGAGTCCAACGCTCTTGCCTGAGCTTTTAGATCCTCAGAGTTGTTGGGTTTTCGGATCCAGAAAAAAAGTGATGGAAGAGTGGGCAGTGAAATACCCACCTGCAAGCCTTGAGTGCCACCTCTGTGGAGTGCGGCTGACGTGAAGACCAAAACTTAAGTTGCACTACGCCGACCATCAAGTTCGACTTATCTGGAGATGCGGCATTTGCAACGTGAAAACAGCTACTTCCAGTTAAGTGATTTCCTCGCATCACACCAAATGCAGAAGAAAAGTGGCGATTGCAAGCGAGGGAGGCGGCGGTGTCTCGGGGGAGTCGGGGATGATGGCCCAGGCCGTGTCCTGTCCTGGCGGGGTGGCGGGCGCTGCCTTTGTGTCTACCGGATCGACCTCTGCTGATGCGCAGAACTGTGGGCCTGTGGCCCCGAATGTAGGGAGTGCTGCACACGAATGGATCAACGATCGCCCCTGCACTTCCTCTGTGAAAATCTCCTCGTTTGGTAGTTTCTGGAACTTTCTCTGTGATTCAAAGACTCATTATGTGTGTGTAAACATCTCAAGACCTCCCGGTGAGTGTTTTTCGTAATCGGTGACGCTTAATTTTCATGTAATCTGCATAAATTCAACGATGGCCTGCTAACCCTAATCACAAAACATGTGATTTCTAACTTTTGAACTACTTCACCTACATTGATGATCTAGGTGGCTAACGATAGCTCTTCCATTCCGGTTTATGAATCTATAAAATTTTTGAAAATCCGACTGTTAGTTTTCAAGAAAAATCTAAAAATCCACGCTCGATACGAGCGCTGGGCGCCGCCATCTTGGTTGGACCGCTATTTGGGCTAGCAGGATGCCGCCGAACGATGTTGGGCCCCCTGGCGAGCTCCCTGAAAAAGAAAGCAAGCGACAGAAAGGCAAATCTTCGAAAGACGTACCGGAAAGCCAGAAAATCGACTTGAAGGTCGCCGACCCCCCCCCCCCCCCCCCCCCCCCGAGAATGAATCTCAGGCTACGGAGCCTCTTGAAACTGAAAAGAGCGAACAGAAACGTTTGGAAAAGAAGCTCAGGAAGCTTCGGAATAGATTTAGAGATATTCACAAGCTCCTTGATTCAAGCATCTCTGAAGAAATAAGATCAATCATGGACGACTACGAACTGTTAATCAAAGAAACAGACCTCAAGAAGCGTCTTCTTCAAGAGAAACTTCAACTAGCTCAAGAGTCCATCGAGACTCAGGAAGCCTCCATCCAACAGCACCAATCTTCCGCTATCAATTACTCTCGTACCTATGCCCAAGCCTGCAGGCAAACGGATACCCCTAAATGTAAGCGCACACTTTTTCTAAAGACCAAAAACCCTAAAGAGGACATCTAAGCAGCACTAAAGCAGAACTTCCAGCCCTCCCAGTTCGGTCTCACCGACGTCGAACTTAGAAGAACCGCAAAAGGAGACGTCCTTGTTAGGGCTTCAAACCAACAAGGCTTAAAAATCTCGCTGCTGCAATAGAAGAAGAATCACAAACAAGGAAGCTCATGACTGCGGAAATCCGTAAACTCAACAACCCCCGTATCAGAATCTCAGGAGCTGACCCGAGCATATCCGAAGAGGAGTGAGTGAGTGAGTGATTAAGGTTTTTCTGGCGCATGAGGAACTACGGCTATTATGCGCCAAGACAATGATAAAATGTTATCTATTTAAAAAGGGAAATAATTCAATTAAAATGTAGTTTAAAGGTATTTGATGCAACCGACATCGTTTAAAAAATTGTATACACAATTAAAAGTAACCAGGGGCTCATCACCCAGCAAAAGTGCGGGATGGAAGGGAATGTTATATTTATAAAAGACGGGAAAGTGGCGGCGACGGTGAGCTTCGTGCAGTGGGCACATTACCAGAATATGCAGAACAGAAAGCGGTTCCCTGCAAGGCACACACTGGGGTGGATCCTCCTCCCGTAAAAGGAATCCGTGTGTCAGGTAGGTGTGGCCAATACGCAACCGAGCTGACAGAATTTCGTGAACCCGGTTACTGAAAGCATGTGTGGGCTTGCCTATGTCATGTTTGATTAGATGGAGTTTATTAGTGTTCTGTGTGTTCCATTGTTTTTGCCATTTCTCATTAATCGTCTTTCGTATGACTGAGCGCAAGTCTTCAGCTGCCACTTCTGTAAATGCGAGGTCGCCGGACAGTGCCTCGACAGCGGCCTTGTCGGCTTGCTCGTTGCCATGTATACCTACGTGACTTGGCACCCAGCAGAGTGTTAGAGAGAAACCTTTGTTTGTAATTCGGCTGAATAAATGCTGGGCCTGTTGCACAAACGGGTTCTTTTGTTTCCGTAAGCTACATATAGCTTGTAGACAGCTCAGGGAATCAATGTACACGACTGACGTATCAATGTGAGAGTGTAACACATGATTAAAAGCAAGGATCACAGCATATACCTCTGCACTGAAAATGGAAAAAGTGTTTGGCAGACGGCGAGACACAACAGACGTGCCTGTGACCATTGCACAGGAAGCCTTTGAGCCCGCTTTAGAGCCATCCGTGTAAAGGGCGACATGGTCTCCAAAACTGTCCTTTAATGATAAGAACTCCTGCTGGAGCACAACTGTAGAAGTTTCTTGCTTTTTATATTTTAATAACGATGTGTTGTGTGTTGGTGGTGGTTGCCATGGGGGAAGCCTCCCACCACTTGCTACTAGAGTCACCCTGCCCTGGTCAGGGAAGCCGTAAGCTTCCATTTCCAGGGACAGTCGCATACTAAAAGGAGGGATGACAGAAGGTCTGTTCAAAAACAGCTGCTGGAAACGGGTTTCTGTGGCACAGGCTAGGGCAGGGTGCTGCGGGTAAGATCTCACCTTCATTGCATATGTAAAGGCAAGATAAAATCTCCGTTTTTCCAGCGACCATTCATTGCACTCTGCATACAAGCTTTCAACTGGTGATGTTCGAAAAGCTCCTAACACCAGACGGAGACCCTGGTGGTGAACTGGGTCTAAAATCGCCAGGGCAGACCTCCGTGCAGAGCCATAAACCAAAGACCCGTAGTCAAGCTTTGAGCGAATGACGGAAATATAAATACGACGCAGGACTTCCCGGTCTGCACCCCAAGACCTGTGCGACAAGATCTTGAGTATATTTAAGGCCTTCATTGACTTGACTCTGAGATTTTTTATGTGAGACACGAAATTGAGCTTTTGGTCAAAGATGACACCAAGGAATTTGTGTTCATGCATGACAGTAATATCCTGGCCATTCATTTTGAGTGTGGGCTCAGGAAACACACCCCTCACTCTTGAGAATGGGACACAAACAGTTTTCTCAGGAGAAAACTTGAAACCGTTTTTGGTGGACCAGTCTGAAAGTTTGTTTATGGTGAGCTGGAGCTGTCTCTCACACCTAGAAACGCTTGTGGAAGAACAGGATATTTGAATGTCATCCACATATAAGGAGTACGTGACAGACGGTGGAATTGCATGGACGACAGAGTTCATCTTTACAATAAAGAGTGTTACGCTTAGAACACACCCCTGCGGGACTCCATTCTCTTGTGTGAACAGGCGGGACTGTACAGTTCCCAGCTGCACCCTAAATGTTCTCCCCTGAAGAAAGTTTGCAACGCAACGGAACAGCCGACCACGTATCCCAAAAGAGTGTAGGTCACGAAGGATGCCATACCGCCAGGCGGTATCGTACGCCTTTTCGAGGTCGAAAAAGATGGATACACAATGCTGCCGTCTGACAAAGGCCTCCCTAATAACAGTCTCCAAACGTAATAGCTGGTCTGTTGTTGAGCATGCAGTTCTAAAGCCACACTGATATCGGTCTAGGCATTCATTTTCTTCAAGGTAGTACATAAGCCTGCAGTTCACCATACGTTCAAAAGTTTTTCCTAAGCAACTGGTAAGGGCAATAGGCCTGTAACTGCTTGGATTGGAAGGACTTTTCCCTGGTTTTAGCAGTGGAATGATGATCGCCTCCTTCCAGCGGGACGGGAGGCAGCCCTCATTCCAGAGAGAGTTAAAGAAGCATAGAAGGGTTTCTAGCGATGAAGGTGTTAAATGCTGCAGCATAGAGTATGTGATGCGATCTGGCCCTGGAGCTGTCTGTTTTGAAACGCTCAGTGCTCTTAAAAGTTCTGTTATGGTAAAAGGCCTATTGTAAGCGTAGTTGTCGCCAGTACCACATGACAGGGTGCACTTCTCGGCAGAATCCTTGATCTTCAAGAACTCCCGTGTGTAATGAGTAGAAGAGGAAATGTTTCGGAAATGTTCACCTAAGGCGTGAGCCTGGTCTTCGATGCTCTGACACGTGCTTCCATTTATTTGCAGAAGTGGAACAGAGAAGCTCCTGTAGTTGCCTCTGATTTTTTTCAGTCTGTCCCATACAAACTTGGATGGAGTGCTACTATTTAGGGTGGATACGAAATTTTCCCAAGATTGCCGTTTCGCTTGTTGCCGTGTCCACCTTGCTTTCGCACGGGC
The DNA here is from genome assembly GCF_037126465.1 of Ornithodoros turicata. Lineage (NCBI taxonomy): Eukaryota > Metazoa > Arthropoda > Arachnida > Ixodida > Argasidae > Ornithodoros > Ornithodoros turicata. Next base: position 2,987,048 of record NW_026999301.1, read on the forward strand.
TCTTTTAAAAGCGAGTAAGTTTGCTGGGGTTGGGTATCGTCTAAACTTACCCCATGCACGGTTCTGCTCCCGTCTGGTGTTCGCACAATCACTCGTCCACCAGGGCTTGCAGCGTCTAGGAAGACGACCTGAAGATTGCGGAATGGATTTAGTGGCTGCATCAATAATAATGTCTGTAATAATGTCATTTGCTTCATTAATGCCGAGTCCATGGAGTGATTCTGCTGACAGAATGGCTTCTTGTTTAAAGGAGCCCCAATCGGCAAATTGTGTTTTCCAACGGGGTGGTCGGGTAGTGAGGGTAGCTGCCAGTTGATTGAGTTTTAATACAAGGGGGAAGTGGTCGCTACTGTAAGGACTGTCGGCAACTGTCCATGAAATGTCTTGGAATAGAGATGGACTACATAGTGAAATGTCAATAGCTGAGAAAGTCTGTGAAGCCGAATTGACATGTGTTGCACTCCCTGTGTTGAGAAGGCAGATTGGCAAAGATGTTAGCATTTTCTCTAACATCCTACCTCGTGTGTCAACTTTTGAGCAACCCCACAGAGGATGGTGTGCATTAAAATTTCCAAGCAGAAGAAAAGGCTGTGGCAGCTGTCTGAGAAGGTCTTGAAGTTGCTTTTCTTCAACCTTAGCTGATGGCGGCAGGTACAGAGAACACACCGTCATCACACGGTCAGTGCAAATCTGCACTGCAACAGCCTCAAGATTTGTAGAAAGTTGGACATCTCTCGTGGGAAGTGTTCTGGCCGTGAGAATGGCCACACCTCCGGAAGCACGTGCCGTGTCTGTTCGGTCCTTACGGTAAACGTTCCACCGTCGGAGGTGGAAAGGGGTGTCTGGAACCAAATTTGTTTCTTGGAGACAGAAACAGACAGCATGATGTTTGTCTGCCAAATCATGGACATCATCAAGATTTTTCAGCAAACCCCGGCAGTTCCACTGAATAATGCTCTGAGAACCCATAAGAAATGCACAGAAGAGGAAAAAGAATATGGACTGAACGACTACTCTAAGGCGTAAAGACCTTGTGGAACAACTGTCCATGAATGCGGAGGGATTAAGGAGCTTGTATTCTCGGTGGAGGAACCCTTTGTTGTTGTTCCTTGGCTTTTCCTCCTCGTCCTCGGCCAGCTTTTTTCCCTCTCTGTTCCTTGCCCATGGAAAGACTTGGTAGACTCGAAGACGACTTCTGAGAGCAGCAGTCGTCGTCATCGAGATCCATGCTCTGACTCGTGTTTTGGGACAGGCCCATGGCAATCCCGTCCCAAACGGAAGGGGATGCAACAACCTCCTCTGAGGTTAACATTGCATCTCCCTGGCTGTTCGTCTGAGAGGCCACTGGAGGAGAACCCTCAGTGTCCCTCTCTTTGTGTTGGGGCCGGGTCCGAAGAGGACCTCATTGAAGAAATCAATGAGAAAAATGATCTGAATCTCTCAAAAGAAAACTTCATCGTCAAGACAGCCTTCAGACAACGAGAGACAAAGACTTGGATCGTTGAGACCCCCCCGGATATTTTCAGGGATCTCATGCATCGCCAAACTGTCTACATTGGATGGCTTCGCGCCACAATTGAGGAATCCATCGAAATTCGCAAGTGCTATAACTGCATGTCTTTTGGACACAACACCAAAAACTCCAAAGAACTACCCAACAGAAACTGCTATAAGTGCGGAAGCTTCCACACTGCACAGGACTGTAGAGCTTCTGTCGGTCATGTCCGCTGCCTTTGCTGCCAACAGGCAAACTTAAAATATAAGACAAGGCATGACCTGCACCACGTCTTTGCGACCAGTGCCTGTCCTTCCCTTAAGCGTTGGGAAGAGATCATTGTGTCACGCATTAACTACTCTCCCTAGATGAAGTACGCAATATCCCTCGGCATGTCCTTCGGCACCCTTCCCCCCCCCCCCCCCACATGGACATCAAGCATTTCAATTCTTTCCACCCTCACCATGGTTAACATCTTACAGCTCAACTCACCCCGCTCACAAGCAGCTCACCTCAACGCCCTCAACACAGCTCTAAATCGCAAGACAGATTTCCTTCTATTGCAAGAGCCGTACGAAGGACTTCATTATGATGAAACAGCTTTCAAAATCCACTCCATACGCAATATTGAAAAAGCTAAGACTCAAATTGTCACCTTCAACGACTTATGGGATATTTTTCCAATCTTAATAACGGAAGAGATTGTATTCATAAGATGCTCTCACAAAACAGAGGATCTCCTAATAGCCAACGCATACGCCCCTCCTAAAAATAATTTCAACACCACCCTAAAAAATCTAGAAAATATTATCAAACAAGCCAACTCTTCTTTTTTCATAATAACAGGCGACTTCAACGCAAAATCTACCCTATGGGGTCACTCTAACGACGAAAGAGGAGACATTTTATTGGACTTCCTCATCTCCAACAATGTATCTACAATCAATCATCCCTATTGACTGCGTACCTTTGAATCAAATAACGGCAGATCCTGGATAGATCTTACAATAACTCCACTTAACACTACTCATAAAATCCGACACTGGAATGTTTTAGACATAATCTCTCTCAGTGATCATAGATTTATTGAATTCAACACCTCCGCCCCCAAAAAAGAAAAACAACTAAAATTCACAAAAAACAGTCAATTACAACTTAATCAACTTATCACACAAGACTCTTACTTCAACCAAATTTCTAACTTCTGAAATAAAACAAACTTAAAAATCACTCTAAAAACCTTCTCCGATAAATTACACTCTTACAGAAATAAACCCTTAAAAACTGTTTATCGTACTCACCGCCAAGTCCCTTGGTGGTCCCAAAACTTAACTGATGTAAGAACTAAAATCAGAAAACTACGTAGGAAATATCAAAACGAAAAAAATGACGAATTAAAGCAACAACATAAAATCATATTCTACCAAGCCTTTAATAACTATAAATAACTTATAATTGATGCTGAAACAAGCCACTTCCAACAAATTTGCTCAGAAGTTAACCCCAATAACCCCTTTACCCTCCCATACAAAATTGCCACAAATAAACAAAAACAACATTGCATCATTCCTCCTTTACAGACTGACAATGGAACTACAGCAACATTCTCCGAATCAATAAAATGTATAATTAAAGGGATGTTACATACCCCCATTAGCTATACCGTATCTCAACTTTAAGAAAATCCTCCCGCAATCGAACTATTCCCCCCAATCACCTCAGAAGAAATAAATAAAACTCTAAATTCATTTAAAACAAACACAGCCCCAGGACTAGATAATATCAATCTCCCATCTCTCCGTGCTCTACACAATGGACACCCCAACTTTCTCACTCTCTTATTGAACTCCATAATATAATTTGAATACTTTCCAGATCATTGGAAAAATGCCAAATTAATTATTATTCGTAAACCCAACAAACCCGCCAACATTGCCAATGCATACAGATCCTTAGGCATCATACCCATCATCAGCAGAACTTTTGAAAAAATTATCTTTAAGAGACTTTATTACTTCATACACAAAGAAGCCATTATTCATCCAAACCAACATGGATTCATTTACAACAAATCCACTACAACAGCACTAAGAAACTTAAAGAATATAATTGATAAATCAAAACAATGAAAAAAAAAACACGTAACCATAGTCTCTTTAGATGTTCAAGCTGCATTTGACTCAGCCAACCACCAAGTAATATTAGATCAGCTTAGAAAAACAAAATGCCCTCACTACATCTTTAAACTCATCCGAGACTTCCTTCATAACAGAAGTCTTACTTTCCAAACATCCTCCGAAACGCTCAGTTTCCCTATTAAGCAAGGATGTCCCCAGGGCTCAAGCTTAAGTCCACTACTTTGGGTCATTTTAATTAATGATTTATTCACTTTAAACATACCTCCTAACTGTCAACTCCAAACGTATGCTGATGATATAATACTCACCATTATTGAATCATCCCGACGGGAAATAGAAGTTAATGCTAATCATTCACTAAACCTTATTAATTCCTGGGCCTATAAGAAAGGTCACATTAATCATCAATCCTAGCAAAACCAAGGCCCTGATAATACCTTACGGACAGAAATATCAAAACAGGCCTCCAACCCTCAAATAAATAACGAATCAATAACATTCACATCATATCTCAAAATTCTTGGTATTACATATGACAACAAATACAACTTCCTACAACACCTAGACGAAGTCAAATCAAAAGTCACCGTCATGACAGCAGACCTCCAAAAATTCATTGGACAACATTGGGGATTAAATCAAAATGTGCTACGACAGATATATTTGAAATCAACAGAACGAATTATTTTATACGGAGCTAACGTATGGTGGAAAAATACCAATAATCCTCACATGCTTAGAAAACTTCAATCCATTCAACGAATTCCTCTTCTTCCTATTAGTAAGGCTTATCGAACTACCCCTAATGAAACCCTACCCCTTCTCTGCAATACACTTCCAATCACTAATAAAATCAATGCCGAAACAAAAATACAATCCATCATGTACCTAGAAGAACCCACTTTTATCAATGAAAAACTTATTACCCCCGCAGATATCCTTTACCCACCAAGCCCCTGGGCATTCCACCCTTCCAAAGAAATACGAATTCCATATGTTGACTCTGACTCTAAACCTTTCGGTAACTACGAAATTTACATTCAATCCAAACAACTTAACAAGCACATCGGTGCCGCTTACATAATTTTAAATACACATCACAATGAAAAAATTTGCAAAATCTTTCGCGCATCAAATGACTCCAATAATCACGAAACCACGCTTATAGTTACACTATACGCAATTCAGTTCACCAACGACTTCTCTAATATTGATACAAAAATTAATATCCACCTAACAAACATATCTATTCTTAAAGAATTTAACTCTAACCACCCCAGAAATCCTCTGGTTTCTCAGGTGTTACAATTTCTTCAAACACTATCCGCTAAATCAATCTCATTTATTTATCATCAAAAACTCTATCCTCCCCCACATAGAGATTTCAACAAAATCATTAAAAGAACATATATTAATGGAACTTACATCCCCTTAAAACTTGACAAAAATCGCATAAAAACCCTCGTTTACAGATCTGAATATAAAAAATGGGAATCTCACATGAAATCTTCTAATAAATATACTCTTAAATGGTTGCCAACAACTAACCTAGCTGGATACCTTTTCCCTCTTAAACCTCAATTGATTCAATTAATAACAAACCACGGAGGATTTCCATATTACTTTCAATCCATTAACCTCACCAATCATTCTCCATGTAGCTGCGGAAACTTAGCCAAAAATCTAGATCATTATCTCTACCAATGCACTATAACAAAAGATTTTATTAACAAAATAGAACAGGAACTCAATCACTCACTTGACGAGTCTTTTTATCCACAATTAATCAAAGAATCAAAATTTCACCCATTCCTCATAGATCTCGTCAACACAATATCAAACACTATAAACAATATAGAAAGGCCTCCTTAACACAGATGTACCCCTGAATTTCGCTATAAACAAAACTGCTGTCTCACGTATCATCACGTCACAGCATGAGTATTTCTTGGGGTACATCCCTTCATAAACAACATAAACAACACCAACAACATTAATAACTACCTCTATCTCTATAATTATCACATCCATCCCACATACCCATCTTCACTTTTCATCTCCAAATCCCATCATCAACCAACCATCCTCAGCAAGACCACCCCAAGCAAAGACTTACCGAAGACGACACCGAAGAGGATCACAGAGTATTTCAGGAAAATTATCACTGTATATACTTAATTCCATCTTAATTAACACCTTCACTTAAAAGTAATAAGCCTTACTTCATCCACAGGAAAGTACCTGTTAATTATATAATATCATTCACTTTTATATTTTTACTCTTTTAAATAATTCACAAGCACCCTCTAGTTTTTATATGAATTTATCCCATCTATCCTCACATCAATGTATCTTTGCACTGCAATGGTTGTATCTATCTTGTAATACATTCAATAAATCCGCATTTGCCCTGCTTCGTCCCCTTGGTTGTGGTTTCGCTCCCCTCCCTCTCCCTCTTCATCTTCCTTCACCGCTTACTCCCCCTTTCCACTTTTCTTTAAATTATTTTTACTTCTTCTCTCCCCTATTCCTGCAGTACCTCGTGTGGCACGGGAATAGGGCTGATTAACCTTCCTTCTTTTCTATTAATATTTTTATCCTTCTCCCTCCCAGGGAACCATGCACCTTGCTCCTTTATATTTTCATTCAAATACTCCCATACCAACGAGCCCGATAATTTGGAGGAGGGACAAGTGTCACCCGAGCGCTTAAGTCCGGCGACGTCGGTGAGTTCAGAAGGGTTGATATCCCAATTGGCTGATGCCCTTGCTCGAGCGGGTGCAGTCCCCCCGGGAATATATACGAGGACACGAGTTTGGCCTGCGCTCGAGCGGCCAGTATAGAGCGAGAGTCCCAGGGCACGGGCAGAGCAATAGGTCATTTTGGTGACTCCCTTGAGGTTGGCCGGTGTGACGCGGGGCCGGTGCCTGGGGCCCCGTCCGGTTTGGCCGGGGTTGGGGCCGTCGTTTCGGGGTCTTCCGGGATGACGCCGTCTGGTAATCTGGAAGGAGCCTTGGCTGATGCTGGGCTGTCGGGAAGACAGATGCTCTCGTTTGGGAGATGGACCGATGCCGATATGCGGGCGCTTGCCCTGTTGGAATTACAGCAGTCCGGACATCCTTTTATTAATCAACAGCTTGCGAAGTCTTTTCCAAGTCGATCTGTGACCGCCATCTCTTTAATGAGGCGACAGGAAAAATATAAAGGAACCCTCGAAGACATGAGGGCTCGGACTCATGTACAACAGCCAGCAAATAGAATAAGGGTTGTTGCCGGCAATGAAGAGGCTCCACTATTGAGGATGCAGAAGGAGAAGGTGAAGGAGGACTTTGAGTCGGAGGGCCTTATCAGCGAATCCCTTCACGCTAACGTCGCTGGCGTCCCATTGACTATGGAAGACCTTCTTGAAATCTTTAGCAATTTTGGAGTCTCTGCTACTCGGACTCGACCCAAGAAATGGTCCAAGCCTCAGAAGAGGAAGAGAATTGAGCCCACGACCAGCAAAGCAAGAAAGAAGGCTCAGTTAAATGAGCACCAAAAGCTGTATCGGTTGGGCCCGAGGGTACTTGCCCACAACATTCTGCTTCAAGGAGAAGGCCCGAGTGGATTAGGCCTCAAGGATATTCATGATGCATATGATCCTCTTTTTACGGCACCTTCAGGTTCGGTTCTCGAGGCGATCCCGTCTACAACTACTTGTCATATGGCGGTGGAGTTGTTCACCTTGGAAGAGGTCCAATGGGTGCTGCAATCATCCAATCCTAAGTCTGCTCCAGGCCCGGACGGTTTATCTCTCTTTGAACTGCAGAAAGTCCCAGCGAAGATCTGGTTGCACATTTTCAATAACTGTCTCGCATTCCAGAATCTTCCGTTTGAACTGAAAAGATCGAAGACGATATTTAGTCCCAAGAAGGCAAACCCTGCAACTGCAAGTCATCTCCGTCCAATTACAATGTCCTCGATGGTTTCGAGACTTTTATCCAAACTACTATTACAGAGATTCAGTGTCAGCACTGCCTTTCACAACCTCCAGGGAGGCTTTCAAGACGACCACAGTACCAGCACTAACTTATTACTCCTGCAGGGCATGATGAAATACGCTAAGCAGAAGAAAAATAGTTTCTATGTAGCGAGTCTTGATGCGCGCAAGGCGTTTGACACTATTAGCCATGAGGCCACCTTTCAGGCTTTGCGAGTACGAGGATGTCCGGGCTTCTACATTGACATGATCCGGAATCTGTACAGCGGCTGCTCGACAGAGTACTATATGAACGGAGTGACGGATCGCCGCAGAGTTATAGTACACCGTGAAATTAAGCAAGGGGATCCACTCTCTCCCTTCCTATTCAATGTGGTTCTCGACCCGCTTTTACAACACCTGAACGGGTCAGGTCTGGGTATGCAGATTGGCGAGCAGAACGCATCCAGTCTAGCGTTCGCAGACGATATCCTTGTGACCTCCAGTGGCTATGAAGGACTCCGTCATCTTCTGCGAGAGGTTGAGAAATATTTGTCGGGTGTTCATCTCGCATTGAATCCGCAGAAGACTCAGTATTTCGGATGGCATTAGGACGGAGTCCGGAAATGGTTTAATTATGACATACCACCCATCCACGTTGCGGATGTAGAGGTCGCACCTGTAAAACCTGGTTCGCCAATCTGCTATCTAGGCCTTCAATTATTTGTAAATAAACCACCTTGAGCAAATGATGATTTCACGGAAAAGATAACTCGTATAATTTCTGCGGCATCCCTCAAGCCGTTTCAGCGGCTCCGCTGTATAGACACCCTCGTGGCCTCTAGGTACTTGTGCATATTGTCAAACGGGCTGAATCTGAGGTCAGAGGCTGTGCGCAGAGATAAGACGCTACGAATTTTAATCAAAAGACTGCTGCATTTGCCAATGACATTTCCTAATGTGCATATTCATCTGCCCTGCAAGGAGGGTGGTCTGGGCCTCCTCTGGTTGGAGTGGACGGCGGCCGCCGCTCAGGCTAAGGCATTCGCAAAAATGTAGAGAACGGCCGACCCCTTTGTGGACGAGATGTTATCCCACGCACTAAGAGAGGAACAGGAAAAGTTGTATCGCTTCCTCGAAGTGCCCTTGGGGGTTTCAGACAGGCAGGCCATTGATATGGCATTAAAATCTGCTAAACGAGATTGGATCGATAGGCAAATCCGACAGTACCACAATGGGAGTCTCTTATGTCATCGTCGAGAGCCTGTGGGGAATCAGTGGCTGCGCCCGGATTTCAGACATATTAAGGATGGTGATAGGATCCTACCGTTGCGGCTTCCGACGAATCTGTTTCCGACGCGTTCCCTGTCAAACAAGCATAGCACGGATGAAATGGCCACCCTCTGCAGGTTTTGCAAAGAGAAAACCTCCTATCATATTCTGCAGGAGTGCGAGAGGGTGCATCTCTCCCGTGTGGAACGCCACAACTTTATTTGTAAACAGATCGTCCGATTAGTCAACAAGCATGACCCACAGGTTCAGGTTACTCAGCAGAAACTCATCAATTTGGGGAAAGGAGAGTTATAGCCAAATCAACGCCACTCCACGCATTGCTAGAATTTCTTCAGAGTGAAATCGTGCATCAGAGAAGAAAAGTCACAAAGTGCGGTGCAACGGTGGGAGGAAATATTGTGTTCTTTCCGGGGTGTGTGGCTCAGTCGTTGGTTTCTCTTTTGTGCGAGTTCGTGAACCAAGCCTTCTTGAGTGTTTTGACTGAGCCACGGTGCGGTCCGGCCTCCACGTGGCGCCCCCTGGTAACGGCCGAAAAGCCGGCTAACAGGACCGCACAAACGGCAGTAGCCGTACTAGAAGTGAATGATTTTGTGTTAATTGCCTTTTAGGCTTCCCTGCCCAGTTAGCAGGGACGCCCACGCTTTTAGACCAAGAGCTGAGCTCCATAAACAGCAGTGCGATGGAAGAATAGGTAGTGGACTACCCGCCGGAAGAGTTGACATGCCACAGGTGTGATGGACGGATGTCCTCAAGGTCATGCAGTTGCCCTGATGTGGAGGTGTACAATCTGCAAGGTGAAGACCTCTGCCTCGAGTAAGATCTTGTCTTCGCACTTTACAAAGTGCAAAAGAACAGCCGAGAAGAAGGGCGCTCCCTCGCCTGCGGATGCGGCCGACGGGGGGCGGGGGGAGGGGGGACGACCGGTTGCTCTGGTACCGGTGGCGGGGCTGTTCTGTCTTCATCGCTCGCCGACAATGCAGCCGTCAGCGGCCCTGTGCGCTTAAGAGAATCATCGCTGCACAGCCCAAGTGAAGGTTGCTCATCTTAGTCCACCCACGCTGGCGAGAGTACTTCTGATCATGACATATCAGCCTTGGCTGAGGCCATAGTGCTTGCTATTCAGGAGCCGCATGGGGGCAGTCGTCGTAGCAGCGACAGGGAGGTTTCCTCCAACGAACACAACGACGGCCAGGGCCAGCTCTCACCATCTGAGTTTGAGGCTATTTCACTTAAGGCGGGGGCGATGGGGGCTGCTTCGGCCTTGCCGCCGGTGGTTGGTGCTTCGGGCGCCGGTCCTGTGGGTCTGGGTCCCGCCCCGGCGACTGTGTCTTACGGCCGCTGGACCGTGTCAGAGATGAAGATGTTGGCCGGCCTGGAGCTGCAGATTGGGCGCCACCCTTTTATAAACTATGAGTTGTCGAAGAGGTACACAGTAAGATCTCTGGCGAGCATCAGAGGCATACGCCACCTCCAGAAATATGAGAATGTCTTAGCCCCTCTCCGAGAGGAACGTCGGGCACGAGCCAATGTGACCCAAGAAGATCCAAATGATATTGAGGAGGAAGTCATCCCTGCTCAAGAGCCTAGACCTGAGGACTTGTTGGAGGTGGGTCTACCAGAGGCACTCAGTAGAAGGCTACTGGCACAACCTGTGCAGTACGAAGACATCAAGAAGATACTACAAATATACCTCCCACAGCAATCTAGCGCTGTGAGACATAAGGGACGGCGTAAGGAACGGATTACTCAGGCTCCTCGATCCAAGAAAGAAAGACGCCGTCTGAGGTATATGGACCATCAACGCCTGTACCATAAAGGCCCCCAAGTCTTGTTACATCAATTAATGACCGACGTTGAAGACCACACGGTCACGCTGGAGCAAGTACATGGTTTCTATGATCCCATCCTCTCTACGCCATCTAAGAAGGACGTTGAAGTGCCTAGCATGAACACAAGGATGCGGCTTTAGTATGGGCTTTTTGCCGAAGCTGAAGTGGAAGAGGCTATCGCTCTACTTAACCTAAGCTCTGCTCCGGGGCCTGATGGAATGACAGTATCCATGTTGCGCAAAGTGCCAGTGTCTGTTCTTGCTTTGCTTATGAATAACATTATAAGATTTCAAGCGGTGCCTCAGGTGTTAAAGCCCTCCAGAACAGTATTCGTTCCCAAGAAGGCAGCCTCGCGCGGGCCCTCGGATCTACGGCCGATCACGATCTCTTCAATCCTTGTGCGCCTGCTCTCACGTTTGCTGTTGGCCCGTTTCACTAGAGCTACCAAGTTCCATGACCACCACAGTGGCTCTGAGTCAGACAAGAGTACTAGCTCTAATCTTCTACTACTACAAGAAATTATGAAGATTGCGAAGGCTAGCCACCGACACCTTTATGCAGCAAGCTTAGATATTCGCAAAGCTTTTGACATGATTAGTCACTTTGCCCTGTTTGCTGCACTGCACGGACCCGGGTATGCCAACGGAATACATTGACTTGGTGCGGGAGCTGTACCAAGGGTCAACTACAATATTCCAGATCAATGGAGAAACGGACGGTTCTTCTATAAGTGTCCGTCAGGGAATAAAGCAGGGCGACCCCCTGTCGCGATTTCTATTTAATTGCATCCTGGACCCTTTACTGCGCCAGCTGAACGATTCGGGGCTGGGATTTCATCTGGGCTCACACTCCGCAGCAGCAATCGGCTTTGCGGACGATCTCATACTGCTCTCTGAGAATCACTCTCCCTTGCAGAAGCTGGTGGCAATGACTGAAGAATACCTGGAACGCATTGGTCTGCAATTGAACCCAGCAAAAACACAGTTTTTTGGATGGTCTTGGCCGAGCGCAAGTGGCTGGTTCGATTACAAGATTCCCCCCATCAAGGTAATGGGCCATGATATCCAACCTGTGGGCAGAAATACGCCAGTTAAGTATCTGGGCCTCAACTTCTTTATTAATAAAGGACCGGAAGTGAACGATCCAGATGCTGCAGCTTCTATAAAGATCATCTCTACAGCGGCCCCCAAACCGTTGCAACGCATTCGATGTTTCAGGGAGCTCATCATCCCTAAACAGCTGTACACAATATCTAATTCGTTGGGTGTGCTGTGACAGAGTGAGAAAGCCGACAAGACCAACAGAGAGTTTGTTAAGAAAACATGCCATCTCCCGGCCTCATTCCCAAGCACCCACGTCTATCTGCCTGGAAAGGAGGGAGGTCTTGGGGTACTGGCCCTTCGCTGGACTGCTCCAGCTGTTCAGCTGAAAGCGCTTGCTCGACTGCAACGACTGCAAAATCCTTTTGTCGATGAGGTCTTCAACGCAGCTCTGACGGATCAGAAGGTAGTCATTTGCAGATATTTACGTGTTCCCGATGGGATAACCGCACCCAGAGAATTAGAGGTGGCTCTACGTGACGCTCGTATGCAGTGGCTGTCTGAGATGAAGAACCAGTACAAGAACAAGGGACTGTTTGCCCACCAAAAAGACCCGGTGGGAAACAGGTGGCTCCATTGCGACAACCGCTACATGAAGGAGGGAGACCGCGGCCAAACTGTGCCAGCATTGTCGTGAGGCGGAAGAGGCGGCGTGTCACATATTGCAATATTGTGAGCGCATCCACGGCCCCAGAATTGAAAGACATAATTTCGTTGTAAAGCAGATGTGCCGGCTCATTTATAAGTACAACCCGCACGTGAAGATTACCTGTAAGAAGGTTCTTACGGTAGCCGGCACACGCCTAAAACCTGATATTATCGTGGAGCATGGAAACGAGGTTGCCATCCTTGACGTGGCCATCGCCTGGGACTCCAGTGTGCACAACCTGGAGAGAAAAAATGTTGAGAAAATTGAGAAATAGAAATACCGGGCGTTGGCCACGCTGTTTCCATACAAGAGTGTCAGGATATCAGGAATAGTTTTTGGGGCCAGAGGTATGACCTGCAGTTCTACGAGAAAGGTATGCGCTGACCTTGGCCTCACCACTGCTGATACTGCTTGGCTGGCTGCGCGACCGTTAATCGGCAGTTTAATCTGCTTGAGCAGATTTGTGAAAAAAGTTTAGGCGGTCTCTACTTGCCCTGTAGGGAGCTCAGCTCGTTCATATTTTTCCGCAAAGTCAGTTGCTTTTATGCTAGTTTTACTTACACTTTTTTCTTGGGCTATCGCCAGATAACTAAAGCCCACTCCCCTTCACGGCGCTCTGCGCTCGTGGGGCTGCAGCATCTGGCTTGGCCTTTTACTTTTTTACCCCTTCTTTTAGGGGACAGTTCGGTTTTAGCCAAATCAACGCCACTCCACGCATTGCTAGAATTTCTTCAGATTGAAATCGTGCATCAGAGAAGAAAAGTCACAAAGTGCGGTGTAACGGTGGGAGGAAATAGTGTGTTCTTTCTATATAGGTGTCTTAAGCTGAGCCACAGTGCGGTCCGGCCTCCACGCGGCGCCCCCTGGTAACGGCAACAGCAGCCGGCCAACGGACCGCACGAGGCCTTTGACCTGGGTTAGAGCGCTACTTGCGTGTTTACTTTTTTTACTGAGCTCTCTGTTCAAACACAGAGTGTTCTACGCTCTTCCCGTTCTCACAGAGAAGTCGAGGGGACTTTCAGTGTTTTGAGCAGCATGGATGACAGAAATACGCAGAGATGTAAAAGATCCTACCCACCAGAAGATCTTGTTTGCCACCATTGTGGTGGCAGAGAGTCTTCAAGAGTCAAGCTCGAACGCCACTATACGTCATATTCTATGGTGCTTGTCTGGAGATGTGACAACTGTCAAGATAAGACTCCGGAGTCAAGCAAAGTTTTGTCTTCGCATTATACGAAATGCAAAAGGAAGACCTCAGTTGGACGGGGGGCTCTCCCGCCGACGGTCGCCGGCGCGGGGGTTCTGTGTCGGGCGGTCGGACGGGCGGTGTGGCGGCTCCGGCTCTCCCGGGTGGCTTTTCGGCAGCTTCTGGAGAAGGTGTCTCTCCTTCGGCCCACACAGGCGGCACTACCAATACGTCGCAGGCTGATAGCCAGAACGAACCATTTGGGACACGGGAGGTCTCCCTGTTGGCGGAGGCTATAGCTGCGGAGATTGTCGGTCCCGTTACTACGGGCGATTCAGTTTTTTCGACAATGACATCTCCGAGCTGGCGGAAGCGCTGGCTAGGGAAGGGGCTTTGACCACCCCTGTTATTCGAACATCAGTTGGGGCTTCCCTTTCCGGGGCTCCCGTAGTGCTTCACCAATATGTGCCTGATAACACTGAAGACACTGATTTCTGCCATAACGGCAGTTCTGCTGGTGCCACCTCGGGGGAGTCGTCGGGCCGGCCGCCTGGCTTGGGTTCTCCTGGGCCGGCGCCTTCTGGCGCGGGTGCCCCCTCTTCTGAAAGTCATTTACCGAGAGGATCTGAAGGCGATCTATCAGAGGCTACAGGCTCGTATGTGCCATACGGTCGATGGACAGACACCGAGATGCGGGCCCTGGCCCTGTTGGAACGAGACAGATTACATCATCCTTTTATCAACCAAGAATTGGCTCGTCTCTTCCCTAGTCGATCTCTGATGGCCATCAGAATGATGCACCATCAGAAGAAGTACAAAGCCATTCTTCAAGAGTGTTTGGCTGTTGCTGCACAACCGCATGCTATTCCTCGTCCCGATCCGGCCGTGGAAATTGCTTTGCCGGTCACTTTCAGAGATATAAAAAGGGACTTCGCTGAGGCAGGAATAGTGGATGATGCTCTTTGCCACAACCTAATCCACGCACCACTCAGTATGGATGATCTCAGGGCCATCTACCGTCACTTCGACGTCCGGTCAAGATCCTTCAGAGGCAAGCAAGATCGACCTGTCCGACGACCCGCTCAGGGAAGCCGCAATACGAGGCGTAGAGAGCGATTTAGAGAACACCATCGACTCTACCGTCTGGGACTGAAGGTGTTAGCTCACGAGTTATTGATGGAGCAGTGTGACGGTACGAGTAAGGTGTCGCTCCAGGAAGTTCAAGATTTATTTGATCCACTATCCTCTTCTCACGTCGAAGCCAGTCGCCGATGACCACGCAATTACGGGAACAATGAATGTTGCTATGGGCCCCATTACACAAAGCGAGGTCATACATGCCGTGGGGGGACTGCATCATAAGGTTGCTCCGGTCCTGACGGAGTGACGGCTCCCGAGCTGAGGAAGATTCCAATTGCTATTCCCCAGCACGTCTTTAACAACTTCTTGAAATATCAAGATGTCCCCCACGAATTGAAGACATCTAAGACAATCTTCATCCCGAAGGTTCCGGCACCAAAAACTGCGGCGGAGCTGCGACCCATCACGATGTCGTCCATCTTATGCGGAGCCTTCTCCAAAATCTTGCTCAGTCGTTTGTCCGAGAGCACGTCTTTTCATCCCCTACAAGCCGGATTTCAAGATGATCGGAGTACCAGCTGTAATCTTGTGATTCTACAAGGCGTGATGCGCTACTTGAAGAAGAAGAAACGTAGCCTGTATGCGGCCAGCTTGGATGTGAGAAAAGCCTTTGATACCATTTCTCACGAAGCCATATTCACCACCTTGCGAAGCCGTGGATGTCCTGAGTTCTCAAGCTCTCAACTCGTCAAGACCTTATACTCCCAGACATCCACGTTCGGCTGTTTGAACGGCAAGACCGACGGCTGCCGCATTCTCACCCGCCAGGGGATCAAGCAAGGCGACCCTTTGTCGCCCTTTCTATTTAACGTGGTGCTTGATCCCCTGCTGCATGAATTGAATAATAGTGGTCTGGGTGTCCAAGTAGCTGAAGCGAATGCCGGAGGTCTTGCCTTCGCCGATGACGTCCTGTTAGTGTCATCCAGCCTCGAGGGATGACGAGCTCTTACACAGAAGACCGAGGCCTACTTGGCTGGGGTGCATCTCCAACTAAACCCAGCCAAGACCCAATATTTCGGGTGGCGCTACAGTGGCGTCAAGAAATGGTTCGAATACACACTGCCGCCACTCTCAGTCGCAGGTGCGCTTGTAAAGCCCCTAGACAAGTCCTTGCCGGTGACATATCTTGGCCTACAATTCTACGTTAACAAGCCGCCTAGACCAACAAACGATCTTACAGAGGCTACCGCTTGGGCCATACGTAAAGCGGCGCTGAAGCCATTTCAGCGGATAAAATGCTTGGGATCGCTGGTGACTCCACGTTACCTATACATCTTGTCAAACGCCTTGAACGTGCTACAACATGCCACGAAAATGGACAAAGCGATGCGGATGGCCATCAAAAGAATTCGCCATTTGCCCCCCTCATTTCCCAACATGCATATTCACCTTCCAGCCAGAGAAGGGGGGCTCGGAATTTTACAACTCGAGTGGACGGCGGCGGCGTGTCAACTTAAAGCCCTCGCCCGGCTGGCTCGTTTGTCCGATCCGTTTATCGACGCCATCCTTGGAGAGGCTCTCCACGAGCAAGTCGTGAAGCTCTCGACAGCCCTCGATGTTCCGACGGGCATCACCAATCGGATCGATTTGTCATCTGCCCTGCAAGAAGCTCGCAAGCGCTGGATCCTGAGAACCATGCAGCATTATGAAAACCAGGGATTGTTCGCCCACCTGCACGACCGTCTAGGAAATACGTGGCTTCAACCCGACTGCCGTTACATGGCTGATGGCGATAGGATGAAGGCCCTTCGCCTCAGAACGAATTTGTGGCCGACCAGAGCGTTGTCAAATAAACTCTAATAAAATCTCTCGACCCGACCGCAACGCTATGCAGATTCTGCAAGGACAAGAAGGAAACTGCGTATCATATCCTGCAGGAATGCGGCCGGGTTCACTTTCCTAGGATCGAGAGACACAATTTTATATGCAAGCAGGTCGTCCGGTTGGCGCAAAAATATGATCCTGCCATCAGCGTCCAACAAGATAAGCTCTACACGGCAGTCGATGGTACAAGATTGAAGCCCGACATCGTCATCACTAAGGGCGACATTGTGACCATCCTCGACGTGGCTGTAGTCTGGGATCCCGACCCTGCGGCTCTTGAGGTTGTCAACAACGGGAAGGTGGCAAAGTATTCAGTTTTGTCGGCTTCCTTCCCTGATAAGAATGTCAGAGTCGCCGGGCTCTGCTTTGGAGCCCGCGGTGGCACCTGCGCCAGCACTCGTCGAACCTTCCAATCCCTCGGGCTTACACGAAGCGACGCAGCATGGCTAGCTGCCAAAACACTCTTCGGGAGTGTGATATGCCTCTCGCGCTTCAACAAGATGGTCTGAATTTTCTGCGTCCTCGATTTCACTGTGGACTTTTTAGCGTCTGGTTTTAGACAGTGACTGTTTTAGCCCCAGTTTT
Organism: Ornithodoros turicata; assembly: GCF_037126465.1. NCBI lineage: Eukaryota > Metazoa > Arthropoda > Arachnida > Ixodida > Argasidae > Ornithodoros > Ornithodoros turicata. The sequence goes on from NW_026999301.1 coordinate 3,004,245, forward strand.
TTTTTTTATAGTTTCTTCTTGCAGTCTTGGTAAGAGGAGACCGTTGGGGCCCAATGGCATAACATCGCTGGCCTGTTCGCAGGCCGGGCCCCAAGACATTCGCTTAACCATGACGTTTCTTCTTTTACCCCTTTTTTGGGGACACGATAGTTTTTAGCCAAATCAACGCCACTCCACGCATTGCTAGAATTTCTTCAGATTGAAATCGTGCATCAGAGAAGAAAAGTCACAAAGTGCGGTGTAACGGTGGGAGGAAATATTGTGTTCTTGTGGCTATGAAGGACTCCGTCGTCTTCTGCGAGAGGTTGAGAAATATTTATCTGGTATTCACCTCGCATTGAATCCGCAGAAGACCCGGTATTTCGAATGGCATTATGACGGAGTCCAGAAATTGTTTAGTTATGACATACCACCCATCCACGTTGCGGATGTAGGGGTCGCACCGGTAAAACCGGGTTCGCCGGTCTGCTATCTAGGCCTTCAGTTAGTTGTAAATAAACCACCACGAGCGAATGATGATTTCACGGAAAAGATAACTCGTATAATTTCTGCGGCATCCCTCAAGCCGTTTCAGCGGCTCCGCTGTATAGACACCCTCGTGGCCTCAAGGTACTTGTATATATTGTCAAACGCGCTGAATCTGAGGCCGGAGGCTGTGCGCAGATATAAGACGCTACGAATTTTGATCAAAAAACTGCTGCATTTGCCAATGTCATTTCCTAATGTGCATATTCATCTGCCCTGCAAGGAGGGTGGTCTGGGCCTCCTCTGGTTGGAGTGGACGGCGGCCGCCGCTCAGGCTAAGGCATACGCAAGAATGGAGAGAATGGCCGACCCCTTTGTGGACGAGGTGTTATCCCACGCACTAAGAGAGGAACAGGAAAAGTTGTATCGCTTCCTCGGTGTGCCCTTGGGGGTTTCAGACAGGCAGGCCATTGATATGGCATTAAAATCTGCTAAACGAGATTGGATCGATAGGCAAATCCAACTGTACGACAATGGGAGTCTCTTCTCTCATCGTCGAGAGCCTGTGGGGAATCAGTGGAGGAATCTGTGGGAGGAAATATTGTGTTCTTTCGGTAGCCAAGTCAAGGCCACTCCACGCATTGCTAGAATTTCTTCAGATTGAAATCGTGCATCAGAGAAGAAAAGTCACAAAGTGCGGTGTAACGGTGGGAGGAAATATTGTGTTCTTTCCCTTGCAATCCCTCGGGCTTACACGAAGCGACGCTGCGTGGCTAGCTGCCAAAACACTCGTCGGGAGTGTGATATGCCTCTCGCGCTTCAACAAGATGGTCTGAATTTTCTGCCTCCTCGATTTCACTGTGGATTTTTTAGCGTCTGGTTTTAGACAGCGACTGTTTTAGTCCTAGTTTTTGTGTAACGGTGGGAGGAAATATTGTGTTCTTTCGGTAGCCAAGTCAAGGCCACTCCACGCATTGCTAGAATTTCTTCAGATTGAAATCGTGCATCAGAGAAGAAAAGTCACAAAGTGCGGTGTAACGGTGGGACGAAATATTGTGTTCTTTCTTTCTTTCTTGTGGGGGGTGGGGCTCAGGTATCTTTCTGCTGCGATTTTCGAATGGTTGTATTCGATTGACTGGTGTGTTCTTCAAAGTGTTTGCCTGAGCCACGGTGCGGTCCGGCCTCCACGTGGCGCCCCCTGGTAACGGCTGCAGTTGCCGGCTAACAGGACCGCACAACGGCTATTAAAGCCGTTTTCTAAAGCGAAAATCTCTGTTGTACTTGTTTTTAGACCAGTCTGCTAATTGCGCTGATTGGTCAACGTTTTAGACGACAAACCGAACTCACCACCATGCCTATCGAAGAGTGGACAACAAGCTATCCACCCAGTGACTTGATCTGTCATTTCTGCAATTTGCGAGTGTCGTCGAGACCCAAGCTTGAGGAACATTATAAGTTGCATGACATAATCCTCATTTGGAGATGTGACGCTTGTGGACAGAAGACCTCCCACTCCTCGAAGACGATTTCTTCTCACCACTCGAAGTGTAAGAGGGCACATGCGAGAAGCAGACAGCCATCCCGGGCGGGTGCTCGCGGGGACGCGGCGTCCGGGCCCGTGGGTGCGGCTGCTGGCCTTTCGGCCGGGGCGTCTGCGCTGATGCCGCCTTCGCGGGTCGTTGACGATATACAGAACGAATTGGGTGATGCACATCCGGAGGCAGCAGAGGTGCTCAGTGAGGAAGTTAGGCTTGACCTGGCTCCTGTCAGTTGCAATATCTCATGTGTCACTCCAGGTAACGACATTTCAGCCTTGGCTGAGGCCTTGGCTAATGCGGGGCTATCGCCACCGCCTGTCGACATACGACTAATCGGGAGTTCCCCTAGTGGGTCTCCGAGTTCTACTACTCTGAATAACGGAGTGAGTCTGCATACCACCCTGCATACTGTCTACAACACCCATATGCCCTCTTTGGGAGGTGCACTTCAGGTCACGACCGCGGGGGCTGTGGCGTCGGCGGTGCGGTCGGGTGCCGCGTCCGGGGGGCCGGATGCGGCGGTCTCGCGGGTCTCGTACGGGAGGTGGACCCAATCGGAAATGAGACTCCTGGCCACCCTTGAAATGGAACTGGGCCCGCATCCCTTTGTCAATGAGGAGCTCCATAAGCGGTACCCTACTCGTTCACTGATGAGTATTCGTGGCATCCGGCACCTTGCAAAGTACAAGACAGTTCATGCATCGGTGTTAGGTGAACAACGCCAAAGAAATGCACATGCTCCGGATATCGCCCAGGTCAACGCACGGCCAAGTGATGACTTAGTTGTGGAAGAACAAGAGGTGGAGCACCTCATGGAACTTCGGGTCCCACAGGCTATGGCACTTCGTGTACGTGACTGCCCCATACAAGCCTATGACTTGGAAAAGATTTACAAACTTTTTGACGTGGAGCCTCTCACGGCTACTGGGGGCCGAGGCAAGTCAAGAAAGCATCGTCAGGAACGTCCACCGAGGAATCGCCAGGAGAGGAAGAGAAGAACGTTTGCTGAGCATCAGCGGCTGTACGCCAAAAGTCCCAGAGTGCTTTTGCACCAGCTTATGACCGAAAATGAAGAGTAGTCCACTACACTAAAGGACCTCCATGCCTTCTTCGATCCCATTCTTTCGATGGCGTCTAGCAAAAAAATCCGAGTGCCAGGAGTACAGGAAAAAATGAAGGTGGCTATGAAATTGGTTGCCCCAGCCGAAGTCGAAGTAGCGATGACTCACCTCCACCTGAAGTCAGCGACCGGGCCCGACGGTGTTACGGTTGCCTCCTTGAGGAAGATACCCGTGGGGGTTTTAGCCCACATCATGAATAACTTCATCAAGTTTCGATCCATACCAGCTGGACTGAAGATGTCTCGAACAACGTTTATTCCTAAGAAAAACGCTCCCGAGGGTCCCTCAGATTACAGACCTATTACTGTCTCTCCGGTCTTGCTGCGGCTTTTCTCAAGAATTATTCTGGAGCGTTTGGCGGCAGCAAACAAATTCCACGACCTCCAGGTCGGATTTGAGAGCGACAAAAGTGCAAGTTCTAGTCCAGAAATTCTTCCATGCTCTCCTGATGGGGGTGGCAGTATCAGAGAGCACAGTGTCTTAAGTCCGGTGAAGCCGGCTCCACAATCAAGCGACGAGAGGTGTTCTCCCCTTGGGGAGGCATCGAGTACTTCGGGGCAGGTTATTCTAAGTCCGGCTGTGCCGGAAGTCGGTCCTTCTTTTGAGATAGTGGCTGACGAGCCTGAAACCCCTATGACAACGAGCGAGTCACAGTTGGCTCAATTGCTGGCGGACAGGGGTATTGCCCCTCCTCCTCTGTTTGCCGAAACAGCTCGTGGATTGGTCTCTGAACCGATCGAGTGGCAGCGAGGTAACATCGAGCCTCAATATTCTCGGTCTTTACATTCTGGCGGTTCTGGGGACTGCGAAGTTGATGAGTCGGGTCCGCACGGGGCGGTGCTGGCCGTTCCGCGTGCGGCGGAGCAGGGGATGCCTGTTATGTCTGATGGTCGTTGGACCAAGGCAGAAATGCATCTTCTTGCTGTGCTTGAGCTAGATTTGGGAAAACATCCATTCATTAATCTTGAACTGTCCAAACGTTACCCCACCCGCTCACTTATGAGCATCAGGGGTATACGTCATCTTCAAGGGACTCTGACCAGAAGTTCGACAAATCTTTCGTTTGCATCTATTACGAAGGTATAATATGCCTCCAAGCCACACGCAAGATATTTTGGCTGTGCGCGGCGGCAAAGTTTGCCAAACGGCGAGCTGAAAACCGGTTTCGCTTTTCCTCCTCAACTCGCGCAATCGGGGCCGAAATCTAGCCTCTTTGTAGTGGACATCCTCCAATTTCCGTGTGCGTGACGAAAGCACGAGGCCCACGTTTCATTGGGCGCCCGGACAGGAAGTTCTGTTGTTAGTGAGTTTGTGAGAGCGCCGGCATCCGTCCGGAAAGCGATCTTCAATATGGACGTCGAAGGAAGAAATGCGGAGACTTCGAGCTCGGAACTTCTTTCTGACATTCCTGCGATCGAGAAGAAGATTCTGCGTGCTGAACAGCTCGGTAGGCTTTCGAAACGTCGCCGATGTCGCGAATTCGAGACGAAGTTAGAGCTCTACGAACATCGGTCACAGATGGAGCAAACAGCATGAGTCGCCTGTCTTCAGGTAAGCGATGAGCTTTTTAACGCACACTGTGATCGAACACGTAAACGTTCTCTGAAATTTCGTGTTCTGATATTTAATGCGCACTTGCTGTTCATGGTCCCGGTGTGGCTGGTGTGTCATAATGCCGAAGGAGATCGAATGCTTGTGCTGCCAGGAGCTCGAAAACACTGCCAAATGACTGCAGCATGAGTGCATTACAACCCACGAAGATTTCCAACTTCTATGCTTCAATATGACTGTCCTGAAGGTCGCATATTGAACTCCGTGGGCAGCGCGAACCTATGAGCGACTATATTCACAAGTAAGTCACATGTGTCCTTGTCGAACGATGTTAAAATTTGGGCGCCCAAAACTGGCTTGGTCCTGCATTAAAGTCGTTAAAAACTCCAGTACAGTGCGCAGTACGTAAAAAGACTGTACAGTACACAACTCTGAACTGGAGAAAACCAATAGTTTGTAATTGTCAGTGTGCTGTGTCCTGAGTCACGTTTTTATGTATTGCCCTGTGCATAAAGTTTTTGCGCAGGTTTTTAGCGATATTGAGTGTTCTTGATTGTCGATTCAGTGAAAAGTAAAACAATGTTAGTTTCTAAAAGAACACAGCATGTGTAGTAAAGTACAGGGTGTGGGCAGGTAAACTGCAGTTGCTCTCAGGTACATGTAGAAATGACACTGCACACACACTGTACTGTAACCGGTTACCTATTTGCATAAACTATATTTTATGTACATCTGTGTAGACGATGCAGATGGGAAAAACAAGAGCATGGTCATCCCGGCCTGAGAAGTGAAGAGGGTCTGGCAAGCCTTTCCCACAGAAAATGCCACATGCTTCAAGTACCCAGATCCTAACTGGAGGTACCTCTTCGCACAGCTCGTCTATCGCATTTAAAATAATTCAGCATCTGTATTTGGGATGATTTATAGCTCTCGGGATGATGCATGGTTCATGAGTTCAATATGTTGTGTTGAAACACAACACTAGTCCTTTTTAATGAGTCTTGCGGAACGATAGATGATCACTCCTTTCGTGACATTGTGTACCATTGCTACAGTGAACAATTTCTTGAGCAAGACTGATGAACGAACGAAAAACAGAGTCTGTCTTCCAAATATGTATGTTCCTTCTAACTTCCGTATTTGTTAAGTGACCCATGTTGATGTCTCTCCTCATGTAATGCCTGTGAGGGCCTTTGAGATATATTCATAAATAAATAAATATCAAAACCGGAAAAAGACGTAACACCTATCCTCTCTTTGTGTGAATTATACATAAACATTCTCAGAAGATCCATGACTTGAAAACCCGAGACGAGGTAGGGACGATAACAGACAAACACAAACACGGTCTCGAGACCGTGTTTGTGTCTGTCTGTTATCGTCCCTACCTCGTCTCGGATTTTCAAGTCATGCATCGTCACCACCACTCACTTGCTACATAACTTTCCTTTCGTTATCATTCTCAGAAGATTTGTACATAGTCACACTTTGCCTCATTTTGCCTAAAGCCTAGTTCCACTTCTTACATCATCTCCACATCTTCAATCCCCAAAGCAGTACAAGGCTAAAGTAATCAGCTACTACATAAAATGAAGGAGGGGGAGGAACACAAAAGCTGGCACATCTAAAATTCGAAGAAACCCTGGTGCTTTCACGGGGCTACTCACGGCTCAGTCCTGGATCAGATCCCGATGGAAGACAGCTTTTCTGAGCCTCAGTGATAGATTCCCTTGATTGCACTGACTGTGAGGCACAACTCATTGGCTTGGTGGCAAGTGGGCTTGCGTCTGATAGTACAATTTGGAATAAAGGGAGCAAGGAACATCTCTCTACGGTCTTAAGAAGAATATCAACATTACCTGTCAAGGTACAGCATTTCATGTTGCTTTCTGTAAGTACAACACTCCTCATAGCAGTTAACATTCGTGTTGGGAAAGCATGCTGAAGTTAGCTCAGCCAGTGCATCCAGAACCTTGAATCAGGTTCATAGAGAGCACCTGGTGAGAGGGACAGCAACAGTGTCCAGTAAAGACTCTCCAGGAATTTTGTGCAGGTTTGGGGGTCACACCTTTTAATAGTGTTGATGGAAAGCAGGGTGTGTGAAACACTGACCTCTGGTAGATGAATTCTTGTTATTTATAACCAGGTACCCATGGTCTAGTAAACCTAGGAAATCTAGTAATCTAGAAAAAGCCTTGGCTCTCTTGGACGAAATTGCTAATGAATCTGAATGTCTTTTGTGGAAACAGGTTGTAACTTCCTTTCTATCCACCCTTCTTAGTTGCCCTAGGAAAAGCAAGTATGTAATGCTGTACACCATATCTGATGCTAGCACACTAATTGCGTTGAGTGTTCTCAGGCTTCTGAAATGGAGCTACCTCGTACATATGCTGTGCCATGTCGGCAAGAACATAAATCAGACTGCCTTTACTTTTTAAATTGGCCCTTCAGTGCTTCATGTGACTGCAAGAATTGCACCCCCAAAATGATAGGCAATGAGAATGATTTCTGCAATATATTGAGCTTTGTAGAACAACAACTTTATTTGAAAATATATTCCAAAAGCCGGGTGACGACCTCATAATGTAGCGTCCTTTACTGCAAACACCGCTCAACACAACGATTAAAAACAGAGCGTAAACGTTTTGTCGCCTATCCGGTTGGCATCATCAGTACAACAAAGGCCAAAGACGAGCACATCAGCCTATCTAAGAGGGCATCATACACATCCGATAGGGGGGCACGGTTTGTATTACAGGCTCAAGCATCACGCCTGATAAAGCAGGATTCTAAGAACTTTCTAGGGCCCCATCGCTAGTCATGTGCAAAGGTTACTGCACCATCAAAATATATGTCCCTTAGGCCAGCAATGGTAGACTAATTCGGTCCTGGTTAGTTAAGCTAAGCATTAGTAGCTCTGGCAACGTCCGTTGTGTGCTCTTTTAGTCTTGTCCCACGTCTTTTGTCTATCTCGCCAATGTAGTTTGCATCACATTCTATGCACTCAACTTGATATGCACAGTCAAAATGCCTGATGGGCACAGTGCCCTTCAAATGGCGTATGAAACACGTTGGATGAAAGGAATGCGCACCACCGATTTGACTCCTTTGATGTTGTTTTTTATTGTTCTCTGCTGAAGGGATGATGACACCTGGATAGGCAATGAAACATTTACTCTATTCTTAATTGTTGTGTTAAGCCGGTGTTCTGAGTAAAGGATTTTACATTATGAACTTTGTTTGAATGATGATTAGTGGCGAGCTTCATACCCTGGGCCACTACTCTAACAATTGCTTGTGGTAGTGTGGCGAAATGGAATAACGAGCCTTGTAAACAATGTACTTGGAAATATATTTATTTATCTCTCATAGGTTGAAGAACCCAGTGTGGGGTTACATAACGGAGGGGCATATAATCATACAAGAGCGATCACCAAAAAGCCTTGCTGTTGACTAGATTAAAATGTGAAGTGATTGTAACATAACAAATGCTGCATGGTGGCGATATGATAGGTTCTCCTCACGAGTTGTCGGAACCAACTCCAACACCAACCCAATGACCCGAACAAAGAGTATAAACCCAGGAGGGAGTTCCACAAGTTCGCAGTTCGCAAGCTCGGCATACGGCATCCATTACAGCTGACCGGATACGGAAGCACATATGGAACGCGTGTACAGATTGAAAAGAAAATCGTAGAAACTGTTGGAGGTGATAAATGCAGGGTATATTTTTCTTTTTGAGGCTCTGTAATAAAAACATATTAACATAGAAATGCCATTTCATGAAGGAAATTGACAGGTATTGCGTGACCACGTGACACGTTTGAGCCAATTGTGGGTGTTGCGAGTGGCCCCCGTGTTGACGTCATCTTGATGGTGGGCCGGGGTGGATATTCTATATAAACGTATGTTTTCTCGGTTTGACACTAGGCGTGCTGCACTCGGATGAAGTCGAATGTTTAAAATTCAAGTTTAGAGAAACCGCGGGGTTTTAATGCATGGATTTTCGCATGGAGAGTCCTTGTTGGGTGCTTTATCGACTGCAAGTACGAAAGAGCTCCCACAGTTTCTGGTCAGAGTCCCTTTCAAAAGTACAAACAAATACTGGCGGCTGCACGGTCAGCGCGTTACAAGGAAATGCAGGAATCTTTGAATCAAGAGCAGTGTGTGTCTGAACGTAGTATGTGGTCAGAAGGCGAAGTCAGTGAGCTCAGTGCGGAGGACCTTGAGAGGGCGGGACTGCCGCGGGACCTTGGTGAAAGGGTTCTGTCTGGACCATTGCAGTATACCGATTTGGAGAGAATCTACCGAGCTTTCAGTGCTTTTCCCCAGCCAAAACACCAAGGTAGCATGCCAACTAAAACAGCCCAGCCTAGTACGAAGGCAGCGAGAAGAAGAGAGAAGTACCGTGAACATCAGCGTCTTTACAGAATGGGACTGAAGGCCCTTGTCCACCAGCTGCAAGCTGAGGGGGTGAGTTCCCCTGTCACGTTGGCTGATGTTCACTCCACTTATGACCCACTCTTCTCTTCTCCTTCCAAAACCAGTGTCTCGGTGCCTTCGTCTAGAAGTAAGGTTAAAGCGTATGGCGGCCCTGTCGCCGACTCGGATGTGGGAGAGGCTTCGAGCTCCTTTAAGAATGGTACTTCTCCTGGTCCAGACGGAGTGACTGTTGAGCTGTTGAAGCGGGTTCCCGTGGTTGTCCTCGCTGCTGTACTTAATAATTTCATGAAATTCGTGGTCGCTCCGCCTGAGCTCAAACATTCCAGAACCATCTTTATCCCTAAGGTGTCAAGGCCTGAATCGGCTTCCGATTTCAGGCCTATTACGATCTCACCCTTGGTCCTTAGGTTGTTCTCCAAAATCTTATTGTCCCGCCTTTCGGCTGAAAATCGTTTTCACGATTTGCAAAGCGGGTTCGAGAGTGACCGGAGCACGAGCTCCAATCTTCTGCTTCTTGAGGGCATCATGTTGCACTCCAAAAGAACACATAAGCCCCTGTACGTGGCGAGCCTGGACGTTAGGAAAGCTTTCGATTCCTTGAGTCATAATTCCATCTTCTCAGCCCTTGAGGGCAAGGACGTGCCACGACTATTCCAGGAGTTGGTCAAGGAACTGTATACTGGCAATACCACCACATTTCACTTGAACGGCAGAACAGACGGCGCCAGAGTCGCTGTACGGCAAGGTATAAAGCAAGGAGACCCCTTGTCACCCTTTCTTTTCAACTGTGTGTTAGACCGTCTTCTTGCCCAATTGAACCAGTCCGAGTTTGGTTATCACGCTGGAGCGGCCTCGGCTGCCTCCATGGCCTTCGCTGACGATTTGCTGGTGTTTTCCGAGAACCATTCTGCCCTAACAAGACTGCTGCAGATGGTTGAGACGTATATGACGTCAGTTGGTCTCACGTTAAATCCTCAGAAAACCCAGTATTTCGGTTGGCAATGGAACAGCGAAACCGGCTGGTTCGACTACGGTGCACCACCTGTGGAAATTGCAGGAGCACGGGTGGATGCTTTGGGAAGAGGAGGTGTTGTGAAGTATCTCGGGGTCTCCTTATCCATCAGTAGGGGTCCTCTGCTGGAGGACAAGTACAGTGACTCTGTTGCCCGGTTGTTAATGAAGGCGTCCTTAAAGCCGTTTCAGAGAATAAAATGCTACAAAGAACTAGTAGTATCACGCCAGTTATACCTCCTTTCCAACTCCCTGGCTGTTCTTTCTCAGTCCCAAAAAGTCTATAAGTGGCACAGGTCCTTTGTCAAGAAAACAACACATCTTCCATCGTGTTTGTTGATGAAATTTTTAACGAGGTGCTCGGAGGCTACGCCTCGCGACTGTCCACAGTGCTGGGTGTTCCTGACGGTATAGTGCACGGGAAGGAGTTGCAACTGGCCCTGAATGAAAGTAAGAGGAAGTGGTTCGGTGACAAGAAAGGTACTTACCCAAAGAGGGATCTGTTTGCTTTCGCGAAGGATCTTCTCGGGAACCGATGGCTGCACTCAGACTGTCAGTTTATTAAAGAAGGCGACAAAATCAAGGCCTTGCGGCTCAGGGCGGATGTTTTTCCAACAAGATCACTTTTCAATAAACACACCGAGGACCCCACGGCCAGACTCTGTCACCACTGTCATGAGGCCGAAGAGACGCCTTGCCACATCCTCCAGTACTGCGAGCGAGTGCACGGCCCCAGAGTCGAGCGCCATAAATTCATTGCAAAACAGTTACAAAGACTTGTTGTTAAGTATTCTCCGAACACTACTGTTTCTGCGGAGAAAGTCTTTACTGTTGGTGGTGCTCGGCTCAAGCCAGACCTTGTACTAGATATGGGGCATGAGGTAGTCGTGATGGATGTGGCAATCGCGTGGGACTCTTCCGTGGCCAATCTGGAGAAGAAGGCAAAGGAAAAATCTGATAAGTATGCCTGTCTGGCTCAGCTTTTTCCAGGTAGAGCATTCAGAGCGCTCGGGGCGGTCCTCGGTGCCAGGGGTCTGGTTTGTCAATCCATGCGAAAGCTATGTGAGGAGCTTGGGCTTTCGAGATCGGATGTGGCATGGTTGTCGGCCAGGGCGCTGGTGGGTAGTTTGATCTGCCTGAGTCGGTTTGTACGGAAGGTGTGACTGGGTCGGCCATTGGTTTCCCTGTGGTTTTGCTAGATCTTCTTATGGTGTTGCTAGATATTCTTGTGGTTTTGCTTGATCTTTAGCGCATAGTGTATGAATACACTTTAAGAACCTTGCGTCGGCATTACGAGCGCTTGTTTTGCTCGTTGGCTCCATTATTATTCTTGAACATCTGGTAGCAAATACTCCTTTTTTGAATATCCAGTAGCAAATACACCTTCTTTTGATCTTGTCGGTAGTGTTGCTAGATCTTCTCTGTGGTTTTGATAGATCCTCAACGCACAGTGTATTATTACACTTGAGTTCTTTGCGTCGGCATTACGAGCGCTTTGTTTTGCTCGTTTGCTCCATTAATATTCTTAACATCCTGTAGCACATACACATTCTTGAACATCTAGTAACAAATACACCTTCTTTGAACATTATGTGGCAAATGCACCCTCTGAGTATTTCTTAGAACCCTTGTTGAGTAGCAAATACTACCTTGCTGGCTTTCCCCCTCTGATTTTGCCATAGGGAAGTGGAGAGGAGTTCCCGTGGTTTCGCTATTGTTGATCGGGACTCTTGCTTTGTGTTTTTGAGTTTACTTTGAGGCGTATTACGCTCCACTCTTTTTAGCCATTTGTTGGGCGAGTTCTTATCTGTGGTCTTATTATGTTCTTTATCGGTCTTAACCCCAAGTCTGGGTCTAAGGCCAACTAGCTCACTGCGCTCCGCGCGGTGAGGCTACAGATTCCCGACTTGGTTTAAACCCGCTTGAAGGTACAAGTTAGTTTTAGCCAAATCAACGCCACTCCACGCATTTGTCGAATTTCTTCAGATTGAAATTGTGCATCAGAGAAGAAAAGTCACAAAGTGCGGTGTAACGGTGGGAGGAAATATCGTGTTTTAGGCGGGTGGTGTCTCAGCCAAGCGATTTAGTCTGCGTGCCAAAAGCTTCTTTTAAGTGTGTGCAGCTGAGACACTAGGGTTTTCCGGCCTCCTCGTGGCGCCCTCCGGGCAACGGTTTCACCTGCTGAGCGAAACCGGCTAACGGACCACCCGGGACCTTTGGCCTTCGGGAGGGGTGCAATCCTCTGTGCTCTTGTTTCTTTGGATCAGTTGGCCCAGAAGCTAACAGATCAACACCCCTTCCCGTTCAGGAACTGCTGGGGTAGATTCTCTTTTTGAAGATGACAACCCACTCTTGGGATGTCATTTATCCACCGACAGAAGAACTTACCTGCCACCTGTGTGACTTGCGGGTGACATCTAGACCAAATTTGGAAAACCACTATCGCTTCCATTCAGTGGAGCTTATCTGGAGATGTGGAGTTTGTCGATCTAAAACCTCATCTTCCAGCAAAGTTATTTCATCCCACCATACCAAGTGCAAAAGGAAAAATCAAAATAGGGTGGACCTGCTGGGTTCGCCTGTCTCCGGCGCGGCTGGTTCTGTGTCGGGGGGGGGGGGGGGGGGCGCTTCGGTGGCGACCCCTTCGGCTCCCGAATCTCGCGTAGTTTTGGTCCCACCCGAGGTTGTTGACGAGGGGATCTCCCTTTTAGCCGGTACTGCTGTGCGAGCCGAGACAGTCAATGACAGGCAGGATGCTGAGGCAACTGTTGTCTCGATTGATATTTCCGCTTTGGCGGAGGAGATGGCCTTGGCCCAGATAGCTGTGGGTAGGGTGGCTCCCCCTGCAGGGCTTGCACAGGATGTTGCCATGGCTGAGTTTGAGGCTGCCACCTCTGAGAAGGTTGACCCTCCTGGCGGGGACTGGCCTGTACCTGGACCACAGGGTTCGGTAGAGTTGGAGGGAGGAGTCGCTGGGGCCGCGGCCCGGGTGTCCGCGCCGGCCGTCTTGGGCCCTGTTTCGCCGGGGGCGGGGGAGCTGAGTGGGCCCCCGTTTCTTATGGTCGATGGACCGTGGCTGAGATGAGGCTGCTCGCCAACCTGGAAATTGATATTGGGAGTCATCCCTTTATCAATCTTGAGTTGTCCAAACAGTACACTGTGGTCTCCTTGCAGAGCATACGTGGTATAAGGCATCTTGCCAAATACAAGACCATATTAAGAGAAATACGAGCCAAAAAGTTTGCTAGCATTCAAGAAGAAGCAAACATCTATAATGCTCACCAAGAGCAAACAAATGTTAGTGGAGGATCGGAAGGCTGGATGTTCGAAGAACGATTCGCTAGGTGGACGGCATGGTTAAGACAGGAGTCCCATTGGAGCTTGTTCAAAGGTTATATTCTGAGCCACTCAGATATGGGGACCTCCTCGATGTCTATGAAGCATTTGGAGCGAAGCCCAGGGAGTTTTCTGGTTCAGGGGAGCGTCGTGAGAAAATAACCACGCCACAGACGAAGTCTGCGCGTCGTAGGCAGAGATCCAAAGAGCATAAGAGGCTTTACAGAAATGGTCCTCGTGTACTGATACATCAGCTTCAGGCTGAGGGTGTTGATGCTCCTGTTACTTTAAAGGAAATACATGATCTATACGATCCCCTTTTTTCCACGCCATCCCTGGTCAGTGCGAAGGTTCCGCCTTCGGGTTTTAAGGCTGATGTCTTGACTGAGGGGATCTCCATTACTGAGGTTGAATTGGCATTGAGCTCATTTCAAATGGGTTCGGCGCCTGGACCACATGCCATAACTGTTGGGTGCCTAAGGAGGGTTCCCGCAGAGGTGCTTACTGGAATCCTGAATAATTTAAAGAAATTTGAAGTCGTTCCACCAGAGTTGAAAAATTCTAAGACTATCTTCATACCAAAAGGGCCTAAACCACAAAAAGCTTCGGACTTTCGTCCGATTACTATCTCTCCTATTTTGATGGGGTTGTATTGAAAGGTGTTACACGCACGCTTTGCAAAGTGGAACAGATTCCACCCATTCCAGAGTGGTTTTGAAGCTGATAAGGGCAGCAGTTCCAATCTCCTGTTGTTGCAAGGTCTGATGATTCATGCCAAGAAATGTCGTCGTGGGCTCTATGTGGCTAGTTTGGATGTGGCTTCCCTGGCTTACAAGTTGCCAGTTAAGGTTTTTAATCCCGTTTTTCGGGGTACATGATAGTTTTAGTCAAATCAACTCCACTCCACACATTGCTCGAATTTCTTCAAATTGAAATCGTGCATCAGAGACGAAAAGTCACAAAGTGCGGTGTAACGGTGGGAGGAAATATTGTGTTCTTTGGGGGGGGGGGGGGGTTCAGGTTCTTTTTGTTGCTTCGAAGTACCTGCGATTTGTCTTCTTCTAAGTGTTTGTACCTGAGTCACAGTGCGGTCCGGCCTCCACGTGGCGCCCCCTGGGCAACGGCTTGCAACAGCCGGCAAACAGGACCGCACAACGGCGCTAAGCCGTCCCTAGAAGTGAAAGTTTGTTTTGTGTGTTGTTTTTTAGGCCCCCTGCTAACTTCGCAGGGGCTGCCAACGCTTTTAGCATTGCGCTGAGACCCAGCTCTATGGAGGAGTTTATCCTCAGTTATCCCCCCGGGGATTTGTCTTGTCATGTGTGCCAGCATCGTACCTCATCAAGACCTAAGCTCGAGGTGCACTACCAGGAACATTCCATCGTTCTGCTCTGGAGGTGCGGAGTGTGTATGGTTAAGACAGCCAGATCCAGTAAAGTGTTATCCTCTCACTTCACGAAATGTAAGAGGGCAGCGGATAAGAGGAGTGGCCCCCTGTCTGCTGCTACTGATGCGGTGGCGGACCCCTAGCCGGGGGGGCCTGTGACCGGTTGCGCCGGTACGGCTGGGGCCGTCGGCCTCCACAGTTGCCTGGCATTGAGATTGCAGAAGCACCACTTACGTCTATAGGAACCAATGGGGCTTATAACCCCTCTGTTTCGACTGGTACTGAGGATGGCTCGGATCATGAATTATCTACTTTGGCGGAAGCTTTGGCGGAGGTAGTGGGGAGACCCACTCTTGACGACGTTTCTGGTGCTCCGATTGGAGTCACCGTAGAGCCAGTCCATACTCGAACCTCTAACCGTACCATGGTTTCGAATGCTCCCTGTGCGGAGTTTGTGACTTTGAACGATGACGTGGTGGCCAGGGCTGGTGGGGGAGCGGCGGCTCCGGATTCCGTGGCGGATGCTCTGGGCGCCGGTTGTGCCGACGGGGTGCCTGCCCCTGCGTCGGTGTCGTATGGCAGGTGGAGGCTATCAGAGATGAAGCTGTTGGCTGCGCTTGAGATTGAAGTTGGACGCCATCCCTCCATTAATTATGAGCTTTGGAAAAGATATCCAACCCGCTCTCTGGCCAGTATCAGAGGGATTAGACATCTGCAAAAATATCGGACCGTCTTGGCGGATGTTCGAACGAGCCAGTATGCACAACGAGAAACTCAACCTAACACCACCACTGTTGAGGAACATCCTGAGGAACGGGAGCAGGAAATCGAAGTCTTGATTGCGATGGGTCTGTCTGAGTCACTTGCTCGGAGACTCCATGATCAACCCATTCAGGATACTGACCTAGAAGAAATATGTCATCTGTTTTGCCAAGATCGACGCGTGGCCAAGAACCACAAGAATGGCCGCCAGAAGAAGTCTGAGGAAAGACAGCCCCGGACTAAAAGGGAGAGGAAGAAGTTGAAATTTATTGAACATCAGAGACTGTATGCCAAGGGGCCTCGAGTCCTTCTGCACCAAATTATGGCTGATAAAGGGGACCATACCATCTCCCTGAAAGATGTTCATGATTTCTACGATGGTTTGTTTTCTACTCCATCACAAAAAGATGTCTCCGTCCCGGAAATGCCGAACAAAATGCGAGTGGACAGGGGCTACTTCTCTGTGACAGAAATAGAAGAAGGGCTCCAGTGCCTTAATCTTCGTTCTGCTCCTGGCCCCGACGGGGTTACAGTAGCTATGATCCGTAGAGTCCCAGCGTCGGTATTGGCTCAAGTTATGAACAACATCCTGCAGTATCGAGCCGTCCCACAGCAGTTAAAGGCCTCCCGGACTGTCTTCGTGCCAAAAAAGGCCGCCCCGCGCGAGCCTTCCGACCTGCGACCTATCATCGTTTCTTCTGTATTATTGAGATTGTTCTCGAGGTTGCTTCTGGCCCGTTTCTCAGAGAACAATGCCTTTCATGATATGCAGAGCGGATTTGAGGACGACAAGAGCACTAGCTCGACTTTATTGCTCCTGCAGGGGCTTATGAAGGTGGCTAAGGCTGGGCATCGTCATCTTTATGCCACCAGCCTTGATATACGCAAAGCGTTCGATACCATCAGTCACTTCGCCCTCTATGATGCCTGGGATGGACGTGGCATGCCTTCAGAGTACATTTCGATGATTGAAGAGATTTAGCCGCATCAACGACAACCTATCAGTTGAATGGAGAAGCCGACGGAATTCCAGTCTGTGTTCGGCGAGTGATAAAGCAGGGGGATCCTTTGTCCCCCTTTCTCTTCAATTGTATTCTGGACCCTCTTCTACGACTCCTAAATGAATCAGGACATGGACTTCACTTGGATGGCAGCTCCCTTGCGGCTATGGGGTTTTCAGATGACCTGGTCCTGATCTCCGAAAACCATTCCGCCCTGCAGAGGCTGCTCCAGATGACCAAGGTGTATCTTCAACGTGTCGGCCTCCAATTGAACCCCAGCAAGACTCAATATTTTGGCTGGTCCTGGAGTAGCACTACAGATTGGTTCAACTATAAGATCCCCCCTGTGACAATAATGGGACAGGAGGTCCAACCAGTGGATAAGAACATGCCCATACGTTATCTCGGCTTGAGCTTCTACGTCCACAAAGGCCCCATGGAAGAAGACCCTGTGGCCACTGCGACCACAGCTGCGATCGCAGGAGCGTCCGTGAAGCCTTTTCAGCGAGTCCGGTGTCTCAAGGACCTGGTGGTATCAAGAAGACTGTATGTCCTGTCGAACTCCCTAGATGTCATACGGCATAGTGAAAAAGCCGACAAATGCCATAGGGAGTTCGTCAAGCGGGTGTGTCACCTCCCCAGCTCCTTCCCTACTACGCATATTTGGTTCCCTGCCAAGGAAGGGGGCTTCGGCCTCCTTGCGCTTCAGTGGACTGCTCCTGCAGTTGAACTTAAAGCCTTGGCGAGATTGCAGCGATTGGGTAATCCCTTTGTGGATGCTGTGTTTAACGCATTCCTGGAAAGGCACAAGGCGACCCTGTGCGGATATCTTAAGGTCCCTGAGGGACTTACTACTGTTGGCGATCTTGAATCAGTGCTCCGGGATGCCAAACGTGTCTGGCTCGAAGACTTCAAAAACCGATATACCAAGAAAGGGCTCTTTGCCCATCAGAAAGATCCCCTCGGCAACCGCTGGTTGTACACGAACAACCGATTTATGAAAGACGGCGATAGGATTTGAGGCCTTCGGCTTCGTACAGATCTCTACCCAACTAGGTCCCTCTACAACAAACATGCAGCCAACCCGGCGGCTCGCCTGTGTCAGCACTGCGGGGAGGCCGAGGAGACGGCCTGTCATATACTCCAGTATTGTGAGAGGATACATGGCCCTAGAATCGAACGCCAGAATTTCGTGGTTAAACAGTTTTGTCTTCTGGTCTCCCAGTACAATCCTGGTGTGAGCGTTACCAATGAGAAAGTTCTCACAGTGGGAGGAACCAGGCTCAAACCCGACATCGTGCTTCAGCAGGGGAACGATGTTACTATGCTTGATGTCGCCATTGCCTGGGATTCTTCTGTGGCAAACCTTGAGGAGAAGAATATCGAAAAGGTAAATAAGTACCAGGCTTTGGCGACACTGTTCCCCGACAAGAATGTTCGAGTGTCGGGTGTGGTGTTCGGGGCTAGGGGCATGACGTGCCCATCCTCTCGCAAGATGTGTGCCGACCTCGGCCTCTCTAAGTCAGATGTCGCCTGGCTGGCTGCACGGACTCTGGTTGGGAGTCTTATCTGCCTAAATAGATTTGTGAGAATAGTGTAGGGTCTCAGTGCTTTAGCATTTTTTGGACCGGTTGGTGCTTTTTGCATGTTTTTTAATCCCAATTTTATATACTTTAGACCATCGTCTGATGGCTAAAGCTCAACCGCAACACGGCGCTCAGTGCACGTGGAGCTGCAGCATCCGGCCTGGTCTTTCCACCGGGGACATTTTATTTTAGCCAAATCAACGCCACTCCACGCATTGCTAGAATTTCTTCAGATTGAAATCGTGCATGAGAGAAGAAAAGTCACAAAGTGCGGTGTAACGGTGGGAGGAAATATTGTGTTCTTTCTGCCCTATTGCCCGGCGTGGCACGCCTTTTTTCGCTGCTTCTGCTTGTGTCTTGCGAGATTTGCTTTGTACGGTGTGTCACAAGTGCTCCCCCACCTCCTCGTGGTGCCGGGTGGTAACGGCTTTGCTTTTTGCATAGCCGGCCAAGAGGGGAGCGCAGGTCTTTTGGCCTGGTGCAGGTGGAACCTTTGTACTTCTTTTTCCTTGAGTCTCCTAGTTCATACACTAGGGACCTACACCTGCTCCACTGAGTGCGAGTTGAGTTTCTTTTATGCGAGGATGGCGAGCCACGAATGGGTCGTTATCTATCCACCAAATGACAGCCTAATATGCCACTACTGCGATCTTCAGGTCAGTTCTAGACCTAAACTAGAGAGCCACTATCTTACACACAACATAAGGCTCGTATGGAAATGTGGGGCTTGCTTGGCTAAAACATCACAGTCAAGTAAAACCATATCCTCCCACCACACGAAATGCAAGCGTAAGCCTAAGTCTCAGACAGACCCTGTCGGCTCTGGCGTGTCCGGGGTGGCTTGTGCCGCGTCGTGCGGGTCTGACGATTTGGCTACTTCAGTCCCTGGTTCTACTTCAGACCACTGTTCCCCTGCTGGGGGTGGCAAAAGCAGGGAGCGGAAAGTTTCAAGTCCGGCTATGCCGGTTCCATCTTCACATGCCGAGAGGTGCTCTGCCACTGGCGAGGCATCGAGCAGAGTGGGGCAGAAATCTCTGAGTCCGATAATAATGAGATCGGAAGTTGGCCCCTCCTTGGAGGTGGCTGACGAGTTCGTCCCCTTGACAACGAGCGTTGATAACGAGTCCCAGCTGGTTCGAGCTTTGGCGGACAGGGATATTGCCCCCCCCTCCCCTGTTTGCCGAGACTGCACTAGCGCTAGTCTCTGCGCCAATTGAATGGCAACGAGGCAATAGTATGCCTCCTTCGCATTCTGAGGAACCTGGGGACTGCGGTCCTGATGAGGCGGGTCCGTCCGTGGCGGGGCTGACCCCTCCGGAGGCGGCGGAGCAGGCCGGGCCTGTGAATTCTTATGGTCGATGGACTAAGGCTGAAATGAATCTTTTAGCGGAACTGGAGCATGAGTTGGGTAAACACCCATTCATAAACTTAGAATTATCTAAGCGTTACCCCACGCGCTTTCTCATGAGCATCAGGGGTATTCGACATTTACAGAAATACAAACACATTCTGGCGGCTGCTCGTTCAGCTAAATGCAAACAGTTGCATATTACATCGAATCAAGAACAGAGTGTGGAACATAGTGTGACGGAACAAAGTCCAAGGTCTGAAGGCGAGATGATTGAGCTCAGTGTGGAGGACCTGGAGAAGGCAGGGCTTCCGGGGGACCTTGCAGTGAGAATGTTGTCAGGTCCATTACAATATCCAGATCTAGAGGAGGTTTACCGAGTTTTCGGTGCTATCCCCCACCCAAGGCATCCACGAAGTAACCCAACTAAAAAGTCCCTGCCTAGTACGAAGTCAGCTAAAAGGAGAGAGAGATACCGTGAACATCAGCGGCTCTATAGAATGGGGCCGAAGGTTCTTGTTCACCAGCTCCAGGCTGACGGGGTTAGCTCCCCTGTAACGCTAGCTGATGTTCACTCTGTATATGATCCACTTTTCTCCTCTCCTTCTAAGACTGGCGTCTCTGTGCCTACGTCTAGTAGCAGGGTTAGGGCATATTGCGGCTCTATAGGTGATTCCGAAGTGGGGGATGCATTGAGCTCGTTTAAGTTGGGTACGTCTCCTGGTCCTGATGGAATGACAGTTGAATTGCGCAAGCGGGTTCCTCTGGTCGTCCCTGCTGGCGTGTTGAATAATTTCATGAAGTTTATTGCGGTCCCACCTGAGCTCAAGCATTCACGAACAATCTTCATACCTAAGGTTCCAAAGCCTGAGTTAGCTTCTGGCTTCAGGCCCATTACAATATCTCCATTGGTCCTTAGATTGTTCTCGGAGATTTTGTTGTCCCGCCTTTCGGCTGAGAACCGTTTCCATGATCTTCAAAGTGGCTTTGAAAGTGATCGTAGCACAAGTTCCAATCTCCTGCTACTTCAGGGCATCATGCTCCATTCCAAGAGGACCCATAAGCCCCTATACGTTGCAAGCTTGGATGTTAGGAAGGCTTTTGACACTTTGAGTCATAATGCTATCTTTGCAGCTCTTGAAGGCAAGGACGTGCCGAGGCTGTTCCAGGAGTTGGTCAGAGAATTGTACACAGGTAACACTACCACCTTCCACTTGAATGGCAGGACTGACGGTGCGAGAGTCGCTGTACGGCAGGGGATTAAGCAGGGTGACCCCTTGTCGCCCTTTCTTATCAATTGTGTACTGGACCCTCTGCTCGCCCAACTTAACAACTCCGAGTTCGGATACCATGCTGGTGCAGCTTCGGCTGCTTCCATGGCATTCGCCGACGATTTACTGGTGTTTCCGGAGAACCATGCTGCTTTAACGAAGTTATTGCACATGGTCGAGCAATATATAGGATCTGTTGGCCTTGCGCTAAACCCAAAGAAAACCCAGTATTTCGGTTGGCGATGGAACACTGAATCCGGCTGTTTTGATTATAGCGCGCCACCTGTGGAGGTTGCTGGAGCCCGGGTCGACGCATTGGGCAGAGGAGGTGTTGTACGGTACCTCGGGGTCTCCCTGTCTGTTAGTCGTGGTCCCCTTTTAGAAGACAAGTACAGTGACTCTGTTGCCCGTCTAATAGCCAAGGCTGCGTTGAAGCCATCAGAGAAGGTGAAGTGTTACAAAGACCTTATTGTATCAAGACAGTTGTACCTCCTCACCAACTCCTTGGCTGTTCTGGCACAGTCTCAGAAAGTTGATAAGTGGCACAGGTCCTTTGTTAGAAAGATACTGCACTTGCCAGGGTCCTTCCCTAACATCCTGCTTTGGTTGCCCTATAAAGGTGGGGGTCTGGGTCTTTTGCCAATACTGTGGACAGCGCCAGCAGTCCAGTTAAAGTCGTTGGGTCGACTGCGGCGCCTCGAGAATTTCTTTGTTGATGAAATTTTCAACGAGGTGCTGGGAGGTTACGCCTCGCGTCTGTCCTCAGTACTTGGCGTTCCCGATGGAATTGTGCATGGTAAGGAGCTTGAGCTGTCCCTCAATGATAGTAGGAGAAAGTGGTTTAGTGAGAAAAAAGGCTCCTATGCCAAGAAAGACTTATTTGCCTTTGAGAAACATATTTTGGGGAACAGATGGCTGCACCCAGACTGCGGGTATATGAAAGAGGGCGACAAGATTAAAGCCCTACGACTGAGAGCAGATGTGTATCCTACACGATCTCTTTTTAACAAGCATGCTAGGGACCCCGCGACCAGACTCTGCCATCACTGTCACGAGGCCGAAGAAACTGCGTGCCACATCCTCCAGTACTGTGAAAGGGTTCATGGCCCCAGAGTCGAGCGCCACAATTTTATTGCTAAGCAATTCCATAGACTTGTCTCCAAGTACTCTCCAGCTACCATTGTTTCGGCGGAGAAGGTCTATTCGGTTGCTGGCGCCCGGCTCAAACCAGACCTTGTTTTAGACAGGGGGCATGAGGTGGTGGTGGCGGATGTGGCGATCGCATGGGATTCGTCTGTTCAAATCTTGAGAAAAAGCCCGGTGAAAAATCAGCTAAATATTCTTGTCTGGCAGAGTGTTTTCCAGGAAGGAAATTTAGAGCGGTCGGGGTGGTCTTTGGTGCCAGGGGACTGGTTTGCCAGTCCACGCGAAAATTATGTGAGGAACTCGGATTCTCTAAATCCGATGTGTTGTGGCTGGCTGCCAGGTCCCTGGTTGGAAGTTTAATCTGCCTAAGTCGTTTTGTTCTGAAGGTGTAGCTGGGTCGGCCGTCTGTTGAGTTTTTCCCTGGGGTTTCGCTCGATTTGCTGTTTTCAGCAAATACGGGTCCTTCTTGAGGTTCCCCTCGTATGTTGTAGCAAATACTACCATCTTTATCTTCTTGGCTCATCACATAGTGATGAGACAGGACTAGAGTCAGACAAAAGGCATCGTTACCGTTTTGAGGCTGCGGGCAGAATGACTGTGTGTCATCGCGTGCCCCGTGACAATCAGCTGTTTTTTATTATTCACTGGAGAAGAAGTGGAAGTCAGTCGAGGTCCTGTGTTGTCGGACATCAGCTGGCGAGGATGGCAACAAACTCCCCCCCAAGCCAGCTGGTGATAAGCATGTGTTGACGCTAAGTAACGCCAAGGCCGAAGCCTCTTGCGCAGAAGGCGTTCTTGTCCCTGGGAACAGGTTTGGTCAAGGAGTCCGCTATCATGTGCTCAGTTGGCATGTAAGACACCTTGAACTCTTTGTTCTCAACTTCGTTTCTCGCGTACAGGTAGCGCAGTTGGATATGTTTAGACCGTTGATGATGGATGGGATTATCAATTAGCTTAATCGCCGATTGATTATCGCAGTAGAGTTGCACCTCCCCAGTGCAATACTGTCGGAAACCGAGTTCATCCATGAAGGATTTCAGCCATTTGCCCTCCTTCATTGCTTCTGTCAGGGCAACATATTCGGATTCGCAGGTTGAGAGGGCTATTGGATGTTGCCTGGTTGATTTCCAGGAGACGGCGCCTTCTGACATTATGTACACGTAGGCGCTCCTAGATTTGCCGGTTTCGTCCTCATTCCAGCTTGCATCCGTGTAACCTGTGATTTGAGAACCAGAAGCACGATACGTGATCCCGGTGCTTCTCGTTCCATTGAGATAACGCAGCACTCGTTTAGCCATTTGCCAATGTGATTCGGTGAAGTTGTTGTTAAATTGGCTGAGATAACTAGTAGCAAAAGCGATGTCAGGTCTCGTTGCTTGGGCTAGATACATTAAGCTTCCGATAAGGTTTTGGTACGGGATGTTTCTCGGAGTGCACTGTTGCTGCGTGTTTGCATGGTGAACGCCATCTTGATCGACGTTGTGTTCTTGTTTTGTGCCCAAGCCCTTTACTATCGGCGTTCCGACTTCCTTGCATGAAGCCATTCCGAATTTCTCCAAGATTTCGTCGATATACTTCCGCTGATGCAGTTTTATGCAGCGATTACGCTTTTCGTGGTTCACTTCAATGCCTAGAATGTATTTCGGCTCTCCTAAGTCTTTCAGGTCTATCTTTTTCCCCAGGTCACCGATTGCCTTGACCAACGCATGCTGACTAGTTGCGGCCATAAGCATATCGTCGACGTAAACGCTCAGGAGGATCTTATCATTCGCGTTTTCCAGAACGTAGACGCATCTATCTGATTCGAGTCGTCTGTAACCGAGGCCTCGCAGAGTTTTGTCTAAGGTCTGGTACCACGTTCTTCCGGATTGTTTCAGGCCATAGATGGATTTGTGCAGTTTACAGACTTTGTGTGGTTGCATTGTGTTTCCGGGCGGCTGTTCCATGTATACCTCCTCTTCGAGAACACCATGCAGATACGCCGTCTTGACGTCGAGTTGACGCAAGTGCATGCTTTCTTCATTAGCAAGAGCAAGTAGCAATCGTAAGCTTGTCAACTTGACTACTGGCGAGTACGTTTCGTAGTAATCGATGCCGTGAACTTGACTAGCACCGACTGCAACGAGGCGAGCTTTATATTTTTGAATTGCTCCTTTTTCATCTCGTTTTATCCGGTAGACCCACTTTGACTTTACGACCTTCATTCCTGGCTTCCTGTCGACAAGTATCCATGTTCGTGCTTCGTGCAGTGATCGTAATTCGTCTTCCATTGCTTCCTTCCACTTTCCGGACTCTGGCGACGATTGTGCTTCTTGATAGCTGGAAGGCTCCTGCGGCTCAGAAGTCCCAACTTCTTGGGCCTGTTGGATAGCCTCGGGCTGCTCAGTATAAGTCGTTTTTGTCGGATCAACTTGCAAACGTTGGGGGGCTCTCGATACCCTGGTCGACCGACGCGGCGGTTGGATCGCGGGTATTATCTGCTCACTGACGGATGTGGGGGTTGAGTGAGAATTGGGGGTACTAGTGGATGATTCCTCATTATATGCAGAGCGATCAGCTAAGCCCGGGCTCGAACGGTTAGTCTGGGTACTGGACCAGGTATCGTCGTTGTTTATAAAGCTGTCACTGTGTTCTTCCGGCACATCTAAATCAGGTAGGGTCACAACAGAAGGACGTAGGTGATGTCGGACGATATCGTCCGCTTCCAAGGTCAAAAGGTCAGAACCTCTTTTATGCTCCATGAACGTGACATCTCTGCTGATGAAAACTCGCTTACGCTGAGGATCGTATAACCTGTATCCCTTGGTGTCTCCGGAGTAGCCGAGAAATATGCATGGAGAACTTCTAACATCCAACTTGTTTCTAGAAGGCGGTGGAATCCAGGCGTAAGCAGTACATCCGAAAACCTTGAAGTAACTAACTGACTGTTTTCGTCCTGTGTAAATTTCCTCGGGGATGCCTCCTTTCAGTACTTGCTTACTACACCTGTTTCGTACATATGCTGCCGTGTTAACCGCTTCTGCCCAGAAATCCTGTGGTAATTGCGCATCCTGGAGTAAGGTCCGGGCAGTGTCCAGCAGTGTGCGGTTGGTGCGCTCAGCTATTCCATTTTGTGCCGGGGAGTAGGGGACTGTCTTTTCGTGCTTGATACCCTTATCTCTCAGAAAAGTTTCGAGCCAATGTGCAGTAAATTCTCCGCCGTTGTCAGTACGAACGGTGCGTACTCTTGCCCCAGTTTAAGTTTCCGCCCGTTGAATCGCTATACGGATGAGTGATGGCACCTCATCCTTGTGTTTCAAAAAATGGACGATAATCTTCCTACTGCAATCGTCAATTATGACTAGAAAATATCTGCTTCCTCCCAATGAAGGCGGGAAAGGCCCGCACAGGTCCATGTGAAGCAAGTCATGAATTCTCCGCCTTGGCAGGCTGTTGGTGAGCTTGAATGGGTGCCGCGCGAATTTCCCCAAAATACAGCATTCGCAATCAGTCACCGGAGGAAGTAGACTTGGTAATCCACGTACGATATTATTTTGGGCCATAAAGAGGAGTGCAGTATGATTCAAATGGGCCATGCGGCGGTGCCATCCTACGGTCTCAATTTCTTGTGCTCTGCTTGCCTGCTGTGCCATAGGTAATGCAACATTCGCTTGCATCTTGTAAGTTCCGCCGATTTTCGTTCCACCGAATACGAAGTCGCTGCCGAGATATACATCGCACGTATTGCCGGAAAAAGTCACGTCCATACCTTTATCCGTCAACTTCGAAACAGACACGAGATTATCTACCATGCTGGGAATGTACAATACATCAGACGCTCTCAATGTGTTGCGTACTCCCTCATTGTCGACAGTGAATATGACTGTCCCGGTTCCGACGCAGTCAATTTCAGCCCCATCCGCTAGAGTAACTTTGCGGGTAGTATCCTCCTTGAAGTCATGTAAGACATCCTTTCTGCCGGTCATGTGGCTGCTAGCGCCGGGTGAACAGTCCGGGCATTTCCATGTCCTTTAAAAGGCGCGATGTTTCCTCGTGAAGTTTGACCTCGTCCTGCATAAGCATAACAATTTCGTGCAATATGACCCGGTCTTCCACAGTTGTAGCATTTGAAAGATTCGACGTCCCTTGGCCTGTGATTCGCTCTTACTTTGTAGGCGGTCTCATCGCTAGCGTCAGAGGCGGTCTGCCGCTGTTCTTCTCTTATAAGAGCATATCGTATCCTCTCAGGTGTGAGATCCGAGGCAGAGCACACGTCAAAACTTCGTGCCACACCTTGATATGCTCGTGGGAGCCCTTGGATGGCGATGGAGGCGATTTCAGCATCATCAAGACTGTCGCCGAGGCCACGAAGCTGTTCTCCCAAAGATTCAATTCGTTGCATGTATTGGGTAGCAGTCTCCTCTTTTCGCCATCTTATAGAGTTAAGGTCCCGTCGAAGGCCTAGCTTCTTTTCCAGAATTCGTCCCCTGTGGACTCCTTCTAGGCGGTCCCAGGCACCTTTCGCTGTTGTTTGATTAAGCACGTAAGTAGTCTGGCTAGTTGACAGGGTTTGGACGATGATGTTCAACGCCTTTTGGTCGTTTTTGTCCCACAAGGTCCGTGCTTCTGCGGTCGTTGGTGGCAAGCTGTCGATGGCGCTCCATAAATCATTCGTCTTCAAATAAAGCATAATCTTAAACCTCCAAGTAGGATAATTGGTTCCGTCCAATTTTTCGATGCAAGAACTCTTCACTACGTCGTCCGCCATCCTCTTCGAAGAATTCCAGAGAAATCCAAAAAGTTAATATTGCCTTACCACTTCAAATCTTCCCAGTCGCTCAATCCATGTACGTCCCTGGGCCCATAACCAATGATGAGACAGGACTAGAGTCAGACAAAAGGCATCGTTACCGTTTTGAGGCTGCGGGCAGAATGACTGTGTGTCATCGCGTGCCCCGTGACAATCAGCTGTTTTTTATTATTCACTGGAGAAGAAGTGGAAGTCAGTCGAGGTCCTGTGTTGTCGGACATCAGCTGGCGAGGATGGCAACACATAGCAGTCACCTTAGGCTGCCTTCCCTACTGGGTTTGTCAGAGGACGAGGTGGGAGTTCCCGTGATCTCGCTCGGTAGTTCGGGGCTCCTCTTTGTGTTTGTGTGAGGCAACTTACTCACTCCACTCGTTCTAGCCGTTGTTGGGCAGTTTTTTAACCTGGTATATTCTTATTATACATAGTGCATATTTTATGCATATATTTACTTATGGTCTTAACCCCAAGTTTGGGTCTGCGACCACCAAACTCGCTACGCTCCGGGCGGCGAGGTCTGCAGAGCCCCGACTTGGTTTTTAAACCCCTTGCGGGTGAATTTAAGTTTTAGCCAAATCAACGCCACTCCACGCATTTGTCGAATGTCTTCAGATTGAAATAGTGCATCAGAGAAGAAAAGTCACAAAGTGCGCTGTAACGGTGGGAGGAAATATTGTGTTCTTTCGGTAGCCAAATGAACGCCACTCCACTCATTGGTCAAATCTCTTCAGATTGAAATAGTGCATCAGAGAAGAATAGTCACAAAGTGCGGTGTAACGGTGGGAGGAAATATTGTGTTCTTTCGGTAGCCAAATCAACGTCACTCCACGCATTTGTCAAATCTCTTCAGATTGAAATAGTGCATCAGAGAAGAATAGTCACAAAGTGCGGTGTAACGGTGGGAGGGAATATTGTGTTCTTTCAAACCTGTTGGTTTGATTACAAGATTTCACCAATCCAAGTGCTCGGCAAGTCCGTGGAACCAGTCGAGAGGGAGAGTCCCATTCAATACCTAGGCCTCAATATTTATGCCAATCGAGGCCCTGACCAGCATGATGCCACGTGTACCACAATCATTCGAGCCATACAGACCGCGGCTCTTAAGCCATTCCAAAGGGTCACATGCTATCGACAGCTCATTGTGCAACGTCGGCTGTACGCCTTATCTAACTCTCTGGCTGTCCTGGCCCATGCAGAGAAAGACGATAAACAACATCGCGCCTTTGTGAACAAGGTGTTACATCTCCCGGGCTCTTTTCCCAACGCCCACATCTGGCTCTCGCCGCGAGACGGAGGCCTCGGTGTCCTTCCTCTACAATGGACAGCACCTGCGGTACAGATCAAAGCGCTCGCTCGCCTTCAACGCTTGGGCAACGCCTTCGTGGATGCGCTGTTCCACGCAGTGCTGAATGAACAGACCGGGAAAATTGCAAGGTATCTCGGCTTGACTTTGGGCTCTACCTCAGCTCGCGACGTGGACCTGGCCATTCGCGATGCCAAGAAAGCATGGTAGGATAAACAAAAGTTAAATTATAATAGCCGAGGTCTATTTGCTCACTGCTCGGACCCCATCTCCAACCAGTGGTTGCAGCCCGATAGCCGCCTTTTGAGAGACGGAGACCGAATTAAAGCTCTACGTTTGAGGACAGATATATATCCGACTCGTTCCCTCTTCAACAGGCATGCCACTGACCCTGCTGCTCGTCTTTGCCATCATTGTAAAAGTAGTGACGAGACAGCCGCTCACATTTTGCAATATTGTGAAAAGGTGCATGGGCCTCGGGTTGAGAGACACAATTTTATCGCAAAGAATGTCGCTCGTTTAGTGCGCAAGTACTCGCCCGAGGCCTCAGTAACCGAGGAGCAGACCGTGACCGTCAATGGCACTCGACTGCGTCCTGATATCATCGTTGAAAGTGCCACAGAAGTGTTGGTGTTGGACATCGGGATCACCTGGGACTCTGCAATCGCCACACTGGAAAGAAAGAACTCAGAAAAGATGGCCAAGTATCAGAACATTGCCCAGCTGTACCCCGACAAGCAGTTCAAAGTGGCTGGGGTCATTTTCGGTGCCCGCGGCCTCACGTCCACATCTACCAGGAAAATTTGTAAGCTCCTCGGTTTCACCAGATCTGACGTGTGTTGGCTGGCCTCCAGAGTCCTCCTCGGCAGCCTAATCTGTTTAAACCGGTTTACTAAGCTCGTTTAAATTCTATTTGCGCACTTCCCTTGAGCGGAAGTCGGTGTTTTTCTAGGCGCCTAGCCTTTTTGCTTATAGCTTTTAGTCCCCCTTTTAAAATCTTTTCTTTTGACCAAAGCCACTGTGCTAAGTGTCAACCACATAACGATGCTTTGCATCGTTGTCATGCAGCTCATGGCTTGGTGTCGTTTTACCCCTTCGGGGGACATTCCTGTTCTTAGCCAAATCAAGGCCACTCCACTCATTGGTGGAATTTCGCCAGATTAAAATTGCGCATCAAAGGAGAAGAGTCACAAAGTGCGGTGTAACGGTCGGAGGAAATATTGTGTTCTTTCGGTAGCCAAATCGACGCCACTCCACTCATTGGTCGAATTTTTCCAGATTCGAATCGTGCATCAGAGGAGAAAAGTCACAAAGTTCGGTGTAACGGTGGGAGGAAATATTGTGTTCTTTGGGTGGTGGTTGCTGAGAACCTCCATGCGATATTGAATGCGTTATTGAATGCGATTTTGAGGTGCCTTGGATGCGATTATAGTGGTTTTGCCCGCACTCCAGCACCTGCGTTCTATTCTTCTTACGGGTGTTGTTCTCTCAGCAACCCGGCAGACCCACGTCCACGTTGTGCCCCCGGGGCGGGTAATCTGTATGGAGCCTGGCGAAGCGGTCTTGCCACAACGTGGGTCTATGACCCGAGGTGGGAGTGAATCAGCCCAGTGCCACGCCACTCACCAAACGGGACGGGCATTTACCCGATCCGGAACCCCACCACCTGCGCTGGCGCCTACCAACCGTGTAGGGCAGCAAACCTGCAGAAGTATGAAAGTCTTGAGATTCCCACCAGATGAACTACTATGCGGGGTATGTGGAGCTGGAGTGATGTCTCGAGGAAAGCTCGAAAACCACCTGAAAACTGCACGCGGCTTCCAGGTCTACTGGCAATGCTCTCTCTATAATGAGAAGGAAGCTTCCTCTGCGAAGACCATGTCTTCGCACTATACAAAATATAAGAGGAAACTAGGCCAGAGGGCTAACGGGGCACCTTTTCAAGATTTACCCCACCCTGGACCTAGCGCAGCTAACGATGCAACTCGAGCTCCGAGCCGCCAGAACAGACACACCAAAGGGACACAGGGGCACCTCTTCAAGATTTACCCCAATGTGATCCCAATGGTGCTATCACTATGTCTGCCCCTGAACCACAGAGAGATGCTGATTTCACTGGAAGTGCGATGTCGCAGCATCCCCCGACGTCCCTTGGGGTGGAAGTAGCCCAAGTCTTCTCCCACAGGAGGTGCACTGACTCAGAGGCGGTAGCGCTTGCTCAGCTGCAGGTCGCCCTCGGCTCGCACCCTCTCATGAACCAAGAACTGGCCAAGGTTTTCCCCACCAGAAGCCTTATGACAATCAGAATGATGAGGCACCAAGAATGATACAAACGTGCCCTGCAGAGGATCAAAGAAGCAGTGTCCACGCAGTTGGTCACGAATGCTGACAATGAAGTCAGGGAGGAGGAAACTATAGTGCTCAGTGTCGAAGAGATTATGGAAGATATGGAGGATGCTGGACTCCATAATAGAACCATAGCCACCAATCTGGCCAATGTCCCCATGAGTATGGGAGACTGGTCAATGATTACTAGACATTTCGGTGTGGCAGTGAAGACTCAGCAGACCAGAGGTCGGCAAAAGAGGAATGTTCCCTTACCCAAAACCAGGAATGCCAGAAGAAGGGCCGTGTTCAGAGAACACCAACGACTTTACAAATTAGGCCCGAAAGTGCTAGCTCACCAATTGATCATGGATCAGGATGGAGATGGCCAAAGAGCCACTCTAAAAGATGTCCACGAGCTGTACGACCCACTATTATCGTACAAATCCAGAAGGGTTGAGGGAGATTTGAGGCCTAAAACCTATGTCGAGGTTACCCCATTTCTCCCGGACGAAGTCACCTGGGCTATGAAGAGCCTAGATAAGAAAGCAGCTCCGGGTCCTGATGGAGTCACTTGGCCAGATTTGGCAAAGATACCGCCAAAGATCCTGACCGATATTCTCAATAACTTCTTGGCGTTCCAAGACATTCCTGAGGAGGTGAAATCCTCACGTACAGTATTCATCCCTAAAAAGCCAACCCGACGTCTGCTGCGGATCTGCGTCCGATAACCATGTCTCCGATCCTTAGCCGGCTCCTATCGAAAATCCTACTTAGGAGATTCACGGAGAATAACACCTTCCATCCCCTCCAGGGCGGTTTTGAGAGTGACCGCAGTACAAGCTCGAACTTGCTGATCCTCCAGGGTACGATGAAGTACCTAAAGACCAAGGAGAAAAGCCTCTATGCGGCTAGCCTTGATGTCAAGGAAGCCTTTGACACGATCAGTCAGGAAGCCATATTCGGGGCTGTGAAGGGGAGGGAGTTCCCGGACTTCTACATTCAGTTGCTCCGGAACCTGTACAGTAACTGTACAACCTCCTTCTTCATAAATGGAAGGTCGGACGGCCACAGAGTGTCTGTGAATCAAGGAATCAAACAAGGCAACCCCCTAACCCCATTTCTGTTCAATGCGGTCTTGCAGAAGGCCAATAAGTCTGAATTGGGTGCGTCCGTTGGTGGCCAGAAAGCGGCGGCTATGGCGTTTGCTGACGACCTCTTCCTTATGTCTGAAAGCTACGAAGGGCTCAGAGCTTTGACAAACGAGACAACGCATTATCTCAAGAGTCTGGCTTTGACTGTAACCCCCGCAAGACGCAGTATTTTGGTTGCAGATACGATGGCGTGAGGAAGTGGTTTGACTATACCCTCCCCCTATTGAGAATTGGTGGATGCTCCATCCCATCCTTACTGAAGGAGACCCTAGTGAAGTACCTCGAGCTGCAGATATACCTGAACAAGCCCCCCAAGGCTAACGATGAAATTGCTGAGGAGATCGTGGCAGTGATCAGAAGGGCGGCCTTGAAGCCGTTCCAGAAGGTCAGGTGTATTAACACCTTGGTATCTACGAGATACCTCTACATACGCTCTAACAGCCTCAATGTGAGATCAGAGGCAGCCCGACGTGACAAGATCATGAGGACCATTACCAAGAATGTGCTCCACCTTCCATCTTCATTCCCAAATTCCCATGTGCACATGCCAGCAAGGGAAGGTGGGCTAGGCATGGTACCACTTGAATGGACAGCGGCAACCTGCAAAGCTAAGGCCTATGCAAGGCGAGCCCGATTAGGGCTCCCTTTCGTGGTTGCTGTGCTCTCTGAGCGCCTTAAAGACAACCAAGAAAGGCTAGCCCAATACCTGGGCATTTCCATGGGAATATCGGATAGAGGCGACCTGGAGTTGGCACTAAGAGAAGCTCGCAAGCAGGCGATCGAGAAATCGATCCAAACCTATACCAATAAAAGTCGGTTCTCTCACCGAAACGAGCCTGTTGGAAATCAGTGGTTATACCACGATTCCAGATACATGGCCCATGGAGACTGAATACGAGCGCTCAGACCAACTTATACCCGAACAGGGTCGACATCTAACAAACATGCTACCGATCCCAAAGCCATTGAGTGCAGGTTCTGCAAGGAGAAGCCAGAGACAGCATTCCACGTACTACAAAAATGTGAAAGGGTCCACTTAGCAAGGGTGGAAAGGCATAATTTTATAGCAAAGCAGGTCGTTCGGCTGCTCAAGAAGTACAATCCCGAGGTGGAAGTGGAAGAAGAGAAGCTGATAACTTCTCAAGATGGAGTCAGGCTGAAGCCTGACATAATCATCAAGAAGGGCGATGACGTTGAGATCTTGGACGTCGCCATTGCATGGGACGCTAACGCATCGACCCTGAAGGAAGTGAACCAAGGAAAAGTACAGAAATACTCATGCCTGAAAGCCTCGTTCCCTGGCAAGAATGTTGAGGTGCACGGTCCGTGCTTTGGTGCAAGAGCTGGCACCTGTGCAAGTACAAGACAGACCTTGAAAGATATGGGATTTACGAAGAATGATATCGGTTGGTTGGCAGCAAAGGTCCTATACGGCGGCCCGGTCTGCTTAAGCCGTTTCTTCAAAAAGGTATAGCCCGAGGGAAACCTGGCGAAACAGTGATACCGGTAGACCTACTGCACTATGGTTTGCTGGCAACCCCTATCGCCGGGGTGTTCCGTCGCACTTTGGCGTCAGGTTGTGAGACGGATGCCTATGTAACTAACCCTCCCTGACTCAATCCGACTCACTTATGGATGAGCGGATTAAGAAAAGGTCAGAAGGCAGAACACCTCCGTCCCTTGTCTTCCCTGCAGGGCTAGCCAGAATGGCCTCAGAGCCCGACGATACACCCCATTTGGGGAAAGAAGAGTTATAGCCAAATCAACAGCACTCTACCCATTGGTCGAATTTCATCAGATTCAAATCGTGCATGAGAAGAGAAAGGTCACAAAGTGCGGTGTAACGGTGGAAGGAAATATTGTGTTCTTTGTTGTGGGGTGGTTGCCAAGGGTTCCGCCAGCGGTCTTCTTGTAGTTTATGCGTATGCTGGTGGCTTTGCCTTCGCGCGAGTTTCGTGTCCCCCTGAGTTTCGTTGTTCCCTCTTGGCAACCGGGCAGGCCCACGTCCCCGTCGTACCCCTGGGCGGGAGCCAGAGTTCTTCTGGCTCCCGGCGAAGCAGCCTGACAAAGGGTCTTTGACCTGCGGAATGCGGAAATTGTCTGTTTAAAAGTATTATTGTGAGTTAGGTACGCGGTACTACGCACTCAACAAATCAACACAGAGTACGGGTAACAAGGAGCGCAGAACTCAGGGCAGCACTATCGTCAAGACAACAATGTTCCTTGTCAAAAAAGAAAAAATACAAAGCGTCAACAAAGGAAAGCATGCATATCGGGGCATGTCAAAACACGTCAGGACAAATTGCACGCCTGCTGGGCAACAGAGGAAAACAAACACTTGAACAGAGTGAAAAGACACTCACCATCATTTTTCACGTTCACAGCATTCCCCCATTGGAAATCCGCTCGTCACAAAATCCACCTGCATCGTCGAACGCCATTCACCAGTGACGAACCACACATCCGCACCCCATCAGAGGCAGACAGAACCCCAGCGAAACTAAGCTCTTCCACTGACGGCCAACACAATTGCTAGGAGCAGAATTGACGTGTCCAGACACGCCAGTGTCCAAGAGAGAAGTGAATCCTTGCGCCCCCTGCAGGCCGTTCTCATTGGTCGTGACGTCACCCTATTATCTCACGGCTACACTGTTTTTTTCCACTAATGCTCCTCTAGACAAGGTCAACAAGAAACAATAGTGTTGCGGTATGACGTCATCATGCAGGTGCGTGGCTCAAGGACGCTTACGCTGTAGACAGGGGACGTGTTATTTATTGAATCCCTATCCCAAGATTATTTCCTTTATTCTACTATAATGATTGCATAGGGAACTATTGCAGAAAACCACCATAGACAAGAGGAGATTATAGCATTTCATTCCCAAAGTCTTACTCTACAGGAAAAAAAATGGTTCAGCAAGACATGTCCATCCCAGCCAAGAGCCATGCACCTAACTGAATAATGACGCTTTGTTCCTCCTGAATAAAGTCATACACCTGTCCCTCTCGCGCTTACTCTCTGAACTAAATGAATCGCAAAATTATTAAGAATAGCTCTACTTCCATTCAAGGCAGCACTATCGACATCGTCAAGAATATTCCTTGTACAAAAAGAAAAAAAACTACGTGTAGAAGGAAAGCATGTCAGAACAGGCCCAGGAATGTCAGCGCATGTTTGTCAGACAACAAGGGGAAAAAAAGCGAAAACAAAGAAGAAAACCAGTATCAAACTATTTCTAAGCACACGCACTCCTCTTATTCAAAAACAGTGCTCATAAATCCGTCCAGGGCAATACACACCATTTTTCTATTGCTACACTTTTTTCCAGTAACGGTCAATGCATGCTACAGACTGCGTGACGTCATCACATCCTGTCTGAAGAAGAAGACAGCGGCAAAGACTCCTATTATTTATTGAATCGCAAGATTATTTCATTTGTCCTACTCTTAATGACATTCATTCTCTCATTAAAATTCAACAAAAAAGCACCCTGCATATTAACGATTTTCACCCCAAAGGCTCATCATGGTCATTAGAATTACAGTAAACTATCACTGCTCTTTTAAAATAATAAGTGAAACCACTCAACATCACCTCCAGGCTTATGTAATACATGACCGTTTCTATGCTCACACATTCGTTGTCTGAGGCTACACCTGCGAGCAAAAAGGCGCGAAAGCCGGGTGGGCAAAGTTCCATTCGCGCATTGCGTGCAAAAAGGCGCGAAAGCCGGGAGCAACGTTCCATTCGAGCACGCCAAAGCACAAGACACATTACGCCTTTACGGGAACATGATGGCATTCCCACCATATTAATGATTTTCTACCTTGCATTGCAGTTTAGAAAAACCACTACAAAACTATAATTTTAGGAGCCCATTAAAATTCTACTTTCTATGGAAACTACAATTGCCCTATTACTTGGATCGCTATTAATGAAGCGCTCCAATTTTTTCTCTCTTCCCATTTCAGCCTTGTCATGCAGTGAAGCAGACTCACATCCAAAATAATTAATTTACACTGAGGGTGCCGTGCTTCAGGAATTCCTATCCTGCGCTCACCCTATTGAAAAAACCCATACCGAATAAATACGGGTCCCATATATATGGCAATATTGAACATGGGGTTATGTGTTATATGGACATATGAGTTATATAGACCATACGTGGTCCTCATATAGCCCGTATGAGCCATACGAGAATCTCCATATTCAACGATCCCGTATAAACGTCCCATACAATTTTCATGTGACCCATATACCCCCATGATTGTGTGCGCCACAACGGAATTATGAGAACGCTTATACGGGGCGGAGAGAGCAACAACAACAACAACTTTATTTTCGACCTTGGAGAGTGGGGAGTTTCATCGCCACAGGCGATACTCTACCCCATTGCTGGATGGAATGGGGGGAATAAAATAACGAGCCCCTTCACAATAACGATCGAAGTCCGATGGTGTCCAGAAATGTCAGAAGAGCTTTGAGCGCAGAGCGTTGCTGGGCTGGATTGGGCCAGGGACCAAGCAATTTCGAGAGGGAAAAAGGGCGAGAGTCCAGCTGACGAAGAGACTCGGAGAGTGTGGTTCGGGAAGGTTCGTAGTGAGGGCAATGAAGAAGAATGTGCTCCAGATCCTCAAGAGCACCACAGTGGCAGCAGGTGGGAGAGTCAACTTGCCTCAAGCGGTAACGCCACTGAGCTGTAAAGGCCACATCGAGGCACATTCGGTGGATTAATGCAGCATCTTGACGAGAGGTGTTTCGTGGCATGCGGAAAGCGAGCGTGGGATCAACTCTGTTCAACATAGAGGGGGAATAATGTCGGTTGTCCGTTGGCGGGAAGCCAGGGGTGTCACTAGGCGTCGCAGAATGGAACGGCGGTCTCCTCTCAGCAGAACAATACGGGTCCGTTTCCGATACGAGAGTGCTGCTTCTGCGGCGCTGTCGGCCTGCTCGTTCCCCACGACACCACATTGGGCTGGAACCCACTGGAGAACTAGCCTGTGGCCTGCGGCGTAGATAGTGTGGTAAGCCATTAGCACGTCTGTGACTAGCGGTGCGGATGGGCCTCGTATGCCGGAATTTTCAGTTGCTTGAAGGGCAGATTTGAAGTCTGTAAAGACTGCTCATTCCCGGGGTGGAAAATCAGCGATGTGTTGTAGAAAGAAAAGAATGGCATAGAGTTCCGCAGCTGTGGAGGAGGTTGGATGTGAGAGGCGTCTTCCGTGCACGACGCCTTCGGATGGAATGACGAAGGCTGAGGCGGACTTGTTGTTTCGGGATGCGCCATCAGTATATGCTGCCGTAAACGTAGAAAACTTCGCGTCTACCAGAGCATGAAAATGGGCTCGGAGGACTTGAGGGGGGACCTGATCTCTTCTTTCCAGAAGGTTTGGGAGGCGTACAAAAGTGGGCGGTACCGGTAGAGACCAGGGGGCTTCCGGCGGTATAGTGTCCTTAGTTATGAAGCCAGTGAGAGTCTGGCGTGTCCTCTTCGCTACTCGATAGAAGTCACTTTCAGGGCGGTATCGAATTTTCCTGAGTAGCGGGTGGCGGGGAATGTGAGCACGCAAACGGAGGTAGTGCCGAGCCGTTTCCCGTTCACGGAGAACTTCAATCGGAAGCTCACCAGCTTCAGCCAGTACTTGCCGTGTTTCAGCCATTCTGGGAACTCCGAGGCATCGACGAAGGCTTCGAGCAAACAGGGACCGAAGTGTATTTAATGAAGTTGTTGATATCCTGTGCAGAATAGGAAGGCTGTAAAGCACAGTTGCCCTCACCAATGCCGCGTGAACCGCGAGCAGGGAACGCTGATCACAGCCCCGTCCTGAGCCAGAAAGATGCTGAATTGCGGGGAGCCATCGCTGCACTTTAGTTTCAAGATGTTTAATGTGCCGAGCCCAGCGCAAGTCCGAGTCGATTACCACGCCAAGGAAGCGGTGAAAGCGTACCGGGTCAAGCTTCTTTAAGCCAAGCCAGAGAGGGAAATTGGCCATAGCTTTACGTGTGAAAGGGAGCTCGACACACTTTTCGCGTGAAAGGTCCATCCCGAGGTGCGTGAGGTACGTATGGATATTGTTTAAAGCGAGCTGCATGCGGCGCTGGAGAGCCGGGCGTGATTTTCCTACTGTCCAAAGGGCGACGTCATCTGCATAGACGGAGAACGACACTTTGCGAGGAATTACTGATTGTAGGCCGGCCATCACCACGTTAAAGAGTGTCGGGCTGAGAATGCTTCCTTGGGGGACTCCTTGAGGAACAGGATGCTGAGGGCTTTGGCCTTGGGACGTACGGACAGCGACAGTTCGGTCCGTAAGGAAGTCTTGGAGCCAGATGAAGAGCCGACCCGATACTCCAAACGAGCGCAAGGCGTGCAGCACACAAATGTGCGAGACGGTATCATATGCGCGCTTGATGTCGAGGAAGACCGATCGGACGATCCGTCGATGGGCTCGAGCATGTTGAACTGTGGAGACTAGGTCTGGAACTGGATCCATGGAGCTTCGGTGGCGACGAAATCCAGCCATTTCGTGAGGGAACGCATGTTGTTTTTCAAGCCACCAGTCGAGGCGATGCAAAACCATTCTCTCCATCAGTTTCCCCATACAGCTTGTCAGGCTCACCCGGCGAAAGGAGGATAGGGAATTTGGGGGCTTGCCTGGTTTCAGGATGGGAACAACCAATGCCTCCTTCCATGTATGTGGTAAAGATCCTTGTTGCCAAGACGTATTATAGGCATGAAGGAGAGCTTGGAGTGACCGCCCGTCAATGTTTCGTAGGGCGGCATAGGTGATTTTCTCGCGCCCAGGGGACGAGGCGGCGTTCACAAGCTTCAACGCTGCCTTTAGCTCGATTAGTGTGAAGTCGCGGTCCGTAACTTCCGGGGGACGGGGCCAGTCGTGGTGAAGTTCAGCCGTCAAACTGTGAACAAAACTGCGGTGTAGGGGCGTGGTCGAGGCAGCCGCCGGAGTCGTTAGTACCACACAGAAGTCCGTCGCAAGCGTGTTTTCAACAACAGACGACTTGGTGATCGTCGGAATGTGTATCCAGTACCTGGTTGTTCCGCGCAACCTGCGCCTTTGCAAGCAGGCGATACTCAAGACTGCCAAGGAGCGGGCTCTGCGCCCGCGAGACTAGGACCCGAAGGTTTGACTTTCATAAACGATGAGCCCATGGGCGTGGGCCCCGGTGGGCCCGCGGGGGCGGATCCGAGGGGGGAGGGGCTTTTGCCGGACTATGAGCCTGACGGTGCGGTGGTAGGGGGTGGTTACCTTGGGGAGGCGAATCTTTGTACAATTACGAAGAAACCTGTGTTCTGTAAACGAGAGGAAAGCTATGTTGCTCCGTTGGTTCAGCTGAACGGTGCGCCTAGTTCCCGTTCCACTTTCCAAATTGAAGACGACATTGTCATCATCAAATTCCATAATATCTGATACTGAGTCACCTGGTGACTCTGATATCTCCG
Organism: Ornithodoros turicata; assembly: GCF_037126465.1. Classification (NCBI taxonomy): domain Eukaryota; kingdom Metazoa; phylum Arthropoda; class Arachnida; order Ixodida; family Argasidae; genus Ornithodoros; species Ornithodoros turicata. The sequence continues at coordinate 3,043,239 of NW_026999301.1, forward strand.
AGTTGGCTGAAGCCATTATCGGTGCTGATGCGGATCCACCTCGTTGTGTGGTTAGTTATTCGGCTGCAGCCTCACCCCCAAATGAGGGTGTGGTTCCTCCTGAAAGCGACTGTCCCACTGACACAGGTGCTCGTCCCGTTGGGAGGGGTTTCTTGTCGGGCCCTTCGCCCGGTTTGGGCTCGTCTGGCTAAGTCCCCGAGGGCCCCGAGGGGCCTTTGCCCTATGGTCGCTGGTCCGATCCCGAACTTGTAGCCGTGGCGAAGGTTGAAATTCAATTGAAAGGCCATACCTTTATCAATCAGGAGTTGACCAAAGTTTTCACTTCAAGGGCCTTGATGACTATAAGAATGATGCGTCATCAAGTCCGGTATAAGAATGTTCTTCAAAGAGTCTCCGAGGAGCGCCGTCAAGTGGCATTCCCTCAGCATATGCGCCGGTATTGCAACGTCAAGAACTTCAACTCAACTTGGAGGAAATTAGTATTTAAAGAGATTGGAACATTTATTTTACTGAAAAACAAGCTTTCGGACGGAACGTCCTTCATCAAGTGCAACATATTCAACACTTGGTAGATATATTTATACTAATGTACATCAGAGAAAGGGGACAGCGAAGGTGGTGAGGAGGAAATACAAATTCTTATTAGAGATGACTGAGGACGCGAAAAGGAAAATACAAAAGAAAGCGATGTACAGTCGGAGCGTTACCGGAGACCAAAATCGTTGAGAGATCTCAGGTGGACGAACATCGTAATGAAGACCGCTGAAGAAATATTACACTGCTGGGGTTTGAGTAAAGATAAACAATGGCAGCACTCGTGTTTAGCCTGCATTCTAACGTACAAAAACTGAGAAAAGGCTATCGGCTATTAGGAGTTTTGCAAAAGTGGTACATTCTTAAAATGGGTTTAAAAAAAGGAAAGAAAAAGTAATAAGCAAAGAAAAATAAAATCTGGAGAAATTGTGACGTGTCTGTTGAGAACACAAGGTATATGTACCACAGTTTAAAGTTAGAGGGCCCTGGAGTTGGTCAAAAAAAGGGGGGATGCATTATACAATACTAAAGGGGATTGCTTCAGGTGGTCCCTGCAGTAGGTGAAAAACAGGTCAAGAGTTTTTATGTTTAGCAGAAGGGCAATCTTTCGGAACCTTCGGGAAAATCGGGGAAACAAGATGATAAAGTGGGCCAGAAAAACATTGAGACCATGTGGAGTCAAGAACTGGAATTTAGCAATTAAAAACGGCTCTCGGTTTTTGCGTTTGTTGTTGTCAGGAAAGCCCGATTCTAAGATGACTATCTTTAAGTGTGTGTTAAGGTCGCACTCAGGAAGTTTAAAATGCAAGGAAACAGGGTTTGGTCGCTGATGAACAATGTCCCCTTTCTGTCCGTAAAACCGTTCCCGCATGGAATTAGACGTTTCTCCGACATACTGAACGTGACATTTGGTGCAGAAGATTATGCAGCATACATTATATGAATTACAGTTAAGAGAGTGTTTTATTTTAAAAGTGAGGTTGTTTTTGTAGCTATCAATCTGTGTACACGAAACAATAAATTTACAGGTCTGACATCGTGTTTTGCCACAAGGAGCATGTGGCGGAAGTGTGTTGCCGCGTACCCGTCAGGTGGCGGAAAAGGAAGAGGTGGCACCAAAGTGAAGAGGAAGAGTGAGGAAGGACATCAGGACAGTCTGTAGCCAGCACTGGACGGTTTAAGTGGTCTGAATAAACTACTGGTAACTTTGACTACGTTACAGAGCACAACTAGGGGGTTGAATCTTTGACGATACTAGTAGGCTACGCAAGTTCGCAAGGCTGTCGCTTGAAAGCGACCGTGGATGCGTGCGGGAAAACTTCTTTCAATTTCCTGTCAGCATGAAGGATATTTAAATGGCTTCCTTCCTGCTTCCTGGGACACGAACCTCCCTTGAGGAGGACTCTAGTGGGGAAGCTGTCTCCCTTGAAGAGGTGTACGCAACTTATGACACCTGAGCCAGTGGCTCTTTTCACACCTGCCGAGGTCGAGTGGCGCTAAGGAGAATGGATCTCAAATCAACCCGGATGGTCTCCGAGTGCAAGACATCCTGAAAATCCCCAGCACAATTCTTTGTCACCTCTTGAATAATTTCCTGTGTTTCAAAAACATTCCTCAGGATCTGAAGATTTCAATTACTGTATTTATTCCTAAAAATGAGGCCGTCCAGCGTTTTGCAGGCGACCTTCTGCCAATCACGGTAGCGCCAATTCTTGCACGACTGCTCTCCAAGATCCTACGCTGTCGTCTGTCAAGGGAAGTTCAGTTCCATCCTTGACAAGGCGGTTTCCAGGCCGACCGGAGCACAACCACTAATCTTCTGCTGTTACAAGGCACGCTGAAATTAATGAAGAAGAGGCGCCGCTGCCTATTCATCGCCAACTTGGACATAAGGAAAGCGTTCGACACCTTGGCCCATGAAGAGATTCTTAATACGTTACGTAGGTTTACCGGAACACTACGTGGAACTGATTCAACATCTTTACCATGGTTGTTCCACCACATTCCATCTTGATGGCAAGACGAGAAGAGAGTACCTGTTCGGCAGGGAATCAAGCAGGAAGATCCACTGTCTCCGCCACTGTCTCCGCTGCCGTCCTCGACCCGCTCCTTCACCTCAACTCCTCGGGTCTGGGTGTAACAGTTGACCAGACACATGCTTCGGCTCTGGCGTTTGCAGACGACATTGTTTTAATGTTCGGAAGCTTCGAAGGGCTCAAATCACTTATTAGCATCACAGAATAATTCATTAAAACTGAACTAAATGCCTACAAGTAAATCCTTCTAAAACTCAATATCTGTGCTGGCGCTATGACGGCAGAAGAAAGTGGTACGGTTATACCATCCCTCCACTCAAGGTCGGCACTGCAACGATCCATCCTCGCCAGAAGGAAGTGCCCACTAAGTATCTGGGGCTCAATATCTTTCCTAACAAAGGTCCCCAGGTCGAAGATGACATGTGCGAAAAGTTGGTTCAATCATCCGGCGTGTTTCGCTGAAACCATTCCAGCGATTGCATTGCATCAACACCCTTGTGATGCCTCGTTACTTGTACATATTGGCAAATTCCCTCTCCATTCAAAACGATGCAGTAAAGAAGGAGACGACCGTGCGGAACGTCATCACGCAGGTCTTACGTCTACCTCACTCCTTTCCCACCATACATGTTCATCTATGTGCAAGAAAGGGAGGTGTTGGTCTGCTACATCTACAATGGGTGGCTGCAGGAATGCGGCTGAAGGCTTTCCCAAGAATGGCACGCCTGCAGTTTTCTTTCGTCGACTCCATTCTGTCAGCGTTGTCCAATCACAAAAGGAGACTGTCATCTTTCATCGGAATATCTTACGGTATTACGGCACAAGTGGATCTGGCAGCAGCCTCATAAACAGCAAGAAGCGTTTTCATCTGAAACAGTATCGCCTCGTACAATAACAAGGATTTGTTTGCGCATCGTAGGGAGCCGGCCGGCGACACTTGGCTTTGGCATGACTCAAGACTTTTAAAAGATGGGGACAGGATAAAGCACTACGCCTACGTACCAACCTGTATCCAACAAGGGCGCTAACGAACAAATAGTCTAGCGACCCCATTGCCCGGGAGTGCCAGTTTTGCCCTGGTAGAGCAGAGACACCATTTCACATCCTGCAGGGCTGTGAAAAAGTCCATCTTGCTAGGGTTAAAGGCACAATTTCATATCCAACTAAGTGGTCTTCCTCACTGAGAAATACAACCCCAACGCGTGCCTGGTCCAGGACAGAGTGTTCACCTCGACTTTTGGTACTCGGTTGAAGCCAAACATTGTGGTATCCGAAGGCGACTTGGTAAGAATCTTGGATGTGGCTGTAGCGTGGGGTGCCACACCGAGTTCGCTGGAGGAGATAAACAAGACCAAAGAACAGAATACGCATGTCTGGCTTACGCATTTCCTGATAAGAAGGTGACGGTTCACGGATTGTGCTTTGGAGAAAGAGACGACACTTGTGAGTTAACCCGTACAGCCCTGCAGGGCTTGGGCTTCTCTAGGAGGGACTTATTATGTTTGGCGTCCTGTGCCTTTGTTGGCAGCCTAATCGGTTTAACTCGTTTTAACCGCTCCGTCTGATCCTCGCCAGACTTCAGCTCTTTAGGTGTCTCCAGTCGGCTCGAGATTTTATTGGGTTGACCCCTTTTATCGTCGACGGTGGCATACCTTGAGCTTGAGGGAAACGAGAGGACACACGAAGAAGTAGACAGGACGAGGCTCAAGACCACCAATGTGTGCAACCCCTCTTTCATGTGTCCTCTCGTTTACCTCAAGCTCAAGGTATGCCAGCATCCTCGAACCTTCACCAGCTCGCTTGCCTCCTCACCCTTATTTCATCCTTTTATCGTTTTTATTTCACTTGGTTTTATCTGTTTTATGTTTTAACGGCTTTACCAAGTGGGAATGTTTGGGGTCATATGGGCAGACCATCGCCTAACCCTGGTTGGCTAACCAATAGGTTGGACCCAACCAAGTCCCACTTAAACTGACGGCATTTTTACCCTTCGGGGTAATTCAAAGTTTTAGCCAAATCAACGCCACTCTACGCATTGGTCGAATTTCTCCAGATTCAGATCAGGGGGTGGTTGCTAAGGGTTTGCCCCAGCTGTCGGATTTGTTCGTTGCAGTGTGTTCTTCCGGCTTGGGTGCCTCTTGCGAGTCGGCGATTCTTCTTCAAGTGTGTTTAACCTTGGCAACCATGCAGACCCACGTCCTCGTCGTACCCCCTGGGCGGGGGCCAGTTATTTCTGGCTACCGGCTAAGTGGTCTGCCAAAGGGTATCTGACCCGCGGAGCGTGGGCATTGTCAATTCTAATATAGTTTGAGAATTAGGTACGCTGCTTAGTTTCTTACCACGCCGCTCCTTCCCCTTTGTGCCCCGTGCTCGCTATTGCCTTTTTCCTGATGGACCAGAGAGTTACACTATACACTCAAAAGGACTTGTCCCGCGAGGTGTGTGGGGTCATTTCCACATCCCGGTCCAAGTACCAAGATCACTTTGCGGAGGCCCACACCACCCAGATTATATGGAAATGCTCGTTTTGCCTCGAGAAGGTCTTTTGTCTGGTGCGTTCGAAATCCTCACATTCTACGCAATGTGGCCGTAAATACACAGTTGCCACTCAGCCAGTAGCTTCGTGACCGGTCCATTCTGATAGAGCGTTGCATCCGCTCTTCCTCCTGGGCAAACAGCGAGCGCTGATGCGGACACTGCTGCTGCTGCTGCTGCGAATGGCGTCCTCATTTACGGTCGTTGGACCGAGTCTGAACTGAGGGCCTTGGCGAACCTGGAGGGGACCCTACTCAATCATCCCTTCATTAATAAAGAGCTCACCAAGCGCTTTACCACAAGGTCACTAATGAGCATTCGTATGCAGAGGCATCAGCAGCGATATAAGGATATTCTTCGAACGGCTCTATAAAACCCAGCCGTAGAGGCCATGTCTGCCCAGTTCACCTCAACATCAAGACGAGTGGCTGCGGCTGCGTTACCTACAGCCCCCGAGGCTCTGTTGACAAGAGAGTCTGAAGACGAGGAGTCAGAGGCAGACCCCGACGGGAGTCCTTCATTGTATATGGCTCCCGACTGGACGCCTGATGTGATTGATGAAAGTTTCAGGCAGGATGAAAGTCTCTCCTGGCAGGGCGTTGGCCCCCAAGGGCGGCGCGACTGCCGCCTAGGTGGCCGGGGGTTCGGGCGTGCCCAGGGTCTCTGCCGGTCCCATGGACGGCTCCCGTCTCACATGCACCGTTGTTGAGGCATTTGAGCCCGTTTCCACTGGGCCTGAACCAGAACCCAATACATCGTGTAGGAAAGGTTGACTCCAATGCAGAACAAGTGTTTAATCCAACACGAACGAGCAACTGTACACGAGCTCGAGCTCGTGTACAGTTGCTCGTTCGTGTTGGATTAAACACTTGTTCTGCATTGGAGTCAACCTTTCCTACACATCGGGTACCGACGAAATATCCCAGCTGGCAGAATTGATAGCGATGGCAGGAACCCCACCCAATCCACATGCGGTGACCAAGATAATTGGCCCTAGTGCTGTCCGAAAGGGCAGTTCTCAAAGTGAGTCTTCGGAAGCTGAGGAGGCTATGGTGGCCCCTCAAGTTCGCCAAGCGAGGTCTATGGTGGGTCGAGGTCTATTCTGCTGACGGGGGATCTGTTGGAGAGGTGACGTCCCCGGTCTTCGCCGGGTCTGCGGCTCCCTTATGGGGGCAGCGTCATCCCGCTGTGCCTCCGGGTGCGAGTCCAGGACAACGGCATTTGAGACAATCTCCGTGCTGAATGACTTTACGAAGGGCGGGATTGCAAATGCCTCTTTAGCAGAGCGGTTGGTTACCGCACCAGTAACGATGCTGACCCTACAACAATATTTGGTCACTTTGGGGTGGAACTAGCATCGAAGAGGCAGAGGGGCAGACCTCGCAGCCATCCACGGTGTACCCCTCAGGCGAAGAATAGAGGCGAAATAAAACGGAATAGAGTTCAACAAACACCAGCGCCTATACCACTTGGGTCCCAGAGTGCTCCTGCATCAACTTTGTCTGAAGACGGGAATGGAGCCGGACCACGTAACAGTGAACGATCTCCTGGCTGTCCCACCCAAGATCATGTGCCACATATTGAAATACCAGCGGAACTCAAGCGGCCTAACACCGTGTTTATCCCCAAGAAGACGGCGCCCAGGTCTGCTACTTTGGTCAGACCGCTGACTGCTCTACTACGTTCTTCTGGAACGGCAGAACGGATGGGAGGGCAGTGCAGGTCTATCAAGGCATCGAGCAAGGAGATCCCCTCTCCCCGTTTTCGTTCAACGCCGTTCAATCCCTTCTTACAGTTAGCTAATGCACCTGGCCTCGAAGTGCAACATGATTATCAGCACACTGCAGCGATGACCTTCGCAGACGACGTAATGCTGTTCTCTTCTAGCCTGGAGGGTCTGAAGGCGCTGGTGCGGATGACAGAACTGCGGATGACTAAACTTAGACATGAATGTCGAAACTGATGCTTTATTTCTAGACTTCAGTAAAGCTTTCGACCATGTTCCCCATCAAAGGTTCTTTGTGAAATTGTCTCAATTTAACTTAGATCCTCTGGTATTTTCCTGGCTGCGCGGTTTCGTATCATCCAGGTACCAACGAGTTGTAGTCAACGGCTGCCTTTCTCTTCCCGCCACCGTACTCAGCGGAATCCCTCAAGGTTCCGTTTTAGGCCCTTTGCTTTTTCTAATTTTTATCAACGACCTCCCGGTATCCTTAACTTCTCAGATTCGTTGTTTGCAGATGACGGCGTTGTTTAGCGCACACTATCTGACAGTGATGACACTTGTGTATTACAATCTGATCTTGACAAGATTGCCTCTTGGTGCTCGACCTGGTGCATAACCCTAAATATAGACAAATGTAAGCACGTGCACTTCTCTCGACGTAAATCTCCTACAGTTAAAACTTACACATTATCAGGACTTCCTTTGGAATCAGTCTCATCCATAAAATACCTTCGCGTTATTATCTGTTCCGACCTTTCTTGGAAGGCCGATATCAACAAGATAATATTGGACGCCAATCGCTCTCTAGGCCTTTTGCGTCGTTCCCTTTCTCTGGCTCCACCCAAATTAAAGCGCCTGGCCTACACTACGTCCACAGCTGGAATACACGTCTGCAATCTGGGACCCGCACCTATCCTCTCTTGTTACCTTCATCGAAGGCACTCAAAATAGGGATGCCCGCTTCATTTGCACTAATTATTCTCGCTTCACGAGTGTCTCATCCCTCAAATCTTCTGTAGGACTATCACTTTTGTCTAAAAGGCGTCAGGTTTCCCGGCTGTTGTTGTTCCATAAAATATACTAATCTAACCACCTACTTAAGTGATCCCTTCTACCTGCACCTGACTACATCTCCCGCCGAACAGATCATCTACTTAAGGTTCGATGTTATCGTTGCAAAACTACCACCTTTCTTTCTTCTTACTTACCGAAAACCATCAAAGACTGGAATCAGCTACCTTCTCACATTGTTGATGATGATGATGATGATGATGATTCAGGTTTTTATGGCGCACGGACAACTAAGGTCATAGTGCGCCAAAGCTACGATGAAAAGACAATGGGGATGGTTGGTGACTATGTAAAAGCAGCAAGATTAAACTAAAACCATAGTTTTAGAAAGGTTTAGACAGTAAAACAAGATACATGAGCAGAGCTGGGTAAAACTATATTGTATTTAAATAACCAATATCTTTAAAATAGTTAAAAACTCTCATGAAGGGTAAAAGAGGCTCATCACCCAACAACAAGGCTGGGTGAAGTGGCAATTGATATTTGTAAAGCTCTTTAAAGTGATAGTGACGATGAGGTTCATGAGCATTGTATCCATCAGTTCTAGACCTCACTTTGAAGCTGCCATTACAGAGTTTTTTTTTTAGTTTGATTGTACACATTTCAGTTTGATTGTACATGTATGTTTTTATATTTTGACTGTGTACGCTTCTTACGCAGAAGTGCTCATCTCATTTATGTGTGTGTATGTGTGTGTCTTTTCTTCTTGTTGGACTTCGTTGTTATTCCATGCCGTCCCCCTGATATAATGCCCCTTAGGGAGCCTTCAAGTGCAATAAAACGAAATGACATGAAATTAAACAGACGAATATCTGAGCCGAACTGGTCTGACGTAGAATCCTGAGAAATCGCAATACTTCGGCTGGAGGTACAGCGGCATAACGAAGCGGTTTGACTATGAAACTCAGCTGCTAACTGTCGGCGGCACGACGGTCTTATCCCGCTGAAGAGATACGCCAGTGACTTGCCTAGGGCTACGCATCTACGTGAATAGGCCATCAAGGGTTGAGGACACAACAACGAAACACATGACCGATTTGATTCGGTTCGCGGCTTTGAAGTCGTTTCACAAGCTAAAATGCTTGAATCAGCTGAGCTGGTATTCCGTCGCTTGCTTTACCAGATATCGAACATCCTTGGAGTTTTGTCTCAAGCTACCAGTTGTGATAAGATCATCAGGTACACTCTAAGAAAAAAAGGTGTATTTTTCTACCTGTTAGCTTTTACAATAGCTGTTACATAGCTGTTAGCTGCTACATAGCTGTTAGCTGTTACAATTTTTTTCTTTTTTTGCCAGCAGAAAGGGCCCGGAGTTCCGAAACTACGACGGAATCAGTTTCCGTCGGGCGAAAAGAGCGCTTCATTGCAGCGCTTTCTCACGGCCGCTTAACGAACAAGCATTGATGCCGTCCGTTCCGCCGATGCTGTTGTCTGTCACGGGTGCGGGGACGGTAACATCTCATTATGGCCGAAATCTCATTACGGCCCAAGTCTCATTACGGCCGAAAGTCTCATTACGGCCGAAAATCCTTTAATCCCCAAGTGTCTCGTTACGGCCAAAGTCTCAATACGGCCGAAGGTAGTCTCATTACGGCCGAAGATGTCTCATAACGGCCAAAAAAAGAAGCATCCACCATATTAGCTGTGTATATACTGTGTTTTATGCTTCCCAAAATGTGTCCGAGGCGGTGTGCCCCCACGGCTTGTGTCACACACAATGGTTCATGCACACAATATTGCGACAGTGTTTCATGCATCCCTCGTGAAAAATGTTTTTATTGTCATATGTGTCACACGATATTTGTATGTGTTACGCCATTTTCTCTCAGTATTCAAGCAACATCCTACTCGTTGGTTCTGTGAGCGAACTGTGTGTGTGTTCTGAAAAGTACTCCACAAGGGAGCCCACTGGGAGCTCCAGGAGCCACATGACCTATGACCATGATCTTCTCCCCCACTAGCTGCCTTCTACAATTTACGTCCACCTGAAATTTAAAAAAGTACATAAGGCACAGAACAAAATGACATATGTTTTTGTTTGATGATGACCATGAGACATATGCTGTCAAGCAGACTTTTTTTTCATACATTCAAAACATATTCAAGAATTATGGACACCAATGACAATTACGTCATAATGATGCAGCTGCATAGCCAGGAAAATATTTCAGGAGGTGTTTTATGAGGCTTGACATGAGGTGGAGGAGTCCCCCTCGTCAGTGCTTTATCCAGACCCCCCTACACCCCACTAACTTTTTTGCCTGTGCACCCCCTACAGGGGGTGCCCTTGCGATTTCAGCTTCAGATACGTCTGTAATGATATGTTAAGCTGTAATGACGTAACTATAATGATGACCTCCCCCACAATTTCTTCCAACACCCCTCTCGTGCTTGGGATTCTGGATAAACCACTGCCCCTCGTTCATTTTCGTGGGGCACTACATTAGGGCTTATGCCACTGCACTGATGTCACAATGTTATAAGTGTGTGTCACTCTGGGCATTCGGAATTCCTCTAAGCTACAATATGTAAATTCAGAATACCCGAAGGGTAAGCATCAGATGTTACCTGCAGGCTTCATGCTGAAACGCGTGTACGCAAAACACTTCCGCCGTGGTGGGCGACGTCGTTAGTGTAATCATACACGCAAGACAATTGCGGGCATATGGAGTAGTGGCAGCAACCTGAAAACGATACATTTTCTTGTTATATATCAGTAATCAAAAATATACATTCCCACACAGACTCGTATAAGCTAGAGAGTTCCAACGCACTGCATTCGCTTTCTCATATCAACGCCCACAACTTCACAGTTGACATCTCCGGTGTGATCCTCCTAATTAAAAAGTTAGAAAATTAAATTAATTAATTAATCAGTTAATTGCGCGACAAAAATACTATTAAATGCTCCAGGTCACTGGTAACACTATGCACTTGGTTTCATTCTTCTAGCGATGATTCATTATTTTGTAAAGGTGGGGTCAATCTTAAATGGAACACCCTGTATATGTACCTGCTTGGCATCGTGAAAGACAGGGTATCTTTCCAATACCTCCGTGAAACTTGGGTATTTTTCCACCGTCCATGCTCGACGGCAGTCTCGAGTGCACCTAATGCTGTTTTCAATCAGCTGAGCATTTGGGTGCCCCCTTCTTATCTCCTGCTTCATCAGCTCTGTGTGCTCGTTCAGTGTCTCATCGGTTTCGCTGAGTGTTGCGGCTGTCATGGTACCCTGAAACAGTACAAATTGTAAGTGACAGACGTCTCACAGCTACATCATGGTGATTCTGGACACTTATATGTGAGTAACGAGGCAGCCCCCAGTGATGTTATTGAGGCCCTCCCGCTCACTTCCCCTACTCTGCACGTGCGCTTTGGGGTGCCTTCGATAGCGTCTACCACCGATCTTTTCGTAGCAGGTGAAGACGGCCTCGTAGCTTCTTGAATCAGCGTGACGTCACCCGAGCTCCTCATTTTAAGGTGTTCGTACTTTGCTTTCGAACGAAGTGCAGCCTTCCATGAGCCCTATGAAAAATGCGAGCATGAGACAATAGAACAGCGCACTTGAAAAAGAGTGATGGAAACTTGCTTTTCCTTTGTTCTTTTTGTTTGTGTGCGTGTGGTTAGCAATGAAGCACAAGAGCAACGGGAAGCAAAATCTACCTACGGATACTTACGTTTCCATTGCCGATGGTGTCAGAAAGGAGAGGAAAACGCGTGACAAGTTCTCTGGTCGCTGCTTCATAAAGCTTGTCGGGGAATCTACCAGAACGACAATCAATACTAAGGGCTTCGACAAAGAACTGAAATTCGCCCCGCCCCGTTTTCTTTTGTTCGAATTTTCCAGTTGCGCTGCTCTTACCTTGTATAGTTGCAAAGATCAAAATACAGATATGACATCACCCTTGCCCGAGCTTCAAAGATCTGCCTCTTTCGATTTGCCTCAATTGCTTTTTTGATGTCGACAGGAACTGGGGGAAACACATACTCGTGCACACGTGGCTTGGATGCTTGCGATACTGCGACGCCGCCACAAACGTCTTGTATCCTGTAAAAACACAAGGGTTCCTCTAGTCATATTATCAGTGCCACTATGTTTTTCTTAGCACTGAAATTTTGAAGTGGTTTTGTTTTGTCGCACGTTCCGAATAAACGAAATGTTCTTCGAAATATTCACAGCTTTGATAATGATGCTGGACCACTCTTCACCACAATTCCAATGCTTGGAGCCGCGTTAACCATTTGAATATATTGCCCACTTACGTTATGCTACTTGACTCCTTGTCCTCGAAAAGGAACCTGTCCTTGTCATTGACTGAGGCACGACAGCGACGTTTCGACATAAGTGTCGAAATCACTGTCGTAAACCTGAAAGAGAAAACCATGCGCAGAAACCGTTACGATTTCCCTGGGATATTGCATACATGGTTATACCAAACGCTGAGGATGAATAAACTGCCCTCAGAGCACCTTCGTCCTCAACATCTCTTTCCTATATAATCATGTTTTCGTCAGCAAAACTACAAAATAGAGAGGTTGTGCTTACCATCAGGCGCTTCTGCCTTAGCTCTTCTTCCGTGAGACTCAGCACAGCTGCAGCTGGGCGGATCATGTCTTCGACATTTACGATGTCATGTCCACAGACAACCGCTTTTCGCTCGCTGTAGACCACAAGCAGCTTCATTTCAGACTTCTTGCTTGCGCGAACTCTGACTGCTCCAGCTTACCTGGCCCCCTTCTAGGCCAAACAGCAGAAACAAGGGGCACGTGGCGACAATGACGAAGCCGAATCCTCACCCTATACGTATGCGGTAATTCCGGTGTCTTGTTTGTGGAAAAATGACCCAAAAATAGGGGCACTATACCCTCCCCAGCGGATTAGCGACTGATCGACTTGGAACCAGTGCGTTTTGGGGGCATTGTGGTCAACATGGGGACCTTACCCTGTCTGGATAGTGCTGCAGACGGGTTTTTGGCAGCCAGTAAAGAAATATAATAAGAAGACTGGCATGAGGTAGTTGTTAGCGTGAATTTCCGGGCAACATGTGGAAACTATAGTTTCACGTGTCAAAGAGAAATTTTCTCATCCATATATTTAATCGAACCATGCCTCTGAGTTGCAGGTACTACATTGCCTTTATGGATGCTGATTGGTCATGTACACTGTTCACGGTTTCTAAATTAAAAACACTGAATGAATCTCTTTATAATGCAAACTAATGCAACGCGCTTTCGAAACTGTTAGATGCCACACAAACCAAATCTTGACAAAAGTGAAGTTATCTTTCAACGTGCGATGAGGTCGGCATCAATAATTCTGCGCAATCCGTTTGACTGTCTCACTTCCCTTGACCCTGCTCTTCTTGAACTGTTTTACTGAATCAACTGGTATTTTGCGACATTTTTTGCGCAAGAAATACGTCAAACAGAAAAGAAACTAGAAAACAGGAAGTGAAATAACGTTTGAATTATTTGCTACGACCACAGAAGTGAGAAACAGAACCGCGAATCAGGAAACGTGTCGCTTACAAGATATATTTATTTACGAATTATGGGAGGTGGAAGATCGAAAAAAAAAAAAGAAAGCTGCAAACGGAACAGTTAGAAATACAAATAGGGCAAAACGAATATTTATTTATTTACTTGGAAAATGTGATCGGTACAATGCGGTGTCCCCTGCTTTCTGCTGATAGTTGCCAGTTTGACAGTACAAACATATACTCCAAAGGACTGACTAATGTACTCGCGTGTGCTATGATAATTTTACAAGCTGTAGGGAACAGACTCTCTCGAATGTTATCTAACTTAAGAAGCGATCGCTGTTATCGTGTTTTCTGTATCACCGCTGCATCGCTCTCAGACTGAGATAACATAATCATGTATGCCTTCTCGGAACGTGGTGTGGGTGGTGCGCACACGTGGTTGTGATGTCATGTGACTTTTGGTATCAAAGCGAAGCTGTGCACGCAGCGAGGAGAAAGAAGCTTCCTCTGGGGCTATCCGGCTTGGCACGCAGACAGCTGCCCCGGGCTTTGGTGTGGGCAGAGAACGGTGGGCTGGGCTGGATCCGGTATGGTAATAAACTGTTGTCCGTTTGCTTATTCTTTGGTTACTTGTGTCCTTCTTCAACGGCAGAATGGACAGGTGGACCCCCGAGTGGGATAAATATTCCCACAAAGCAATAATATTGTTTGAGTGCCTCGGCTCCTCAAGCCAACTTACAGCGCAGTACAGATGCTAATTAAATTAGTTAAATGAGATAAATAATCTTTCACTGGCTTAATTTGTTTTCGTGTTCCTTTTTCTTTTCTTTCTTTTTTAAGGTCTCTTTGGCTGCTTTTTTTTTCGTTGCTCGGTTAGCCCATATTACACAGAAGTTTCGTAAACAAAAAAAATCATGCGTGAAAATATCGAGCATAATATAATCCTTTAAAAAACATCATGGTCTAAGACGGAACTTGCTAACATTTGTTGTTTGTTATGTATAAAAATATGAACATCAACCAGCTAAAGAGGACGTGTTCTCTATGAAAAACAAAATGTCCAGAAGGATCGATTTCGTTTTCGTTGCATATACTCACGGAAAGTTCAGCCTTGCCGCAGATTGTATCAGCTCATTGACGAACAAATTTTGCCTCCATGTGGGGTTGTCAGAGTTTAGCAGACGCGCTTGAATTGTTCACTTCTTTCATCGAATGTAATTCCATTGGAAAGGGAGGCCTCATAGAATAAACAACGGTATTCCGGGTGCCGCCTCTCGATCGGAAAACTGTCACCACTTATTTCTGAACATTTGAAAGGTCTTTTATATGCCATATAGGAAGACGCACTCATTTATCTTATTTTTACTTTTTACCGTTTGTAGACATAGTTGCCTCATGGAGTCGACACTAAAGCATTGTTACTTTTTACAGCGTACGTGATAGTTATGTATTTTCGACAATTAACCCCCACCCGTGTTATGCAACTGGGCCTATTATGTGGAACAACAGCCGATTTTGACAGCCACAAAGATCCAGTGCTGTTTTTATTCATTTAGTTATTTAGTATTATTATTACTATTCCTTTTTTTTCTAATTTCTCCGAGTGGACAAAAGGCATGAAACTGAAATTCTTCACGTCCCACAAAGTTTCCTGAAACATCTCTATGTGGATGGGACCCCCGTCCCTTGTTCCGAGTTTGGTTCGGTCGGGCATCACAATTGCTGGCCCTGCAACTCGTAAGACGCATTGATAACGTGGATGTACCGTTGTCCGACTGTTCCGTTGAAGAGCTGAAAAGAAAGAAAGAAAAAAAAACAAGCACCCCAAGGACAACGGTCATGAACCTCAGTGGAATTGCTTGAAATGAGTGCATGGGTTTTCCCTTTTGAATGCGAGCTGTAGGGTTACGTGCTTTCCATTTTCTTGTCTCCCGCATGGAGAAGTGGCTTGTTTTCGTTCTCATTCCTGCGGACCATGCAAGTTACGTACTGTCCTAAGTGCTATTTCCGCGCCGAAACTGATGGAGAGAATGGTTCTGCATCGCCTCGACTGGTGGCTCGAAAAACGACGTGCGTTCCCTCACGAAATCGCTGGATTTCGTCGCCACCGAAGCTCCATGGATCCAGTTCTCGACCTAGTCTCTACAGTTCAACATGCTCGAGCCCATCGACGGATCGTCCGATCGGTCTTCCTCGACATCAAGAGCGCCTATGATACCGTCTCGCACATTTGTGTGCTGCATGCCTTGCGCTCGTTTGGAGTATCCGGTCGGCTCTTCATCTGGCTCCAAGACTTCCTTACGGACCGAACTGTCGCTGTCCGTACGTCCCAAGGCCAAAGCCCTCAGCATCCTGTTCCCCAAGGAGTCCCCCAAGGAAGCATTCTCAGCCCGACACTGTTTAACGTGGTGATGGCCGGCCTACAATCAGTAATTCCTCGCAAAGTGTCGTTCTCCGTGTATGCAGATGACGTCGCCCTTTGGACAGTAGGAAAATCACGCCCGGCTCTCCAGCGCCGCCTGCAGCTCGCTTTAAACAATATCCATACGTACCTGACGCACCTCGGGATGGACCTTTCACCCGAAAAGTGTGTCGAGCTCCCTTTCACGCGTAAAGCTATGGCCAATTTCCCACTTTGGCTTGGCTCAAAGAAGCTAGAACCAGTACGCTTTCACCGCTTCCTTGGCGTGGTAATCGACTCGGACTTGCGCTGGGCTCGGCACATTAAACACCTTGAAACTAAAGTGCAGCGATGGCTCCCCGCAATCCAACATCTTTCTGGCCCAGGATGGGGCTGTGATCAGCGTTCCCTGCTCGCGGTTCACGCGGCATTGGTGAGGGCAACTGTGCTTTACAGCCTTCCTATTCTGCACAGGATATCAACAACTTCATTAAATACGCTTCGGTCCCTGTTTGCTCGAAGCCTTCGTCGATGCCTCGGAGTTCCACGAATGGCTGAAACACGACAAGTACTGGCTGAAGCTGGTGAGCTCCCGCTTGAAGTTCTCCGTGAACGGGAAACGGCTCGGCACTACCTCCGTTTGCGTGCTCACATTCCCCGCCACCCGCTACTCAGGAAAATTCGATACCGCCCTGGAAGCGACTTCTATCGAGTAGCGCAGAGGACACGCCAGACTCTCACTGGCTTCATAACTAAGGACACTATACCGCCGGAAGCCCCCTGGTCTCTCCCGGTACCGCCCACGTTTGTACGCCTCCCAAACCTTCTGCAAAGAAGAGATCAGGTCCCCCCTCAAGTCCTCCGAGCCCATTTTCATGCTCTGGTAGACGAGAAGTTTTCTACGTTTACGGCAGCATATACTGATGGCGCATCCCGAAACAACAAGTCCGCCTCAGCCTTCGTCATTCCATCCGAAGGCGTCGTGCACGGAAGACGCCTTTCACATCCAACCTCCTCCACAGCTGCGGAACTCTATGCCATCCTTTTCTTTCTACAACACATCGCTGATTTTCCACCCCGGCAATGGGCAGTCTTTACAGACTCCAAATCTGCACTTCAAGCAATTGAAACTTCCGGCATACGAGGCCCATCCGCACCCCTAGTCACCGACGTGTTAATGGCTTACCACACTATCTACGCCGCAGGCCACAGGCTCGTTCTCCAGTGGGTTCCAGCCCATTGTGGTGTCGTGGGGAACGAGCAGGCCGACAGCGCCGCAGAAGCAGCACTCTCGTCTCGGAACCGGACCCGTATTGTTCTGCTCAGAGGAGACCGCCGTTCAATTCTGCGACGTCTAGTGACACCCCTGGCTTCCCGCCAACGGACAACCGACGTTCTTCCCCCCTCTATGTTGAACAGAGTTGATCCCATGCTCGCTTTCCGCATGCCACGAAACACATCTCGTCAGGATGCTGCATTAATCCACCGCATGCGCCTCGATGTGGCCTTTACAGCTCAGTGGCGTTACCGCTTGAGACAAATTGATTCTCCCACCTGTTGCCACTGTGGTGCCCTTGAGGATCTGGAGCACATTCTTCTTCATTGCCCTCACTACGAACCTTCCCGAATCACACTCTCCGAGTCTCTTCGTCAGCTGGACTCTCGCCCTTTCTCCCTACCGAAATTGCTTGGTCCCTGGCCCAATCCAGCCCAGCAACGCTCTGCGCTCAAAGCTCTTCTGACATTTCTGGACACCATCGGACTTCGATCGTTATTGTGAAGGGGCTCGTTATTTTATTCCCCCCATTCCACCAAGCACTGGGGTAGAGTATCGCCTGTTGCGATGAAACTCCCCACTCTCCAAGGCCGAAAATAAAGTTGTTGTTGTTGTTGTTTCCGCGCCGACAAGTTGATCAGTGTGATAAATCACATCGCACAAAACCTCTTTGGACTCGAAGTTCAATGTAGTGTGTGGAATAAACGGCTGCCAGAAGAACTTCGCTAGTTTTCAACTTTATCGACAGCACCTGTACTGTCGTCACGCCGACACATTGAAGAAAAGTGGCAGCAATATTGACCAACATTCAGACAGCACGCCAGGCAACGGATCCGTCTATTGAAGTGATCACGTGGACGCCACATATGAGGAGCCCACTCTCCGACAAAATGGCGAAACGGAGGAGCAACACGTTCCACTGGCGAACTTTATTTCGGAAACCAGGAAAGCCTTTTGCAAGTTTTACTTCAAGATA
The DNA here is from genome assembly GCF_037126465.1 of Ornithodoros turicata. NCBI lineage: Eukaryota > Metazoa > Arthropoda > Arachnida > Ixodida > Argasidae > Ornithodoros > Ornithodoros turicata. The sequence goes on from NW_026999301.1 coordinate 3,061,277, forward strand.
TCTGAAAAGCACAAGCTTCCCCACACTGTTGCGTCAGGAATACTCGATGACTGCCGGGCCTTGCTCCGAAACGTGGTGCAAACTTTTGGAAGCCAAATATCGCACGGATTGCCTGAAAGTGGTGTGAGCGAAGACCTCAAAAGGCTCCTGACGTGCTCGTTTCTCACAGACATCTTTGCAGGGCTGGAAACTCACTACCAGCGGGTGAAGTGCGCTAAGAGTGCATTTCCGTACGTTGCCCCTCAAGAGCACGTGTTTCCTGATAAGAAAGCAAGTTTTCAGTACGTTCCTGTAGCACCGCTACTGAAATGTCTCTGTGAAGTTCCGCAATATGCCTCTGAGATGTTGGAAGGAAAACAAGGAGGTGGACAGGACAGTGGAGTGTTAACAAGCTTTATGGATGGCATGCTCTACCAAATGTGCTTTGGAGAATTAATGTTAGAACAAGACCAGTACAAACTCTTAGTGCTCTTGTACACCGACGAGTTGGAGATTGTTAATCCCCTGGGTGCGGCACGCGGCAAGTGCAAGATTGTATGTGTGTACTTCTCAGTGTTGAATCTCCGTCCCAAATACAGATCAGAGCTTCAGTCCATACATCTTATTTTGCTAGCTCGTAATCTTCACGTCCAGAAATATGGGATGGATCAGCTTCTGATGCCCATGATAGAAGATTTAAATGAAATTGAAAAGAGTGGAATTTTTGTCAACCTCGGGAACATGTTGCGTCGTGTTCAAGTCAAAGTTTTCTGCTTCTGTGGAGACAATTTATCGCTCAATCGCATTGGGGGTTTCACCTGCTGCTTTAGTGCAGGCAGGGTCTGCCGCTTCTGCCTTGCATCGTCAGGAAACCTGTCAAGACTCACCACTGAGGAGGACTGTGTAGTGAGGTGCTTAGATGCTCACAAGAGACATTTGTCCTGCATTGAGGTGAACCGTGCCATGGGTAAGAAGATCTACGGTGTGACAGGGCCATCACCACTCAACTGCCACCAAATATCATGCACGATATACTTGAAGGGTCGTTTGAACATGTGCTAAGACAAGTTTTGTCAGCTCTCATCAATCAAGAAATTCTTACCTATGATGACCTGGACAAGATCAGCACATTCACTTACGGTTTCCACGACAAGAAGACGAGGCCTGAACCACTTAACAAGTCCTTCATGAATGGAAACAGCAACCTCAAGGGAACAGCGTCACAAAAATGGTGCCTTATGCGTCTTTTGCCCCTAATTTTAGGTGACTGTGTTGCACTCGGAAGCCCGGACTGGGAAGTGCTGTTGCTTTATTGTGAAGTTGCCAGCCTGTGCTTTGCCCCTGAAATATCACTTGACTTCGTGGCCTACCTCAGAGTCAGAATTCAAGAGCTGCTGTGCTTGTTTGTTGCAAGATACCCTGGTGCATCATTGAAACCTAAACTGCATTATCTCGTTCAGTATCCCCGGTTCATAGTGCAGTTGGGGCCACTTTGTCAGTATTGGTCTATGAGATTTGAAGCGAAACATCAAACCTTCAAAGCAATTGCAACAAAGATAAAAAACTGCAGGAATATCTGCAAAACATTGGCATCGAGGCATCAGCTACGTCAGTCCTACGAACTCCAATCATTTACCTTCGGCAATGAACTGACAACATCATCTGCAAAACCAGCGAGGACTGAACTGGTGCACGAGTGTGCGAAACAGTACCTCGGCATCACAGTTTTCACCGTAAAGAGTGGTTCAGTAAACAAGTGTTGTTAACACGTGGGAGACATACTCATTTTAGGAAAGGAGGAAATCCCACTATTTGGAGAGCTACAGGTCCCGACAAAAGTTTACGGAACACGCGAGCGGTGTATTTTCTCCTCGGTACGACACCCTAGCGGCAAGCGGAAGCTGGCAAAATCAGGCCAGTTCACTGCCTCAGAGGGGTGGACGACTGCGCTCTTAGCGCACACAGCGGTAGTTTCGGTATGATTACTGTTGTATGTCCCCGCAAAGTGAGTTGGATTTTACTGTTGTGCTCGCCAACAACACGTGATTCAGCGATTGTTGAGACAAGGAGCTCGCCGCTATCGTCGTGATAACAAGGATGAATCATAGTGGCAACACTTTACAGTGTATTGCTTTTATTGGAAAGCCATGATATGTAGACAAGAGAAAGGAATCTGGTAAACAGTTGCTTTATTATGGACGACGCGTGATGTGCTCATAAACAATTGACGCTGACATTGATAAGTGATTGATTGATAAACAACTGACGTGAGCCACGAGTTGTTGACGAGCACAACAGTTAAATCCAAATCACTTCGCGGGCATATACAACAGTAATCGTACCGAAACTCCCGCTGTGTGTCGCTAAGAGCGCAGTCGTCCACCCCTCTGAGGCAGTGAACTGGCCTGATTTCGCCAGCTTCCCCTTGCCGCTAGGGTGTCGTACCGGAAAATACACCGCTCGTGTGTTCCGTAAACTTTTGTCGGTACCTGTACATACAATTTACCTTTCTGGGGCAATGTTGTATGTTGTCGTGAACCTACTCGAGTACTGTGGATTCGACAGACACCGCTTTTCGTACTCCGTGAAATCAACAAACGAACAGAGAGCAATATGTGCAGGAGCTGAAGTCATAAACTGCAACTTAGATCGTTATGGCAATTCAGTTGTTACAAAGTGGGAAATACTTGCAAGTATTTGCTAACTGCTTGAGCATTCATTGCTGTGCGTCTTCAGACTGCGTCCACGCAAATGCTTTACTCCAGCTGCTATATATAATTGGCAACAACCTGTGATTTTTTTTTTTTGCTTGTTCTTAGCTGTATTATTGTGGGTTTCTCGTTTTGCATCCTGTATATTTCTTTTGCACTGTCCACCCTACCTTCGTACATATGCCATAGAACATGTGGCGGGCTCTAAGCTTGTTGGACAGTGCTGAACTAAAGGTTACAGAACACGATCGATCCGGCGCAATCTTTTCTCAGAGCGACCCCCGCTAGCAGCGAATGGTACCGTACGGACTTGCAAACAGATGACTGGATTACGTAGGCGCATGTCTATAAGTGCGTACGGTCCTATTCGCTGCTAGCCTGTCATTCTGAGGAAGGAATGCGCCGGAGCGTGTTCCGTAAGCTTTTGTCCAATACTGTACGCGATGTATACCCTTCCATTCCACATTACACTCAAAAGAAGCTTCAAGATATTTAGCAAAGTGCACAGCCAAATGATAGAACGCAATAAATACGGTTTTACGAGTCCAAACACTCTCCCCTGCTCTTTTCTAATTCCGTCGTATCCTAGCGGCTGCGCAGAGGACCACTGTTTGGCACGGATAGAGTTACTCTAGGCGTGGTCAAAGAAAACCCCCGTGCTCGATATGGAACTTGAATACTGGTTTTGAACAAGCGTGCAGGCCGGCGCCAGCGAGTACGTTATGGCATCCTAGGCGCGCTCCATTTTTTCGGTGGCCGAAGAAACTCGCCTTGACGCACCAAGGTCATCGCCCATGCATATGAGGGATGAGGAAAGAGGTGCACTATGTATATATCACGTGACCCCCTCTCCCCTCCGACTAACCGTTCTTCCCTTTCTCTCTTTTTTTCAATAAACATATCCCGCCCTCTCCGACTCAAGCGAATAAGAGAATGACTTTGGCCCACGGCTGGAATCCGAAAAAAGTGACCCCCCGAAAGAAGCCACAGGAATGAATGCCGCAGTTGCTGTGTCATAGTGGGGCAGTTGGTCTCGGGAATTCCATAACCTATTACACAAAGAAAACATCAGACACAAACAACACACCAACTCCTTTCCTTGTAGCCTTAACGGAAATCTAATCTGACACTAACGATAAGTGACGATCATGATTCTGTAAGAAAAAAGCTGCAGTTAACGAAATTTAAAAGTAGCTAATATATCATAGTCCACAACGCTTCTGCATACGAACCGAACGAACAGTGCGAACGTCCGAGAAACTGGGTAACGGATCGCAGAAATGGTAATGCAGGAAATATAGTCTGTAAACGAAAAGAAAAAAAGCACGTCGGTAGCTTACCTCAACAAGTAATCAGGTATACAACTGTGACGGCTCTACCGCGCATGATCATGTCTCACCGTCAGGTGCCCGACGACGTGGACTTTTGTTGTCGTCCCATTAGAGTACACTTCGCTTACCTAATGCTTTATCAATGCCGGTCTATTAAATAGCATGTGGATGAGCGATGGAGAAAATGTCAGTCCTGTGCCGATATCGGTCGAATAAAAACACAAGATAACCTTGCAGGAAATCATTCGAAGGAAATGCCGTAAAAGATTGTGAGCTCATCGCTTTTATTCACGTCATCGCGTTCACCGTTTCTGGAGGTTAACAGACATTTACCAGCAGACACCGCCCTTTGTTGCAGAACTTATTTCCTCATCTTGGTCATCAGTTTCCGCTGCTCTTCTTTTATCTCCGTAGATAGCTTAAAATTCGCAGCTTAACAGTCTACAAAGCACCACTTAAAACCAAACGAAAACATAAAATTAAACGCACGTACGCTTTTGCTCGAACCGTTCAGCCCGGGCCGTGGCAATGCAACGCTGTGAATTCTACCCCGAGAGAGGACACAGGCACTGAGCTGGGTGGACCGGAAGATGTTTGACCTCAATCGGGAAGAGAAAATGTAGGTCGGGTTGAAGTGACGCGTATCTACCCCTTTTCGACCTTTTTTTCTTAGAGTGTACCTGGTGAAACAGATTATGCACCTTCCGTACACATTCCCCAGTGTGCACGTGTACTTGCCTAACCGTGAGGTCGGACTTAGATCAGCATCACCCACTTAGAATGGGTGACTGTAGCAGTGCAGTATAAAGCGGTGGCTCGAATGGCACGGCTACCTTATCCCTTCTTGGATGCGAATCTGACTTTTGGGCTGAAAGATAATATAAACTGGCTGGCCTCTCACCTTCGGGATCCTGGTAGGCATAACCAATAAGCAGGAAGTCAATGCTGCTTTGATCACCTTGAGGAGAGAGTACTAGAACAGAAAAATAGGGGGTTACAACAATAAGGGTATATTCGCCCACCGAAAAGAGCCGGTGGGCAACTCCTGGCTAGCTTACGACTCTCGATTAGTAAAAGATGAAGGTCGAATAAGAGCCCTGCGCTTGGGAATAAATTTACATCTTACCAGGGTTCTCTCTAACAGCACGCTCGGCATCCCGGGACGAGAGACTGCCGGCATTGTGGCCAGAAAGCCGAATCAGCATTTCACATTCTCCAGGAATGCGAGCGAGAACACCTTCCAAGATTGGAGCGCCACAACTTTGTGGCGAAACTTATAGCCCGGCTTCTAAGGCAACACCATCCTGAAGCAACTGTGGAGGACGAGAGGCTTCTGACATCTGCCTCGGGCGTCCGGCTGAAACCCGACCTGATTTTTACGAGAGGGGACAAGGTTGTCGTACTAGACGTTGCCGTAGCCTGGGACGCGAGCTCCACAACGTTGTCCGATATTAATAAGGTTAATGTTGACAAGTATGCCTGCATAGCTGAGTCCTTTGCCGGGAAGCACTTCGCCGCAGTGTTGCCACACGTAAAACAAATTTATCTGTAGATCCGAGCCAGAAAAATCTGTAGATAGAGCTAAAAATCTGTAGCCATTCAAAACTCAGTTTCTTGAACATTTTGCCTTCAAATCTGTAATGTCTGCCTGCGTCTCTAAATTAGTGGAGGAGCAAGGGCTTATTTCGTTCTACTGCTGAAGACCACAGCCGGAATTTTTTGCTGCGGCGCACTGGCATTACGCGTTGGAACTTTCGGTTTGCGATGTCGCGTATTCAAATCTGCTACAATCACAAAAAAGTGTCACTGCACGTAGATTTTAATACTTTGACATGAGCCGTGGCGCTCCAATGCAAGAATAACGCATCGCGTGTAGTAGGAACAATTCTCTCGCTCGTCCCACCATCACAGTGATGCGCGAGGATCTCAATGGACCACAAAAACAATAAAGGTCGATATTATTTCCACAGACATAATGAAAGCGTACATGAGTGACGTGAATTATAAACGTTGTTGTTTTACTTCAACGCGAGTCAAGTCTGTGATGGAAACTGGTAACGCGCACACAAACACTCAAGAAAAGTGATATAGCGTTGAGGCTCGCCAATAATTCAGACGCAGTAGACGTCCTTCTCCTTCGGCGAGCCCCGCCAGTTTCGTGATCGACGGGTCCAACGGCGAAGACGAAGCAGTTTGACCCAACAGCATGCGTTTTGTGTGCAGGAGGTCAGTTGGTGGTCGTTGAGAGGCTGTTTCTTTGCTTCGTTTTCGTCAAATTAACTGTGGAAAATATTCTAAAAAATAGTCAGTAAAACACTCATTCCCGCGTTCTGGTGACGTTTTTCATCGATGTCGTTTTGTGCACTGATGCGAAACACTGGGTCGACTGACTCATTCGTTGGAGCAAAAAATCATGAGATTTTCAGAAATCTCTGTAGATCTGTAGGTTTTTCAAAAAGTAGGTAGATCTCATGATAAATCTGTAGGTGTGGCAACACTGCGCCGTTCATAGACTCTGCCTTGGAGCCAGAGGAGGTACGTGGGCGGGGACACGTCGAGCGTCGCGTGACCTGGGTTTGAGTAGGAATGATGTCTCTTGGCTAGCTTCTAAAGTGTTGGTCGGTAGCTTGATCTGTCTATCTTCTTCTGAAGGACGGCGATCGAATCAGGGCTCTCCGAGTGAGGACAAACTTGTATCCCACACGAGCACTCTCTAACAGGCAATCTCAAGATCCGCCAGCACTGTTGTGCAGATTCTGTGCAGAGAAGCCCTAGACTGCTTTCCATATCATGCAAGAGTGTAAGCGTATTCACCTGCCACGTGTGGAGACAATTTCGTTGCTAAGCAAGTGGCAAGGTTGGTGAAAAAGTACCACCCCTATGCAACCATCGTTCAGGAAAATGTGTACTCATCCACGCACGGGGTTAGGTGGAAACCGGACATTATCATCACAGAATGAATAATGAATGAATGAATGCATAATGGGCGGGGTCGTGTTGCGTTATCATCACTGCCGGTTCGGAGGCCAAAGTGCATGATGTGCATGGGATGCGACAGCCTCTACCCTAGAGGACATTAATACAATAAAAGGGCAAAGGTATTCCCATTTCGCTTCCACCTTCCCCGAAAAGGTTTTCTCCGTGGATGGGCTGTACTTTGGGGCGCGGTGTGGTACTTGTAACTTGACTCGTGACACGCTCACCAGTCTCGAGTTCGCCAAAGACGATATTGCCTAGCTCGCTTCTCGTCGGGAGCCTGATTTGCTTGAATCGCGTTTTTTACGAAAGTGTAAGGCCAGGTCTGGTTTTAGCTGACAGTCCAGAGTTTTTAGAGGCTGGCCAGCTGCTTCTCTATTTCTTCGTTTTAACCTTTGCTGTTCGTTTTCCGCTCGACTTGGTCGGTTTGAACCGCTTCAAGTGAAAATGTTCAGGGGGATCTTGGCAGTCCATCGTCAGTCCTAGGAGGACGGGTTTCCGCTGAACACTTTTCACTTGTGCGGCCTCGTTTTTACCCCATTCCTGAGGAATTTTTACGTTTTGGCCCCACCAAGGCCACTCTACTCGTTGGTCGAATTTCTCCAGATTCAAATCGTGCATCAGAGGAAAAAAGTCACAAAGCGCGGTGTAACAGCGGGGGGAAATATTGTGTTCCTTCGCAATATTTTATTCTTGTGTTATTTTTTATTTTGGGGGAGGTTGTCAGGTTTGCCAACAGAGTGATTGTATTCGGAATCTGTCTGCCTATAGCGCTTTCCCACCTGACAACCAGGTCGCCCCACCTCCACGCGGTTCCCCCTGGACAGTCTTGGCCTGGCTAAGTGCCCGACCGTGGGATGTATACCCGAAGTGCTAGTTACAAATCTAGAATATTCAATATTTGCTAGATTCGGAAACGATGTGAGCCTCACATTCGCTTTGGTTTTAGCCTAGACCCTATCTTCCCAAGTGTTGATCGTGGCTGAAGGAGGCGTTATAAAAGTCTTCTATCCTACACTTGATCTGAGTTGTACCTACTGTGACCGTCGGGTCACATCTCGTGAGAAACTTGAAACACACCCAGGCAGCACAGCGCGACGACCCGGCCGGGGCGGCTCCCAACCATGGTTTGCTACACGTGGATGTTAATGGTCCGTTGTAGGTAGCCTGTACCGTACCCCAACGATTTCCCGAGGTGCAGCCAATGCACACTTTAGTATACCTACACGCGAGCAGTCCGAGCGCAAATCTCGGCGCACAGGTGCGACACTGTGTAGTATAAAAAGTGGCACACATGCTCTTTCGCGCAGTTTTGTTCCAACTTCTACGCTTCTTGCTCTAGTTGTAGAGGCCTCTCATTATCATACCTGGTATCATTTCACTCAGATGTTAATGCTCTTTCGTCTGATATATATATCCTGCATATACCTCCTGGCGGTATGTGCTGAAATAGGCAAATGTTTAGGCATATTTCGAAAAAACATGGATTTTGCGGGTGTGTTTTTCAAAAAGTCCCCTCCTGGTTTCATTTAAATTTTGCCAGGACATCCCTATGTTAGGCCTTTCATCTAACGCAAGAAAATTCTGCTTCAAGAAGCGTATACCGGTGATTAGCGCGTTAAAACGCGGCCCTACTCTGCGTACGAACGTGTCGGAGCCCGGCTGCTGGTACGGCGGGATGGCGAGCCTGCTGCTGATGCTGTATACAAAAAAAGGAACAACCTTGTGTAAGGAAAAGTAGCAGTTTATGTCGATATATTCACAAGACTGCGGAAACAGTATTTTGCAGTGAGAGCGACAAATGATTTCATTTGGTTTCTGAGAAAACGTTGACAAGTTGACCTTCGCTTGATCTTGAAGTCTTCGCTCACCACACGAAAACTGTGGGTTTCCGTGCCAACTGTTACCAATCATGTGAATATGGAAATCTGTTTTTCCCCCAGTGGCAGGCTTGTACTTCGCTAGGCATAGCTACTGTCCAGTTTTCAGCGAAATCGGTATGCATTGTGTGCGTCTTGGAAGGGGGATTAGTATTTTTCTGCCGTATGGCTTTGCTCTGAACGTCTCTAGTATTATGACAAGTGTGAGAACCCGCCCACGTCCTTAGCTCTGAGAGGAAACTTCAGCACAGACCACGCGTTTTGTGCTGGAAGCCCTCTGCATAACTTAAAAATGAAGTAAGGCAAGCTTCCCAGGAACTTCTGCAAACCCTGAAGAAAGAAAACTGCTGCCTCGATATTTATTTGTACAGTACACGTATACCACCATGTACGCTGGACTTTGCTGACCATTTGGTCGTTGAAAGGCCGCTTTTCGCAAACGTGGGATTTTATTCAGATGCGGTGTGGGAAATAACGAACTCCGAGGTGCGGATTCTTTCTTGAGTAGGACGTCAAAAGTTTGCCGATGAATAGCTAAGATGAGGCTAAGGCTAGGCAGCTCTGCCGGACACAAGGGACGCAACGGCAGGAGGCACGCCGTCCCGTCGTGACGCCAGCCGGGCTGCGGCCCGTACGTCCGCAGAGTACGGCCGCATTTTATCGCTCTAATCGCCACTGGACGCCTTTTGAAGCAGAATTTTTTTTTCCAGTCAGATGAAAGTTCCAACATCGGGTCATGTCCTGACAAAATATAATTCAAAAGAGACCTTTTTGAGAAACGGACGCGGAAATTCCTTGTTTTTTTTTTTTCGAACCATGCCTAAACATTTGCGTGTTTCACCACATGCCTGTAAGAGATATACGCACGATAGATGTATCAGATGAAAGAACATTAAAAGATAAGGGAGCTGATACTAAGTATGGCAATGAGGGACATCTATAGCCAGAGAAATCACACGGCGGAATTGGGACAAAACTGCGCGAGAGAGCATGTTCGCCATTTTTTATAGCACGCAGCGTTGCACGTGCACGCCAAAATTGACGCTCTGACACCTGGCATGTAGGCGTACTAAAGCATAAAAAAATCACTACAATATATTTTAACACCCGGGAGATATACGCGTGCAAACACCGGCTTCATCTCATTATCGAAACAGATTTAGTGGGGCAAGGCAAGCTGCCATGGCCTACAAACTAAGCAGCTGACTGCGTAATATCATAAACACATAATTCGAGGTACGTCATAGGCTGAGTTAAGATGATGGAGCTTGAATTCCACTACCATCACCGTCGCAGTTTTTGGCAGCGTGGATCTTCCTATAATGCTGTCGGCTGTCGTCACATGAATCTTGAACAGTCAAACAGCGACACTGCAAAAGGATTGGCGACTCGAACTGTCGCCTGTTCTACCATAATGTAGATCGTGGTACGACAAATGGCTCATTGACTTCTAAGTTTGCCTACACTGCACTAGAATATGTATTCTAGTTTACCAAACAGAACACCTTTCGATCCTTTTGATTCCAATAAACCACCATTACGCGTCGCTGAGTTGCCCGCCATTGGCGGAGTCCGCCAGTTCTGGCGAAAGAAATTTCAATAATATGACGGTTCCTGTTTCAAATTTTCAGTTACATTTAATGACAATGCTGAGAATGGATTTAAAAATTATATTACTTCAGTTGGTTCAGTGGTGGTTGCAGTTGTTAAGGGGGATGAAAAAGCCGTGTGTAGACAAGGTAATCCAATCGATATCCGTAGTCTCCTTTTGAAACCGCGTATCCGTTAACCGTTTTCAAAGTTTCGAAGCGGACAAAACAATTATAGGCGATGCGATGCCATGCCAGCTCCAAGGCCTTCTTCGTGATTGCATTTCATTTCTACGTCGCCGACGTTGTGCAACTAGGAGGTGAGTACTTTACTTTACAACATAAGTCCCTGTATGGTATAAGTGCAGTGTGGAATATCAAATATGTAGTTGCGACTGCGACTCAGTATGCGTTACGTAGGCTAGGTACGCGACAGGGTAAATGAACTTCATCAAGTGGTTTCCTTAGGTGACAACGTAGCGTGCTATACCAACGAATTAAATCCGCCTTCGGCGCATTCATATCAAAATGATACGACGGTATATGCAATCACCATGCCCGCCTAGTTCCCCGTTTCCGAAACTACGATTCCCGCATTGGGCGTTTACTACCCGCCGAGCAAAATGTTAACCTTATTATATGTGTCGTGTTGGTGGGACATTTATCAAGAATGCTGTTGAAGAGTTTAGTGGTTTTCTCCGGCGTTACTCATTCGCAGTTTTTGGCCTTTTTTGCTATGTAATACACGCTTTTGATTGTCTTCCTTATGCTTGCAGTTCCAAAGGCCGGCCTTACTCGTTCATACAGTGTAACTGTAACACGCAGCAGAAATAAAGAGGTGTGCATTTTCAAAAGATGCCATTGTACCACAGGTAAGAGCAGTCATGATAGACGGAGCAGCTATACTGACCCTAAAGGAATGCACTCTTCGTTTTCTTTTTTGTTTTTGTTTTCAGCAAAATCTAACAGGGCTGAGCTACACCCTGTGTTAGTTTCTGCTGGAATTCTAGTGTGCAATATGGCTAGCTGCTGAATACTATCTAAAACGGAATGTTCTACAGGATCACCTGAGTAAGTGTCCATGTGCTACAAAACCGGTTGTTATGGTACAAGAAGAAATTCTTATTCTACAAAGAATTTACCAGACTTGATTGAGGATGCGCTGTACACCGTTGATGCTGCAGCAGTGGTGCTTCATGACATCTGAGAAAGCTTTCAGGGATTCGTTTTACTAACAGCGGACTAATTCTCGAGTACACAAGTGTATACATTTTATTCAGTTTCTCTTTTTCTTTTCAATGAACTCTAACAGGGTCGGGCTATGACCCTGGCTGGTATCGGCTGGAATGCGTGTGTGCAATATGACTAGCTGTTTAGTGCTCCTTAAAATTGTTTCTGCAGGAAACCTGGGTAACTGTATCCATGTGCCTGAAACCAGCGGCTGGGATGCAACAGGGAATCCTCCATTTACCAGACTTGTTCAAGGATCTGCTTCACTCTGTGGCTGCAGACGCTTTCTAACGGCTGACACTACAAATGTGCTGGATAAACGTACCTTTATCCCATAAAACTGGGACCAGTAAGTGCCTTATTCACACTTGTATCCTTGAGTTGTGAGGAAGGGAGGCATCTGTGAGGGGGATGATCTTGGGCAGCGCTGCCGAGGGAGAGCAGCGTTTGTTTTTCGAGGTAAAATAAATCAGTTGATGTTTGATTGACTTGCTTTGTGTTCCCCGGGTTGAATAATTCATGAATAGGTGGCACCATCGAAGAACTTTTTTGGAAAGATCCTAGGGACATTTGGTAAGAAATGAGCAGCTCATTTGCATACTCTCACTAATTAAATAGGCATTATAAATTTTTAATTTGATTTTGGGCGCCTTTGATACCTGCTTTATGCATAAAGACCCTTCAGTGGAAAACGTGTCAACAATTAATGATTTTTGCGAAATTGATTGCTTTCTGTTTAAATATTTCTTGTGCGAAGCAGTGAACCAATGTGCTCTTTATCAGCTATCTGGCTCTCAGTTACGTGTTGCCTTGCTTCGGGTGTTACGTGAAGGATCGATGCAAGATAGAGAGCAGCTATGGGTGACGCTTCCAAGCACTAAACACAACCAATGTGTAATCATGTGTAATGTGTAATCATTTTGGTTGCATTTAGTGCTTAGCTGCTTATCATTTTCGAGGTAAAACCACAGTATGTACCACGTCAAACGAAAGTAACAGCTCATGTACAAACAACCACCTGCTGCTGTTCCCCTCCTCCCGGTGTGTGATCCAGGTGAATGAACACTCAATTGACAGCCAGATGCCTGACACGTAGAGCACATCGGAGCACTGTTCCACAACAGCCGCTGCTGTGCAACAGCACAACTGCAATTAACTACTGAAACACCCATTGCTTCAAATACTGCCTGGTCGAAAGACTGATCTTCAAGCGCCATGAACGAAGCATACATGCGACATATGTTAAGCAAAAGCCGTGTTATGTGAAGTATCTGGAGCAAGATACTTGGCAATTCGCTGGATACACGCCAATACACATTCCTGGAGCAATGAGTACATAGCGAGGCTAACAAGTCATTCCAGTCATCACTTCCAGGGATTTGAAAGAAATTCATTTTAGTGCTAACATTCGTTCTGAAACATGTACATACATATTTCCTCATTTTTAAAGTAAAATCTAAGAGGGTGGAGCCACAACTATGTCTTGTTTCAACTGGAATGGTTATGTGTAACATGGCTAGCTGCTTCATGCTCTCTAAATCTGACTTCTTGTTCTGCAGGTTTGTCTGGGTAACCGCGTCCATGAGCTGGAGAACCAGGGGTGCAAGGGGGGGTGCTTATTCTACAAGTACCGCACTTTTCGAGGATCCACACCACTTCATCGCTCCAGCACCAGTGGTGCTTCCTGCCAGCACTTTCAAGTAAGTGACACTACAAATGGATAGATTAGCGTGTCTTTAACCACAAAAGCTAATCACATTTTTGCACAATATTAGTGCTTCACTGTAACAAACAGATCTGAAGCGTTCACCCCTATGACTAGTTTTGCATACTTTGTGTACAGTTTTTGGTTGAAATAAATTAATTACAAAAAGTGTGCTTTCAGACTGAAGTACTCACAAAGGGTTATACACAGACAGAAACTTCACATTAATATGCACGGGTGGTACGATAGGCAAGACGTCTAAACTACGGATAAGGGTAGCAAAAGTGAGGTATGACAAAGGTCTGATCCTGGACCTACTCCCGAAATGGAGATAGAAAACAGATTTAAGGCTAAACTTCAGTGCTAAGGCATGTCTAAGAGCCATGACTAATTTTAGGCATCATGTCTAGAAAAGGGGTAAATCGTGTCTACGTACGTAGACATCCAATGTCTAAGGTTAGGCGGCTATTAGTGTTACATTAGCACGTCTACTACGATGCTAGTGGACGTCTACTTGACATCAGGTCAAGCCTTAGACATTCGCAGATGTCTAAGGTTAGACATCATATAGCCATCTATTATCCCACCATGTGCTGCATGGGTATATTTACGCACATATGCACTCCTACTTACGCGTGTAACCCTTTCTGCAGGTGAGCTCTTCCCTCCGCACACGAGCACGAAAAGAGGGCAAGACCAAAGCATTTGCTAACCTAAGTGATGCCATCCGAGAAAATGACAGTCCCCTAGAGATTGAGCAGAGCATGTATGTAAGCATTTCAGGGAAAGATGGACACACAAATCACAGCTCTGGAGAAGCTACTTACTACGCACAGCTGGTTGACAGGAAGGTCACAGAAGAAATCGGAAGATTAGTGCATGAGCGTCTCACATCTGTAAGGGAAGTACAGCAGTGCCTTGTATATTTTGTTGGCAATATATTGTGTTTGCTGGAAAAGAAAAATCTGAAGATTCCTGCAGAGCATTTTATCCCACAAAGCAAGACATAGTGAACCGTATCCTAATGTGCCGAGGAGAGACCGCTTGAGTTAAGTAGACCAGGAGAATACAGCAGCCGTTATACGGAACTTCCAGGAACAAAAACCAACGTCGCACTTACTTTTCCGCCCATACCATTCAAATGAGCACACAGCAGGATGATTCTCCAAGCGCTTCATGCGATGACGTTTTAGAAGTCACGTCACAAGAGTGTGATGAAAAGCTGCTCTTCTGCTACCAATCTGCATTCATCAAGTCCCTGATACAAAAATATGCTGACACTATGGTGTGTTTAGATGGCACCCACAAGACCACCAATTACGCCTTGCCCTTGTTTTTCTTTGCTGTGGAGACACCGGTTGGTTACATGAATGTTGGACATTCATAACATAGTCTGAGACTGCTGCAGGTGTTTCAGACGCCTTGACCATATTCAAACAGTGATGCCCTTCATTCAACCCTGTATTTTGGATGGCGGATTATTCACTAGCAAAGATAAATTCAATAACCACGGTCTTTCTACGTGCCCAGTTGGCAATCTGGGATGTTCACCGTGAACGTGCATGGGATAGGTGAATTAGAAAAAAAGGAGAATGGTGTTAGGTGCCCACAAGAAGCCCTCACCTTGATAAGGAAGATTGCCGAAGCTTCTACTGATGAGCAATAGATACTTGCAAAAGAACCCTTGCACACCTCTAACATCTGGTGTTCCAATTCCAAGTTACAACGCTACCTAAACAATGTGTGGTTCACTTTTGGGAGCATATGGGTGAAGCTCTACAGGCTCCAGCTTCCTATCGCCACCAACAATGGAATCGAATCGCAGAACAAGTTGGTCAAAGAGTGTTACCAGAAGTAGCACAGCGAACGTAGAAGCCTTGCAGGTTAATTAGTGCCCTTGTTGGTCAATTTCTTCCGGACAGAAGACGAATCTTTGATGAACGGAACATGAAGTTCTCGACCGAGTACAGGTTGTGCAACCGTGACATCCCCGTGTGTCTCCACAACAGGCCACCAAAGGTGGTGAAACACATCATGACACGAATGACGGCTGCTGCTGACTTTACAGCGGACGACCTAACTACAGATGGCAAAGGTGGTGACCATTGAGTATTCAGGGTGCAGTCATTGTCTGAAATTGGCCGCGATGTCGTCAATGTTAATATGCCATCATGTACATGCACATATTTTAGCACAACCGGTTTTCCATGCAAGCACTTTTGTGCGATATTTTTGTTGATATAATCGTGGGGATTCAATTCCCTGCCAGAAACGTAAAGGGACGGCCCAGCCCTCAAATCGAAATCTTGCTCCGATGCAAGAGACACCTATGAAGCGGAGGCACCAGATTATGCTGACACACTGTGCGCAACACCACAAACTGAAAGCCCACGACCACTACAGGACCCGGAGAAGGTGCAGAGAAGAAGGGAGAGGCAAGCCAGGAGCAATATTATGCGGCGCTAGAACGCTCCAAAAGCGCAGCGTATTACTGTGGAGATATTGAGAAAATAAAGAAAGTACACGACCTCCTGGGCGATTGTGAACTGCAACAGGGCACTTCAAAATCCCAGGGCTTGGCCATCGGGGGCTACCAAACAAAAGGCTGCTCTAATCAACAGAAACAGAAGGAAAGTGTGCGGAAAACCTTTCGAGAAAAAATGCCCCAACATTATCAACTAAGACATGAAATAACGTGAGACAACTAAGGCGGAAGAAATGCGACAAAACGTACCATGTGCCTGTTCCCATCGCCTGATGATATTTGCTACTACCTTGTTTTATATGAAAGCATACATCTTACCTGTACCTTCGCATCAGTGTGGTTTCTTCTGTAGCAGTACAGCTGTACTATCACCCATATAACCAAAGATGAGTAAAAGAAGTGCATATATACTTCGAGTGTAAGTGAGACGTACTTTCTCCCTTCTTGTATAATCCGTTCTCAATGCATGGTTCCCTCGGAAAAGTGAAAACTCTTAACACCAGTAGAGCTTCGCTCAACAATAAGTTAAGTCCGAATTGCGGACGGGCCGTCGAAATATTTTGTTTGTGATCGTATGTGTTGTCCTTGTCTCCGGGTTCAGTCAAATTTCATCATTTGCGACTCTGTTGGCTCTGAAAACTAAGCAAGATATTTCATGACAAATGGCAAATGATACATATATGCTTCCAGCACGAGACAAACGTTCTCAATCAGACTACATCTCTCCATGTTTGTTCAATTGAAGACTAAATGGCTAAGCCGCTACAAAGACTCCATACGCCTGACAGCGGACACCAGGCGCAGCGTCAGTCGTTGTCATGACAACGGGTAAAGAGAGTGCGCCTGCGCGGCAGTGTCGCCAAGGGCCCGAAACTCGCCAGTTCCATTGCGGGATAAAGTGAGGCGCTTCATGCGTTTCACGTCATCGGACGTCAGAAAACGTCACAAATTGAACGTCATGGAGACATCCGGTGGCTAGTGATTACTGATTGGTTCCCATGAGGATGAATTCGTTTTCTGAGCCATGATTGGTTGTTTTGAAATTTGTTCGCGAGCGCTCGAACAGGCGACAGCGCGGCGGCTGTGCAGGTCGGAACCGGCGTCCACGGAGTCGCCGGCGTCCGTTTCAGACGGCTCGTGTTGTGTGCCGGTTGTGTTGGACTATGAGTTCTGATTTTTCCTGTTTAAAAACGCAAGCTGTATCATGTGAGCGCCCTCGAACAGTCACAGCTGCCAGGGAAGATGCCTGCGCAACATTTGTGCTCTGCTTCTTGGTGTAGAAACTATTCGAGCGTCCGAACGCCTCGTAACTGATACCTGGTCAACGACTGCCGAGAGGTAAGTCATTTGTCGTTGCTTGTTGCCTTACAACACCGCATTCACTTCGTGTATTGTGAATAAGTTGCTTAACAGTTACCGGAATACGCGGTGACCGAGACAGACAGCGTAGTTTTGCAGATACGATGGTAGACGATATTACTTTTCGTGGAACAATATCATCTAAATGTTATGATTAAATACCCGTTCACGTCGTACTGTATAAAGGTATGACGCTACTGTAAGCCTTATAAGTCTGATTCTTGGTGATTTCGCTCGACAAGTTTCATCAGACGCGTTGACTTAGTAGCTGTTCTGTACGTAGCGCCAAAGCCAAGATTGCCAGGCTAATCGGTCTGAATATATAATTGTGAAGTAGCGCAATAAAAGGTATTTTTCGTACTAAGGTCGCTCATCACACCCCATGACTGCGAGCTTCTCACAACCCTACAACCGTTCTTATTTTTCGCGTTCAATAGCACCTTTATTTTTCTATTTACATTGCAACTTTCACATGCATAACCATATATCTTATACCAATTGTTTTCATCTTGCAGCCACTGAGCTCCAGTTCCCAGTAGCAGTCCTTGCCAGAGGCAATCCGACATCATCAGGCTTCTTCAAGCAAATTTTGGAGCAATATAAATGTCATCCTGTGTACGTCTTGCTTGCATAACCGTATGTCGCACAATAAAATACTTCGTGTGACAAAAACAACCAAGGCTCAGTCGTATTCCTGTAACTCCCACTACATTCCGACAAACGCGAACAAAAAAACAGTGCATGGAAGAAAAAAAGGAACAACAAAAGAGGACGGGAAGCAGAGCAGAGAGGAGGAAAGTAGTAAGAGAGAAACGGATGACACGTCATTTACGTCATTCGCGACATAATCAAAAAAGAAAAAAAAAATAGGGTGGCTAGTCCTCAGACATTGGTCGAGCTCCGGAGGTCACGTGAGTTTTCTGCTACAATAGATTTATACTACAGCTTCGCGCCCCTGGTGTCGCGTTCTCCCCCACGTGCTCCTACGTGCTCCTCGCCCTCTCTGTACCGGAAATCGTTGCCAGAAAAACTCACTCTGCCTGCGAGTAGAGGCAGTGGAGTGCAGCTGTTCGCGATTCCAGCGAAGCCGTAGTCACCTGACGGCGATTTCGAAAAGCTGCGAGTGGAGGTCCAGCGCGCGTCTGGACAGGGAAGCGGTACATGTTTCTCTTGCTTATGGACAGAAAGCCGGAAAGAAAGAATGTATCGAAATCGAAAAGATGAATGTTGAATTACTAGCTTCTTCTCAGACTGTTGGAAATACCGCACGCTTTCTTTTCATAGTCTTCTAATCAAGAAGAACGGAACGGAAGTCCCATGTGTCGACCCATCGCACGAGTTTCCTGATTAGCTCTGTCACCACAAATTTATCTTAATATTAATCTTAGTAATACAGAACGAGCAATCGGATTTTCTTTGTCACGTTGACATGTATGCATTTTCAGACCTCAGGTAAAGTAAACAATATCACCGTACTAATGCGGCATAGCCGAGCATCCACTATGGATGGTCTCTGGGAGAGACAGCTTCTGTCTGGTGTCCCACACGTATCAACGAATGACCCGCAAAGATAAAAATACCACACCAAGTTGTGTGTGAATACCAAGAGCAGCGCAGAAAACGAATACTGCAATTTGCCAAAGCATCTCTTGCCGCACTCAGATGTTCGCCGCAGAGCATATGACATATATGTTAAATAATTACACATGCATGGTGTTAAGGCAGGGGGGTCAAGTATAGGCATGACTGCCAAGGGTTTTCAAAATGTCAACGTATAAAGTTGACATACAGACACAGAGTTCTGCGAACGTCGGGGTAAAAGCTAACATCACATGAGCACGCTTTGTCACCACCACACCAAACAAATAAGTGTTCTCTTGAGTTGCAAATGCCCATGTAAGCGTTAACTTGTGCATTACAATTTTTTATGATACGTGTGTCTCAAAGGTCCAAAAAGGGGTATCTAATTCGTAGAAACACTACGCTTCCATTCGGAACTGTTGCTGCCTTGCAACGCTCACATGTAAATACTACGGGACTATCGAAGGAAGTAAATACAAGGACCAGAAGACGATGGAATGCACATGTGCAAATTTATTGACACGGTAAACATATAAACAAGAAGCAACACTTGAATGGAAGTAAATCTACACGACTATTACAGAATACTGCAGAATAAATAAATAAATAAATAAATGCTGCAGAACAACAGAACGCGTGACTATCATATTATACAATCTTTAAGAGAACTGTGGCGGCATTGCCAGCGCCATCACATCAAGGCGCGAATAATAAATAGCCTTGCCTCGCTCAGCCCGAGCTCTCGCTCTGACCTGGCAATTCCACCGCCATGTTGTTGTCTGGTCTCGTTAGTCTTCAGTAGCACTACAGTGGTGACCCGGACAATACCTTGGACAATACCTGACGGACCTGGACATGGCAGTCGTCAATTCCTCCGGCTTCTCGGAACTGCCCGCTCCGCCTGTTTCGCAGGTCAACTTCGAAAGCTCCGCCCACGCCTTGTCTCAGCAGGTTCGTCACCTTACCCAGTTGGTCGCAAACCTTTTATGCCGACCAAGATCATCAACTTCCTGCCACGCTGACCATCGCGCAGACTGCCCATCGGTTTCTGCGCGTTCCTGCTCCCGAACCTCCAGCAGACTTTGTCACTACCACCACCGTTTCGGCGCCGATGCACGACGCTGCCTCCTACCTTGCTCGTGGTCGCGACAGCCGAAAACCTTTTCCACGACAAGAGCGCCCGAGTCCACCAGCAGCCGCCTTTTCCACATCGTTGACCGTACCACCGGGATGCGCTTCCTCGTTGATACGGGCGCGGAAGTAAGCGTCATACCCGCCGACAAATTTTCACGCCGACCCCGACAGCAGTGCTTCAGCCTAAGAGCCGCCAACGCCTCTACCATACCCGTTTACGGCCAACGGTCTCTAACCCTCAACATCGGGCTCCGAAGAGATTTTAAGTGGCTTTTTCTTGTCGCCGACGTCACCCAAGCAATTCTCGGTGCAGATTTTCTCAACAGTTTCAAGCTGCTCGTTGACGTCAACGGCAGGCGCCTCATTGATCGCTCAACGTCCCTGTCAGTCTGCGGCCTTAACCTCCCTGCACCACCATCCCGCGTACTATCTTGCACTGCGCCGGACGTCCCCTTCGCCTCTATCCTGAAGGATTTCCCTGCGTTGACTCAACCACCCGACTGGACGAAACCCGTACAACACGACGTTGTTCACCACGTTTCCACCCGTGGCCCACCAGTTCACTTCCGCCCGCGGCGCCTCGCACCCGAAAAGTTCCGCGTGGCAAAGGCAGAATTTGACCACATGCTTGAACTTGGTATCATCAGGCCATCATCCAGTACGTGGGCTTCGCCGCTGCACATGGTGCCAAAGAAGACCGGGGACTGGCGCCCGTGCGGCGACTATCGCGCATTGAACAAAGCAACCATCCCCGACCGCTATCCCATCCCGCACATCTTGGACTTCTCAGCTCATCTGGAAGGCGCCACCACGTTCTCGAAAATAGATCTCGTCCGCGCTTACCATCAGATTCCTATGGCAGAGGAGGATATACCAAAAACCACCATCACGACCCCATTTGGCCTGTTTGAGTTCCTTCGAATGGCGGCATTGCCAGCGCCATCACATCAAGGCGCGAATAATAAATAGCCTTGCCTCGCTCAGCCCGAGCTCTCGCTCTGACCTGGCAATTCCACCGCCATGTTGTTGTCTGGTCTCGTTAGTCTTCAGTAGCACTACAGAACCTATTCGATTGGGAGAAAGTAGATATTATTATACACGTATATAGCACGTAATGAGGCGCAGGTGCCATTTGTTTCATCCTAGCACAAATGTACAATTTCCAGGTGACATGGGCTACATGCTTGGGGATCGCAGGGCCACGAACAGGTGTCGGTGTCTAAATGAAAAAAAAAGAAAGAAATGAAACAACCTGTTAACGATATGGTAAAGCAGAGCATAGTCAAAGTTAATTGACTAAATACGCTATGTATCGTTATGCACCGACGTCTCGACTAATGACAAAATTCGGGGAGCCAGACGTACGCGATACATGCTGTTTTCATTTTCATACCCACCAGTGTATTACACATCAGACACATTCAAATAGTAGAGCAAACGCAACTAGTAACACGATACAGAATAGCACATCAACCAGGTCATCACTGATGACCAGCAGAAAGTGATGTAATAAGGGACAATGCGTGCCTCAGTTATGCACACTGTTAGGCGGAAGTATTAAACGTCTGATCATTGACATGCAGCATACGTTTTTCTGCTTACCTTTCATTCTGGCGTTCGTCTACGGCTCGAGCATCTTCGAAATGCACGAAACGAAATCACCGTCTGCCCAAATGGACGCCGGCTGCACAATGGTCAGACGAGTCGGCGCCTCGGAGGAAACGAACGCGATCTAACCCACTGGGTAAATGAGCCTCAGCCAATCGTGATCGAGAATGGTCAAGTGGGGGACCGGAGCCAATGAAAAAGAAATAGCCGGACTTTGGCGGGAAATATCAGCGGCGACACTACTTTCGCGGCGGCGAAACCCGCTTTGGGCCAGTTCTCACTTAGCGACACCCGACGCGACGTCATGAACGGGGGGCGGATGTAGAGGCTCATTTCAACCGCCCCGTCAGAGCGAACAATTTTCATGTTCCCACCACAGTGGCATTCCGTCGTTCAAAATGGACGAAAACTCAGGAGGCGTGGCCTCTCTCTCTCAACTTATTGGTCGCCAGTGTATCGATCTCGCTATCTCTCGCCGACGTCGCGAACGAGATCGGCATGGCATTTTTTTTTTTTTTGGCTCGACGTCTCTCCACTCCCAATACCGGAAATGCGCCTCTATTTCCGCCGCCAGCTCACGACGTCGCGTCGGGCGTCGCCATGTGAGAAATGACCACAGGGGTGACACAAACCCGCCATTGTTGTAACTACCCTCAAGCGGGTGCTTTTGGCAAAACTGCCATCTTGTCCTGGTTTCACGTCATAGAAAACGTCATTTTGAGGTCATGTGACTTTGTTTACATGTCGTTTTGCCGCATACCGACATATTTTCGCCGTCATAACACCAAGAGATGAACGTATTTTGCCAGCGTAAACTATGCGGTGCTTCTTCCGCAACATGGTAGCCCGTTTCACCTTAGTTTAAGTACATCGCATCGGCTCGGTAAGTCTTAACGCGCGGTCGTCATCATATCTTTGGAAGTTGTCAACAATACGAGGCTTTGTGTGTAAAACTCCGCGTTTTATTGCGAGATTATCGGATAAAAATAATTACCGTGATCGAAAAACATCCAAAACGTCGTCCAGAAACAATAACTGCATTGTTTACAAACGGTTTGGCCACCGATCACGGGCGCCGCCATCTTTAAGGTCACGTGTGCCTTGACGTTTGCTGTGACGTGCGACCAGGACCTGTCCAGGATGCGTTCGCCAAGCACGCTTTCGTCTACGGAGCAATACATTGGATGCCACCCCTGTGGAAATGACCCATACTGTGCCTCCTCTGGTAGAGGTGCGCCCCGCACCGCAGCCGCCGCCGTGTAATTTTTGCTCGCCGTCGCCGGCGAGTTCCGTGAATCGGTGCGCCGCCGCCGGTTCGGCTGATCGGCGCGCAGCTGTCGGTGAAAGAATTTATATTTTTTTCTTGAGCATTTACTAGTCGATATGGTGAAAACATCAGTGCCTGGCAGTAATACTGCGACCATCCCATACACCGTCCTGTTATATATGGTGAACTGAAGCTTCGGCTCTCAGCAGCAATGAAACAGTTATGGTACTGGCATCGCCAGCAACAGATAGTAGCAACTTCGAGGAGTGCATTGACAAGCACCGACTAAAAAGTGGGAGAAAGAAGACAGACGTGTCGGCGTGAAGTCTCTCTAAGAAATGCCCAAAGCACGTTCGCGATTTTTGGTGGCAGTTTAGGCTAGGTTGGGTTGGGGTAGGTCAGGTTGGCCATATTAAATCTGAAGATGAAGTCTCACACATTCCAACGCTGTGAGAAAAAAAGAAAAGAAAAGACAACTCTTTAGATCGATAGGCAACTCTATCATACAATGAATGCCGCTATCATCGTATATCATCGTTTCACTCTGTCTATCAGCGTCACGCTTACATCACGGTGACGCTTCTTCGGTAATAGTCTACAGAGTGTTGTCCCCAGATGCTTCTAAATTCAGGGGGAAAATGCTGCCTTTGCTTAGAGATTCATGATACAACTTAACTTAATTAATGCGTCCAAACAGCCTGTTTGCACTGCGGTGTCTCAGTTCCCGGTTGTTGCCTGTACTTCCTTCAACACCATTTTTTTTTGACAATCTATTTTTAGGATTAGTGTCACCAACATTGCAAAGCGGAAACCCATCCTTTCCAACCCAAAAGTCCCTTACTGAAGAATGGAGCTGTGGCCCGTCTTCTGCATGCATGCGTGAGCAAGTCTGCGAGGCAGGAATAAGCCTGGATAATTGGTACATTATGCTTAGGGTTCTTTGTTTTCGGATGAAACCCGATTTTTCACGATAGTTCCCCCTGAACAAGTTTTCAAGAATCCGGGGAAAACCCGATATCTACGCGAAATCCTTGCAGTCCTTGAACTTGTGATTGTAGGTAAGCTGTGGGAAAAGTGAATCATAATGTCAGCAAAGAGAGCTATTTGTGTCGACTTATTTGTAATCCTTTGATGATCCCCTCCTGCAGGAGAAAATACGAACTTTTGTGGAGCTCGGACATGTGTTTGAATACCATGGTCATTCACTGCCCGAGTTCCAAGCGGGAATATAAATATTATTGTTTCTCTTCCCAGTGCCACAGCAGTGGCTTGTTTCATGCCTTTCGTATAACCCGAAAATTCCCCGATGACATATCAGACAGAGATCGAAGTGCCCGATTTCTCCCCGAGTTCTCTTATGTAAACAGCACCCGATTTTTACCCTCCGAATTTGAAAAATCATAAAACCCGAAAACGAAGAACCCTAATTACGCTTGGTGTTCAGGAGCAGCAGCAGCAGACAAAGCCATGGGTTAGGACACATAAAACAGTCACACACAGATGGCAGTAGTGGTGTCTGTTATATGTGTTCGAACCCGGCCTTTGCCTGCTGCTCATCCTCAGTACCGAGCAAGTCTGCATGCAGTAATATTGCATAGGAAGTGAGTGCATGTCTGTGTAGTTTGTTTCATCTTCGTTGTCTTTTTACACTCCTATCATGCAAGCAGAGATCGGCGCCGAAACTGAACTGGAATAAATTTAAGCGGTTACCGGTTCGCGAAACGATTCCGACTTAATGCGCCTTGTGAGAGATCGGAACTAAGATTTACACAGCGGATTGAGCCGTGTTGCCAAACAAATTCGAAACTGAAACTGAACAAAACAAACTGCAACTGTGCGAGGTATTTACTCCTCGCAGCTATTGCGTTCATTCAGATTTTTGGGGTTGTCCTTTTGGCAGTTATAGTCTTCCTTATGTGCGATTTTTGTCATCCAGCACCCCAAGTTTTCATTTTCTGCTCTAAAACTAACGGCCATTCTGGCAGGGACTGGACTCACGACAAGACAAGAGTATGTATTGTCATCAAGTAAAAGGGCTACTATGAAGGTAGCCCCTTTTACACCGACTCTATCTTGTTGTATTGTTGACTGATTAGACGAGCCACAGAATTCGTGTGCCCATCTTACATAGCAGATAACAACGCTTCAAATGTATATTGTTTTGTTGACTTTGTTATCTATGAGATCTATGTATTGGCATCGTAGCGGGCAATATTCCAAACACTACATTTTATGAACAAATCTTCCTAGGAACAGCACTGCAAGTGATACTGCCCCGACGACTGTTTTATAGGCCGCGCGTTCAGATGCAAAGGAATGTATATTGTCATCAAACAAGAGAACTACTGCAGGCAGAAGGTTAGACCTAACGCTGGTGAGGCAAGAACATAAGTCGCAATGTAGCGTATTACACGGAGCTTGAACTACACATGTGACGGTGTGGTAAATAATAGCAGTAATTAATTCTGACGGGGTTGCACCGGATATAGTCCACCACATATAAGGCGACAGGTGATTTACGAGCGAGTATATTAGTCTTCTTCCGCATTATTTTTAGTCCGTCCAACTCCAACTGCAATCTTCTTCCTCAATACCTTGAACATGTGCGACACTTCTACTTTGTCCAAAGATCAGACGAAAACTTCCTTGCAGTTGTAATTGGCTATCACAGTTAGCTGGTACTATGGCAAGTCCCTGGCCAGTCCCTGAGCAGGATGTAACGGGGTATATACGATAAGTGAACATAGGAAGTCAGTATGGTACCATAGCGCTGTCAGCATATGCCACATGCAGCATCATAGCACATAGACCTGCCATACGCAGCGTTCCTGTGAACTATTGCTGTGTCGGCAACAACAACGGTGATCGTAAGGATTTGTTTGGTTTTAGCCATTGGCAATTTGCTTAAAATTCACTTTCCCGAACCGGTTCGAACCGATATTTTGCTCTGCTGCGGAGCTGAACCCAAACCAAACCAATGATCCTGACCCTGAACCCCAACTGAATCGAAAAAGATAACGGTTCCGATCCCTGCATGCAAGTGAACGTCATCAGTATTGTGCACTGATGATGGACACGAAAGCATGGAAAAGATGGACAAGCCAGAAAGCAGTCATGAGAGAATGTTTTTTTTTTCCTTGTTTTCTGTTGCCCATGAAACCCTGAGAATTCACGTATCAATCTCAATTCGCAGAAATGTTAATTTTCTACAGCAGAAGGCTAGAAGCTTCATTGATTGTGTGCGCGTACTACTGTATGCAATGCTATTGTAGATTGCAATAAACTTTGCAAGGACTACAGTGTTTTCATTCCATTATACTAGCACTAAGCTCAGAGAGTACCAATAGGAACCATACAGCCATGTACATACCTTAAAAATCACGGCACATTTTATAGGATTACGTGAATTTCAGCACATGAAGTGTATATTTCTGTGCAGCGTAGATCTTCGAAAGCAAAGCTTTTGGTGACCAGATATATCACAGCACTGGAGATTCATCGTTGCGACAAATTTGTCAAATAATTTTACCGTTTGTTATTCCTTCGTAGTACATTTCAATGACGGACATATACACCCCATCGGTTCATCTCATATGAGCCTAGATTGTCCCTAGGGTATTTATGCAGGATGTGAAAAACCACCTTATGACTTTGGATGTGCTCTGTAGCGTGATATGATATTAAACATATTTCACTTGAGGTACCTGATGTCTATCGAATTCTGTATTGCTTCAGGTAGGTCCTACATCGCCTGTATGATACACTACGCATAGCACCATGTTGGCCCTATAGATCAATGCACGGAAGTTCAAAACATAATCCGTGTGGCCGTATACAGGTGTTTTTCAATATAGTCTACAATTAGCCAGCTATTAGACATCAAAAGCTAGACGTCTACTGTACGTTCAGAAATCATACATCTATTGTACGTCAAATATTTGATGTCTACTGTGCAATGTCTGAGCGATGTCTAGTAGACGGCTTTCTGCAGAGGTCTAAATAAAGTATAGGCTGTTAGACGTCTATAAGACATCTATACGTAGCCTCAGCCACAAAGTTTCGTCCTAGACATGTTTAGACGTCTACTATCCCACCATGTGCTGCATGGGAAGGCGAACATTTACTTTTCAAACCACGACCAATCAAACAGGCACCGTTCTGCATACGCTGTTTCTCATGTTTGTGACTTGTTAAATTTTTACTGCTCATGTGTAACGTTGTTGTAATGTTGGGCGCCTGTTCAATCACATATTCGTCCTATAGAGCTGCACTACCGCATGCCTCCTTCATTCGTCCGCGTGGCGCCTCGTCCCTGAATAGCAGACGCCGGAGCGCGTGCGTGTGGCTCTAGCCGCTACGCTCACAAGGACAAGTCCGCTTCAACGTGTTAAAAAGGACGCTGAAAGCTTACTTAGTATACGTCCTCGTTTAACAGCTAGGGAAAATTCGTGAAATCCACAACAGTGATACCAAAGTGTCCTCGTTCGTGGATTGAGAGGGACTTGGATTCTTATGCTGATTTCCGTTATGCCCGAACGGTTTTGTTGCGAACCGGTTACCGTTTTTTTCGTTCTACTCCGGTTCCGGTTCAAGAGTGTAATGAAAACGTTGGTTCGGGTTCAGTTCTTGCAAAAATTACAGTTCGGGTATGGTTTTCGGTTCAGGCTCGGGTTCGGTTCGACACCCTGGTGTGAGTACGCTCTAATGACAAGGGAGGCGGCAGGTCAAGTAAGAAACGCAATGCCCGATAGAGAGGGATATCTGTTCGGTAACGCAAAGTGCCGAAGTGCCGCAAGTGCCATGCTAAGTTCATGAGGCGTATGTCCGTCACCGTTACGAAAGTGTTTCCCTCCTCGCTACTCTAGGAAAGGGTTGTAAAATTTGGGATCGTATCGTACTGCAATCCCAATGTCGACTTCTGAGGGACGTTCGATGTTCCACTTGGGTAGTTTAGTATCGGACTATCTGAATTTGAGGAAGGCGGAGAAGTACTGTACCTGTTCTTGTTTTGAGGGTAGTATTGTTTTGATAACGCTGCGCAACGCAAATCAGTACCTGCACAAAAACAAACAAATAAGATAAATGAAGTAGTATCCCTCAATGACAGAGTGGAAAAAAGAGTCCATAGCGTACTTTGCAACCTTTGCAAAGCGCTGCGTAGGGCAGTCAAGGGAACACCTGCAGGAAGCGTATCAGGGGAACGCCATCAGGAAAGGGAGCCAAGGGAACACCTTTATCAAGGGAGCCAACAGCCTTAAAAGGGAAGTAGCCTAAATACCTTGAAGGGAGTCATATGTGTAACGAGCGTGAACACCCTCAAGGGAGTTTCCCATACTCCCCTTTTTTCTGGGAGAGCTGGTGATGATACGAATATATGGTACTTCACTTCCGTGTCAATTTCGTTATGTCAATTTCTACACCCAAAGCATAATATCACGGGGACGAAGACAATCTTTATTTTCCAAGACAATACCTTCAACCATCAACAAATTTTCCACAGAGGGACTGAATTCTTTGACGCCAAATGCTTTTGGTCTGTGTTAACAGTATCAGTGTCCAAACTGTGGACATCATTGACGCCAAAGGCACAGTTCTGGGGCTCACATGGGGCTTGCAGTAGAAGTACTCCACCAAGCTCTTTGAGCGTCCCTTGGGGTAGAAGATAGGGGGAACCGACAACGTCGCTGGTCAAGGGTGCGCTGTGTAACGAGAATATGTATGTGCTCCTTGTCTCAGGTTTCACTTTACAGATATCGTTAATGTTCAGTTTGCATTCCAAGGTTTCATCCAAGTGGTGTCGTGATATTAATTAGAACCAGTCATGAATCCGTGGAACTATGACACTCATTCAGTCGCATAATGTAAAACCCCACACTGCACCCACAGTTGCATAAAAACCGCACACACTGGGTCCCAGAAACCGTCCCTTATTTCATACTCATTCAGTGTTTCAGCAAACAATAGGCTTAGACCGCTTCTACTGTAAGTGATCCTTCTGAAATAGTTCCCAACACTGCAAAGGGTCCCTTTTAAGTACCTCTCCCCCCCCCCCCGACTTGCAAATCGTCCCTTGCGATTAATCGCCAAATTCCTAACATTCTCAATAAATTAGTCCTATGCAATCAGTCCCTAACTGCCCTATTTTTGTAGCAATGCAGCTACGCCCCCTAAGGAAGTGAAATAAACTCTCCTCCTCCTAGAGCGTACGGCGAGTCGTACGCTCAGCTGTTTTGACCTTTTACTGCCTCACAGCGGCCGGCCGGGGTTGCGCAACCTTGACACTGGATGGCGCGTCGAAAGCCGTTGTCGAGTGGAACATGAAATGGTAATGAGTTGTAGCCATGCAAGCTTGCATGAGTGGAGGATAAGAAGAGATAAAAGTAGATTGAAGTAACAAATTCAAGCACAAGAACCTTATTATGTGTTCCTAACTTATAGCGAATAACAGATTGCACTTTGTCGTGAAGCCAGTATATATGACCCGTAAACACGTGGGCAGAAAACTTTCGATGTTGTGTAGATATAGAAATACAGGGTGTTACCCTATAAAAGTCTACCCGTGCCGCCATGCCGTACTCGCCAATTAGTTAATGCAGGTGACACATTGTGCGCTCTTCATATAAAGCTGAAAAGGGCATTTAATCTTGGTAAATTTCGAAGTGATTGAGCGCCGCAGCGCGAAGTTATAACTGAAAACGTGCAATTCCCGTAGTCAAAACATTCAAGATGGCGGCGTTGAGAAGAGCAGTTGACATGCTGCTCGCCAGACGACGACGTGTCGCATACTCTGCCAGCCGGATGGAACTGCAGTTTTCATTTCGCTTTCATGTAACTGTCGTATTTTCCTCAGAAGTAAGCAACTTGAGGAACAAAAATGCCGACGTACTCAGCAGACGACACCCAAAAGGGATGTAACATAACGCGGGGACGTCTCTGCCTGGATGGACGGATGGATGGATTGCCAGAGCGATACGTTGCCGTCTGGGGAACTGTGTCACAACTGCGATTCACAACACCGCCATCTTGGCTGTTTTGACTATGGGAACTTCACGTTTTGCGCTATAACTTTGCGTTACGGTGCTCAATCACTTCGATATTTACCATGATGGAATGTTCTTATGAGTTTTATACGTAGGCAACACATCGTCCCACCTGCATTGAGCAATTGGCGAGCACGGCATGCCGGCACGGGTAGACTTCTATAGGGTAACACCTTGTATATAAAAATGTGTAGATATAAAAGGAATATTGAAAAACATAGGAACTACAGAAAGATATCAATATATATAAAATATTCAGACACTTCACAACTTATTTTGCTACCGAGGAACATGCAATACTATGAATTCAACAATTCCCAAAATGTATGTAATACAAAAGTAAGGCATCAAAATACAGAACGTATACTCTGCCGCCGCTCCCACTGAAACGCATTGGGTTATTCGAGTCGGATAATATGGTTCCTTCCACTTGTGTTCCTTGTGAATTCCCACCTTTGTATTCACATAATTATTTTGAATAGATCAAACGAAGCAAATTCTCGATCCCTCGACCCCTTCATCGAAATAAAAATGGAGATAAAGGGGTCGTATACCAGGTCATGTCCCATGAAAAACAGTGTGAACATAGACGGCGGCTCAAGACCACGACAGCGAGCGTGTAAATGGTAGCCAGCACTGAAGAAAGCTAGAAGCAAGTGACGCAAGTTAAGCCACGCATATAAAGCTCCTGCGAATGACCTCACAATTAGAACATATACTAGAGCACCAGAAAAACAAGTTCCACGTTTCGTTATTGTTCTTGAAACTTGCTGCTCTCAGACAGACCACAAGAATGCCGCGTCAACTGACCTCTTGCGGAAGTTATTCAAGCAGGCACAATGTAGCTCTTATACTTTGAGCAGCCGGTACTGCTTATCTCGCAACAAACCGGAGGTTCTGAGGCAATGGAGCGGTGACGGTATGAGACTGCTCTGTCATGTCGATTGTCTTTCCTTGTTCTGGAAGCACAGTAAACTTCTGCAGAATACTCGTCAGGTACAGGAAGATTTCCATCGTAGCCAAGGTTTCCCCGGGGCACATGCGTTTCCCTGCAATTCAGTTTTGTGCTACTTCAGATACACACAGGTGCCTCAGACTCTTGTCGTATGTGCATGACTATTTTCTATTATATGGTCAAAATTGGTTAACTCACACATGCTTTTTATATACTGTGTTTAATCGTATTTAGCTGATACAACATAGTTTTGCCAACAAATTAGCTGCCTCGTGTTCAGCGTTGTTCAACGCGATGTGGGTTTTGGTGGCAGTTACTTACCTAACGAGAAAGAAATGAGTTGTTCTGGCCTGTCCGCGAGCTCAGTGCAGTTGTTCCGAAGGAACCTCTCGGGGATGAAGTCTTCCGGGTTCACCCACACCTCCTTGTTCATGTGAACTGCCCAAAGGTTAGGCATTACCACGGCACCAGCAGGTAAAAAGTAGTCATGCACGAACGTATCTTTCGAAACGCTGAAAAAGACACGGTAACACCAAATTATGTCAAAAGCTACGCTTTCCTCAGTTGCTGTTGTAATTGGATGACAAAGTGTAGCCAGTAATAGTTCACGAGAGGTTTACGCCAAAACGGTTGACTTGGTTAATGGTTCTAAACTTTTGATGAAGTTCACATGTAGTAAACCGTAATATGGCAAGTGAGATCTTCACAAACCATGAACTTCTTAATACCCTATATATTGCTCACATCAACGAAGCTTCAAAATGGCTCCCTGGACAAAATATTTTTCAAGGGAATTACATTCAGAAACATGCATACATATCAGACCGACGCAGTAATGTTTGGCGCTGCTTCACAGTCTACTTTGCCAAATTTCTTCTCTTCAGAGTCGCACTGCCTCTGCAGCTATGGAAACCCCAGAGATAGTGACATACCAATGACGTTGCCCAGGCAAATGAATCGGAGCACAGAGCAGGCCACTGACTTCGAGCTCGTTTGTTTCGTGTCCGCACTCCAATATACTAAGCGAAATGCCGGGGATAAACACGCTGACTTCCACTGATGAGAGTGAGTTGTGACACAACCATATCCTGTGGAACACGGTGGTACGTTTTTGGCTGTACGAGAACGCCCGGTGCTAACCCAGAAGTGACATTTCTTGACGTGATCCCAGACCAACCGCGACTTCTAGAAGCCAGCTCGGCCACCGGTCGTCGAAAGGCATTCCAGCTCAAACGTCCCAGCGACGTTGCTCCATCAACGTCTATTTACAAGAAAAAACTATATGATGTTGGGACATGCGTAAACGTCCACCAGAAAAAATATTCCCATAGAACGACCATAGGGCGGGATCGAATGTCAGCCCCGTGCCAAAAACCACGCGCACTTTGGCGCTTGTACAGGGCATACGGCTATAAATAGATAAAAAATCCTATTAGGTCCTTTTGAGGACGGATAGCTTTAGATCTGTCAGCTTCCGTACCTCCAGCGATCAGCGTATTAAAGCGTACTGGACAAGCAAAGTCAGCACACATCGTGCCAAGTTCGGATTTTTTTTTTTCGTTAACAACGGTTGGCTAAAACCAGCCGATTATACTTTTATTCGATAGTAAAGTACGCATACATTCAAAAAATATTTTAGATCATATGAGAAATGGTTTATTTCCTAAAAAATTGAGAAGTTTTTGAGCAAATGAGCCTTTTGAGCAAATGTAGGCAAATTGGCGTGCAAGAAAAGGCATTAGGAAGGGAGTTCCCTCCAGGACAGGAGCCGCTCTCCCTTCCTACATATCAACCGGTTCGCTGGATTTCTACCCATCTAAGAAAGGACATTGGTGGACGAGTTACGGATCTAATTTACCACCGATGTAAGCATCAATATCCCTGCTACCAACACTGGAAGTATCTCCAGGGCGTTTTTATTTATCGCGCGTGACGAATTTTTAAATTTGCCATTATACAAGGAACATGAAATGGCGCGCAGCAATGCTTTCGCGACATGCAGCGGCGTCAGAAGAGATGCTTGCGAGGGGCATCTGTGTCCTCGTGCTAAGTACACCGTAATGAACAACGTAAAAAATATAGTAATGGTGCAGTGATGTTACACGCAAGATGTCAGCCTATTTTTGTGTGGCTGTGTGGCTCCCTGCATTTGCACGTTTGAACTGCAACTTGAGGAGCAACTCCTTATACCATCAAGATGTCGGCGAGACCCGAAAGATACCCCCAGAATTTGTGGGTACCAGTGTCAACTATATGTGCGCAAATACCCTCACGTCTTGGCTTCGAGGAACTGTGTTAATTAATTTTCTGTTCATAACAAGAAAGTGAAGGGCACGAATGTGGTTTCCGTGAACTTATCTCCAAGCGTACCATCACTGGGTCTCGTCCCTGGCGACCGTGTTTGACCATGGCCATGGTTGTTGGCATGGCCGTGCAACCAGTAGCTTAAGCATCTTCCACATCAGAGAGTGCCCATGATGATGAGCGGGAATGGGGAAATGCGCATCCTGGGCTGACTTCTAAGGGAACTATGCACTAATTACACTGGCGCCTGCCTTGCGGTGAAAACAGCAAATCATTGAGTTTTTTGGAACTACGGAATGAATGGTTCGCAAATCTGGGGAATTAGAGGCCACAAAAGGAGATCTGAAACCAAATGTGAGTACTACTCAAACGACCCACGGTTGTAGGACAAGAAAGACGCAATAAGGTCGTAAGTATTGTATAACGTCCGCAGTATGCCGTGACTGAGTTCCTCCACTCTGCAACTCACTTGGTTGATGCAGGTTAAAGTTTGTCTTTGATGATGCTATTCTTCCGACAGTTTCAAAAGACACTCGAAAAGACCAACTGTGACGCCGCTGCATGTTGCGAAAGCAATGCTCCGCGCTATTCCATATTTTCTCGTACTATGGCAACTAAAAAATTCGCCACGCACGATAAACAGTAAACGTCTTGGACATACTTTCAGTATTGGTAGCTGGGAAAATGGTAAGTACACCGGTAGTAAATTCGGATTCGTAACTCGTCCGTAACACGAATGCTTATTTGCTTTCTTTTTTTTTTTCTTTTTGCCAACTTTTTTTCCCCAACTTTGCAATTTTTAGGACAAAAATTGTCACATTACCTAAAATATTTTTCTCCGCAATGTATTGTGCAATGCATTGTATATCGGAGAAAAATACAATCGGCTTATTTTAGCCAAACGTTGTTAAAGGCACTGTAAAGCAGTAGACCAACAGGATATGCTGGCGACGCGGCTTGAGACTTCGTTGCTTGTAAATCCCATATGCGGAACCATACGACCGACAACGCTCTCTAAGTATTTTTAATTT
Organism: Ornithodoros turicata; assembly: GCF_037126465.1. NCBI lineage: Eukaryota > Metazoa > Arthropoda > Arachnida > Ixodida > Argasidae > Ornithodoros > Ornithodoros turicata. Next base: position 3,095,442 of record NW_026999301.1, read on the forward strand.
AACATGAAAAATCCGGCTTAGTGCAGCGGCGCGACGCCTGGTCTCGACCAACCCCCTGTGCAACGGGCAACACTGTCGAATATGTATTATGCATGCAGCACTATTTTGTCGTGTGTTGTTCTTTTGGTGGCTATATAATTTCGTATCATATTTCCATAGGGGTGCAGAGACCCCTGTTTAGTGTGTTTTTTGCGAAATAAAATCAGAAATGAACACAGCGCTGTTCGGCTGTCGGGCCCAGTGTTATACGCATGCCACGTGGTTGCCGTGGTACGCCTCCACGTGGTAGGCGGCTGAGAGTACGGATCCCTTCCGAATACTAATACAGTGTTACCCGTAATCTTTAATTTTAATTTTCTAATTAACTGCACCACCGACTGGAATGAAATTTGCGCCGTTTTTGTACTGATGGCTTGGACTATCGAATAGCCACGCTAAATAAAATTCAGTTTCTGCTGCTTTACAGTAGCTTTAAGGAAAAAATTCCAAACTTGACACAATGTGCGCTGACTTTGCTTGTCCAGTATATTTTAATGCGCTGACCGCTTGACGTATGGAAGCTGCCAGAGATGACACTATTCTTGCTCAAAACGACTCCATTCATTTTTTTTTATTCATGTACAGCAGTATTCCCTCGGCAAGCGCAAAAGAGCGCCCTGGTTTTTCGCATGGAGCCAACATTCGATCCCGCCCTGCGGCCCTTCTACACAGCGTTGGAGAAAAAAAAAAGAAAAAAGGAAACAAGTTTCTAGTGCACGTTTACGCATGTCCCAACATTTTTTTTTCTCGGAAATCGACGTTGGTGGAACAGAGATTTACAAGTTATTGGGTAGGGAAACTGTCTTCCTACAAGGTGTGGTTTAACACTTTCGTTTCTGCTGCATATATGATCATTTTTGTGTGGTTTGACAAATACATTTTCATTTCGAAATATGTAACTACATAGGAAAATTAGCCAAATGAATGCCCTCTCGAATGATGTAAGTTTCATAAAAAAGCTTTCCATGTATTTTAGCACACAAAACAGCTGGCGCAAACAGCGGAAACCTCATGAATATATGTCTGTATTTTGAACAAAAATATCAGTCTACAAGTTCTAAAAGACACAAAATGTGGCGAACCTTCTCACAAATAAGATGTACGAATATCAACGCTCTGGATCAAGAAGTTAATGAGTTGTGGAAAATGACGTCAACAGCCACGTTGTTCACTAACTGAGTGGCAGAGTTCATTGAAGATTAACAGAAATGAACATCGTAATGTCTGCAGAAAACATTAGTTTCATGCTCCACTTAACTGACGTACCACATATTGCTAATTCGGCACTCTTCTAATCCTTTCGGTTACTTTTGAGACAGGGAGAACAGCAGTAGTGCAAGTTGGATATCTCCACACATTCAGGACAAAAATCGTACTGTGTAACGCCTTCGCAGTCGTTATTTGCGTTGTAATAAACGAAATCGCATCAAAATATGATTCAAATGCTTGCATTGCGCATTTACGAAAAAGTTCCGCCGCGGAAATGCGACGCCGCGACGAAGATAAAATCCCCACACTGCCTCCCTGGCGCAGAGCCAGATGCATAAATCTCTCCCACAAAGAAGAGGTAAGACTGAAAAACGAAACTCATTCTGTAATTCTTTAGCGTTTGTAGTACCAAATAAGGGTGACCACTCGTCCAAATCTACTTTAGGAACCGAGTAGTGCCGCCACGAAACGTCGCTTTATGGACGTTGTAAGGAAAGACATTATCATCTTGTGATCATACTCTTCCCCGAAGAGGACTGTGAGGACGCTGTCCCCAATTTTCTTCCTATATTCTGCTATTGCTACTGGGTCGACATTCAAATGCCGCACAAGGCTCGTCGTTGAACCGGTCGTCGTCTTCGAATTGCTGGTGGACACGTTGCGTTTGTATAGGAAATTTCCGCGAAGAAGCCCAACACAAGGCTTCTAGCCTTCTTCGGTTGCATTCCGGGACACTTCCTCTGAAACCCGGCTTGACCTGATAGCGGAGGACTACGCGAGGAAGCTAAGTTTACAGGGCGGTGCGTATGTAAGTAAGAGGAAGAGATTTGGGCAGGGAGAGGGGGACATATCTGAGGCGAACAATTCCCTTTTCGCGCCCCGACCTGATAACAACACTGATAACACGCCCCAGAGCTTTCACATAAGATAAAGAATAAGACGTGATGTATAATTGTAGGAACGATCGTTTCCATAGTTGTACATCGCGTCTTATTCTTTCCAGAGACTTTCTAGATATCGGGAGATTGCCGGATGAAATTGGCAGGTTGGCGCCTGTGATAGCCTTCTGGACGACAAATTGACTAAATGCGAGTTCTAAGGGTGGAGCAAGGAAAACAGCTACGGTCCGCAGACGGTACACAGACTGCGTAATTTTATGATGATACCGTCATTGTCAAGTTGGTATCAAGAGTTATTACGAGCTAAAATAGAGGAAACTGACAGTTTTGCGCCAGTGAGTGCCACTTGGGCGACGATTCGGCAAAATGTCTGAAGTACATAGATTGGGCTGGTTGGTGTAAATCGATAAGCGACCAGCGAACAAACACGAAACAACAACACAGCGACTTGTGTGTGATCTTGTGTCCTGTTTGTTTGGTTGCTTGAAAATGAACGATTTGACCAAACGCTACTTGGCAGGTTGTAGCATGGGAAACAGGTACGGGGCGCGGACTCATACCTATTAAGTATGGATATACAAACTACGTAATTAAATAATGACATCTTCGATATCGCATTTATATCCAGAGTTATTACTAAATGAAATGGAAGATATGGACAATTTGGCATCTGCGAGTGCTGTGGCGCTGCGAGTGGCAATGATTTGACCAAACGCGACTTCGTTGGACCAGAGATTTTGATGCAGAACTAAATATATTCAGAATCGAAGGCGTGTATATTCCCAAATCCCAGCAGTGGGTAGGAATATAGAAGGTCACGGACACACGTGGCTGTGACGAAGTAGAGAACACGGAGTGAATTTTATTTTAGTGTATTTACAATACTATTTACCCATACATGTAGGTACAGTCGCATGTGGGTAGGCCACACGGCAATTTATAACACAGGAACAGACAATTACAACAGATGTTGCAGTTTCTAACTTAAAGTCCCGTCAAAAATAACAAAGACTGTTTACTATATACACATTAAAAACAAAACTTTCGTGCAGTAGGCTGCACTTCTTCAGGTTTCTTAAAGTCCCATGTCAGATTTTGCCTTCCGCAGGTAGGAACATTTGATTGGCTGAAGTGTGAGAAAGAAAAATCAATTACGAAACCAAAATATCATGAAAATGAGCTTTTTTCTGGGGAGTCATTTTGAAACGCGTTCGGTGGTGTGTTATCGCATCTCTGAATGACAATGCACGTCTGCCGCCCCCCTCCTGGAAAGGAAACATTTCCGTGATGCGATCGAGCGGGTGAAAGTATTTCTACCGAGGTGACATTCGTTCCTTAGAACTATAAATGTAGGGTGCATCAGATGCACCGTACGGATCGTGTTGCATTAAGTTTTTTTTTATTTATTGCGTGTTACGCCGCGAAGTAACTGCGGCTATGAGCGGCGTACAGACGTCTACAGATGTCTGTTGTATTCAGTAGTATAGTTGTGCGTGGAAAATGTAAGGTGCTCCAAAAATAAATTGCATAGCAATCAGCGAGTTTAGATCAGCTTGAAACGAAACAACAATAACGCGTATTGATGGTGCGACACGCTTCTTCAATCCCAGCCTATTGCTTTCAACTTGATCTCCAATGTTTATTGTGGATTTCCAATAACCAGTTGTATGGATCCGTGGTATGAAGAGCGGCATGGGATTGAGTGTAGCCTGTATAAGGGAGTAGAAACTGGAACAGCGTAGAATATCGCCGGTGGCGATTAGACACCCCACCGCCAAAAATAAAGTTGTTCTTTAGCAGATTTGGAGATTTGGTGTTTCCTCGAGTATAGTATTTACTTCTCGCTTAAGATGAAGCAATGCTTAGATAAGGGTAATCAGGGCTCTCACACACGCGGGCCGCATGTGCATGGCTTGCAGTTTATGGGCTTGCAGAAATAGCAGCACCCTCTCCGGATATCATGCACGAAAAACTATACGGAGCACAGAGAGGCGCAGAGAAAAAAAAGAAAAAAGAAATAGAGGTGGAGTAGTTATGTGCGAGGGTCATTGTGTGAAAATTCTTAATTATTTCTCTTTCCCTAATTTTTTTTCTTTTTCACTTTGAAAATGCAAGCAAAATTAACAATACAGTGTGTAAACCAACAATTTGAGTGCTCTAAAACGTTGGGATAATCGTTCGTGAAGAACTGTGTACGAAGAAGTTTAAACGCCTTTCAAATTTTCAGTGTCTCATTTGGAAAATAAGCCTCATTTGTTTCTGTTGGTGTGTCAAGTGAAGATTTTCGTTAATGGATTGTATATGCGAATGCCTAATAACTATACCGCTCAGCTGTTTACGCTAAGGTACTTCGCTATAATCGCGGTCCTTTCCAGGGATTTCATTACCCCCACCCCCCAGGGAGGTGTACACTCCACCTGAATTTTTCCAAACACCCCCTGTAATTCATGAGATTTCCTGATACAGCTTGGCCACCAATGCTTATTCGCGTTTTTAGCCATACGACGCCGCACAGCGGTGAAACTCGGGACTAGCCGATCCAAGTACACACGGCCGACGACCCCGCGTTCACTTGCGGAGAACTTGCTGCTTTTCGCATGGGTCGCTGAGCTGCACCTGTATTTTTCTGTTGAAATCATGGATGAAGGAAACAGTGCACACAACGACCAGCAAACTAAACCAAACGACTTTTGTTCTGTGCCACAACGCGACTATGCGCGCCGAGGGGACAGCCAGTTTGTCTTTCCACGTTTTCTTCTTTCCACACATGGAACACCGCCTACTTCGACGCATCCTCGGAAGAGATGGATTGAGCGACGCAAAATCAAACCCGTTACATCAGCAATGCTTATGTGTGTATGGCAGAGCTCTTGGAGCGGTGCTGCCTACATATCTGATGAACGTTCTTTTTCTTTTCTTTCTTTATTTTTTTTTTTTCTGAAGCACACTTCTGTGCAACTCACGTCAGGAAAGGAAGCAAAACCTAGTCTAGGCAAAACACAACAATATTTTTCAAACTTGAGTAGCCATTATGTGCAATAAAGTACAAGGGATAGCGCGAAAACGTATATTAAGTCAGTTTTGTAACTGTGCATTTGAATCAGCGCGTCAAATCACTTGGGAAAGAATGCAGAAAGAATGCGACGTTTCGTTAAAGTTTCCCAAAAACATACGCATCAGTGATACACGGATGTGGCAACATTACCCTATAAATTCTAAACTACATTCGTACACGCGCTACACACTTAGAAGACCTTATCTGTAAGTGAGCATCAGCACAGACATCGTGTGCTTGCATGTCTCTGACATTCCTGCAGCACGGGACACTCGCTGCTTGCTATTTCGGCCTCGCAACCGGTAAACGTGAAATTCATCTTCACGAAGTGTGGTTGATCAAACACGCCGGAACTTCGCAAATAATATGCGACAGCTATAGCCTTCTCTTTGGACAACTCGGTTACGCTTGCCAGAAGTATATGAGCAGCGTTTAATACTGGTTCGCCTTCAACGCATCGAGAATCAACATTGCAGTTCAGCAATCTCAAAATCGAAACTATAAGTGACGACCTGGATACGTCCGCCATGTTGGAGTTAAGATGCGCCACCTACAGGTCGTCGAAAACGCGAATACCCATCGCTCCACTCCAAATCACGAAGACATCTTATCACGCCGGATACGACATCTTGCCTTCTATGCGCATTGATGATAGTGCCAGCCGCAACAACAATGACAAAGAATAAATTGTCGTTGCTCTTCGGTGCTGATACGAGTTGCGCAACGGACTAGAAGCTGATACCTGCCGTTTGAATTCAGCATGAGAGAGCCGAGACGATATGACAAGGGGGGAAAAAAAACTTGCCAAGATACGGGGCACAAAAGTGAGCTTGCAGGGCAAACCGCCGGCAGTCCGATCGTTTACACAACAGCAGACACCTACGAGCACTGGTGGTAAAGTCTGAGGAAAAGACGTCATAGATGAAAATACATATCCGTTAGGAAGGCGTTTGAATTTCACTGTTCCTGGTAATCAACCAATTTTTCTCGAAGTGCAGCACACATAGAGAGGTCCATGATTCACTTACACGTCTACCTGCAAGAAAAGACCCACAGTCTCCTTCTGAAACATTGCATCACTCGGCGTCTTCTTTGAGAAAAGAGTAACCTTTCTGCAACCCTGGTGATGGCGGGGGCATCCAAGGAATACACCACAAAGAGCCACTAAGCACTTATACTGGGATTTTAACAGTGGTGACCGCAGAATTTGGAAAAGGCGGCTGCAGAGCCCTTTAGAACGCCCGAAACCCTTTGTATCATGGCGCCAAAGCCATATTCGAAACGGCTTATGCTATTGCCCTTCCCACTGCAATTGTAACGGAGGCGACCGCTAAATCCGTAAAAGACCTCGCAGAGCCCTTTAGAACGAGCGAAACCTCTTTAATCATAGTTCCAAACAGATATTATCAACGACTTATGATGCTCTTCTACTGGTATTGCAACAGAAGCGACCACAAAATTCGGAAACGGCAGCTGCAGAGTCCTTTAAAACGTACGAAACCCGGTGTATCATGGTACCAAAGGCATATTCATGACGGCTTATGTTATGCCTTTCTACCGGGATTGCGCAAGAGGGGATCGCAAAATTCTGATACGGCGGCACCAAGGCCTTTTAAAAAGGGCAACACTCCCTGTATCATGGAGCGAAAGAGAGAAAGCTATCAGTGGCTTGGTGCAATGCTATTCTGCTGGAGTTCTAACACAGGCGATCGCCAAATTCGGAAAACGTGACAGCAGAGCCCTCTTAAACGAACAAAGCCCCTTGTGTCATGCTGCCAAAGACTTACTATCAACAACTTGTACTATGCCATTCTACCGAGATCATAACACAGGCGACCGCAAATATCAGAAAAGGATGCAGCATAGCTCCCCTTGTATCATGGTGCCAATGACACGTCATCAATGGCTTGTGCTATGCCCTTTTACTGGAATTGTAACAGAGGCAACCGCAAAAAACGGAAAATGCGGCAACACAGCCCTTCAAAACGGTCGATAGCCCTTGTATCATAGTTCCAAACTCATATAAGTATACGCAACGGCTTATGCTATTGCCATTCTACTGGAATTATAACGGACCCGGCCGCAAAATCCATCAAGGGCTGCAGCAGAGCCCTTTAAAACGGACAGAAACCTCTTTAATCATGGTGGCAGCCATTTTACACACATATAAAGACCCGACGGGTTATGTTATGCCCCTTCCTGTAACTGCATCGGAAACCACCGCAAAATTTGGAAAAAGGCGGGAGCAGGGCCCGTTACAATGACTCAAATAATCTGTATCATGATGGTGCCAAAAAGATAATATGAACGGTTTGTACTGGGATTGTAGCAGAGGCTACCGCAACGTTCGGCAGCAGATCGAGCCCTTTAAAACGTGCGAAGCCCCTGTAATCGTGGTGCCAAGGCGTACCTGTTTCCCCTGTACATGGAGAGGTCGCGTTTCAAGAAACTGCTTCCAAAACAACACTCGCGAAGGCACAAAAAAGGAAGAAAAACAAATAAAATCCTATCAAATGTGGGGCTTAATGTCAGCACATATAAAAATATCAAAAATGTCTTCAGCTGGTTTTACAGTATGTATACATGAAATCCAGATTTTGGAGTTTGAGCCCCGTACCATTTTCCCCTTTTGCACCCTGAGAGGTCGCGTTTTACAAAATCGCTTAAAAAATGGCACTCGAAATGGCCAAATGGCCAATTTCATCAGATGTGCAAAGCTGATTTTCTAATGTGTATATCAGAAAGTAAGATCATGGGGTTTGAACCTCGTACCTTGTTCCCTTTTGCACACAGAGGGGTCGAGTTTGATTAAATTTTTCGAAAACGGCACTTGAAATGGCCAAATAGCCAATTTCGTCAACTTCGGGACTTAATATCATTTGGTATAACAATAATATTAAAGATATCCTAAGCTCATTTTGCAGTAGTAATATGCGAAAATAAGATAACGGGGTTTAACCCCGTATCTTGTTCCCCTCTTGCACCCTGAGAGATCGCGTTTGACAAAATCATTTGCAAAACTGCACTGCAAATGGACAATTTTATGAAGTTTCATATAAAAGCGATATAAAATACAAAACAGTATTATTTGTAAAATACTCACTCAACGCAAAGTTGTCTATTCTGTTGGAGATTCGGAAAAATGACCGTCTGCCTTTCGAACCGCTTCAGAGCGGCCGTACAGTCTCAGCGCATGCGTATTACGATAATACTGGGACTTAGTTAGCGCCTAGTAGGGAAAACCTGTCTGAGTAGCAACTTTAAAGGCCCTGGGTGCATCAGGATTAACAGTCACACATCGTGCCTTGGTTGGTATGTGGCCTGGACGACGTACTGACTAAAAATAGGCGTTTCCGGAAGTTGACTGTCATTGTCGAAAAATCGTAGTCTGTCTAAACATGGCCCCCTGTGCAAAAATTGACGGAATCCCCATAAGCGCAATGCCTTAAATTCATTTGGCCAGGGTGCACTAGGTTTATATACTGCTAGCGCCTTTCATGTCTCCAGTTGTTCTTTGCATGGTGTCCTTCTGTATTAGACGATGGCATTTAAAATTTCTATTCTGTTTAGCTGTAATTGGCATAAACGCCGACTCCCATTGAGTTCACATTGTGTAAGGGCGCTTCCCGCATAGCGGCTGAGCATAGTGGCGGAGCGCGCCGGCGGGAGGGCAACCGCGAATTTTGGGATTGTGTACTGACGCACTTTCTTCACTCTCATCAGACATCTCTGAGTTTTATGAACTAGTAGAACTGAAAAAGACAATCCCACCGAAGAAACGAAACCACCAAATGCCCTCCCCCCATGTCCGATACGCTTCCGTGCGGCGAGGCCTCTATAGACAGTTGAAGCTAGTTTGCCATTCAGAGCCACTGCTCAGTCGGTACCACAGTCGAGATTAGCCGGACCTAATAGTAAAAACAAGACGGCACAATTATGGCATCTATGATGGCAGTGCTCACGGGTGTGCCGAATGCGTGTTTCCACATAGTGGAATCGTTGTGACAGGCTATATGTGATGGATTTTGATGTGTATCTAACGCAAGCTCGAAACGATATCGAGTACTCTAACGTTGACGACTCATCATTTATCGAGTCCAGTATGACATCAACACGACCCGAACTCGAATTTTCGATTACTTGAACAGCCCTAGTAAAAATGTGTCAGGAAGGAAAATCCACGACACGAGAGACAGGAATGGAAAAAGAAAGCACAACAAATTTAAAGTGGTTTATTTCCACCCGTGACCTTCCACAGCTGGACATGTTAAAAGTGTGTTGAGATTAGCCTGCGCTTTGAACGTTCTGCGTGTATTGTCATTCTGTGTTATTTGAACGCACGTACCATCTGGGGAACCCCATGGGAGCGATTGTCCTGTACCGGTACATTTCCCATATGGCTGCCATAGTAAAGTGCATGTGGTTCCTGTCTTCCCAAGTAGGCGCCCGTTCATTCCCAATTACTTCTTCAATCTCCTTCTGGATCTTCGCCTGCATAGCGTTGGCAACATTAGCATCAAATCATAACTATCATTATATCATATGACATCACAATTATGCTTCACGGAATAACAATGAAACAATATTATGCATGAGACAACTCAACAAAAAGGTACTCTTTGGCGCAGGGCTAAACGTGTACGAAAATGCAAGCTGCAAAGCACACCATCTCAGCAAACGAAGGGCGGCCCTTGCGCTGTGACCGTACATGATTTGCGTGCTGCGCAACGACAAACCAGACCTTAGGTCGCCGTGGAACGCGTGCAGAAAACCGGTTTTGCTTGCAAGCGGTTTCACTTCTTGTTGAAGTCACTCTACTCTTTGGCGCACATTTCTGAACATCTGGTCGAATGTAATGGCAGCACCCTTTGTCGCGTCGCAGGACGGTTCCTGGCGTTATCGGCCGCACGACGCTTAAAGGAGCAACGAGGTGACATTTAACGGGACTCGTAATCCTGCCTCATCTGTCAAGCTGTCCACCAGGAGTCAACATGCAAAATATATCGCAGCTCACGCGCCTGTTATACATGCTTGAGCTGTGCCGATCTCGACGTCCTCTCGGACTGCAATTCGCAGTTTTCACAAGGTGCATTTTTCAAAGGTGTGCCGAACAGCGCTTTCGCGCCAGCTCTGTAGGTCACCTACGTTCATCGTGGTTTCGCAAGGAACTCATTTTATTCTCTCTCTTTGTCATGTTATTCGTTGGGGAACACTCTGCACTGAAAAAGGAAAAAAAATGGATGTCATCACAGTGCTTTTTTAAGTTCATCATTTTTGCTCACCGCGACTGCATCTCTTACAGCAGCATGTCCGACACACCTGCGAACTCTATAATTGGCCGAATGCTCCGCAGCACACCCCATACGCCCTACACAATAATTCCGCGGCGTTGGTGTTACCACACAAGATGAACGACATAAAAGGAGACGGGCTGTGTAGACACTGAGCTGCATGGCCGAGTGGAAGCGGCAGCTCGTTGTAGTAGCCAAGATCCTGCTGAAGATATGGAGGTGGCGGGTTCGTGTCCTAACACCGGCAGCCCTGTCTAAGGTGTTCTAGGGGTTTTCATTTCATTTCATTTTTTTCATTTCATTTTACTACCTTAAAGGGCCCTAAGGCATTACATAAGGGGGGAGACAATATATACAAACACTATATACCTCAAAATAGGTACAACTCAATGCACAACCTTTCAAAAGCACTTACATTGATTGGCAATAGAAAATCAGGTGGCAAAGAGTTCCAGTCGCGCAAAGATAATATCAAAGGAGAATTTCTATAATACTCACTACGGCAGACGGGAAGAGCTAACCTGTAATGGTGGTGAATGCGGTCAGAGAAGAAGGGGGCAGGGGTGACAAAGGAAGACGATGCGTTGTAAAGCTTATACATTGTTATTAGTCTGTGGACCTTGCGCCTATTTTCTAAACGTGGAATTTCTTTGTGTCTCTTAAACTGTGTCATGCTGGTTTCCCTATCATAAAGGTTAAAAATAAAACGAGTGGCTTTCGTTTGGACGGACTCTAGTTTTTGAATTAGGTATTTTTGCCACGGGTTCCAAATGATAGACGCGTACTCCAGTCTGGGCCGGATCAATGAATAATACGCGATTAGCTTGACATCAGGTGAAGCGAGACAAAGTGTGCGACGCAAGGAACCCAGTGTCCTTAGTGAGTTACTACAAACGTATTCGATATGTGCCCTCCAAGAAAGGTCACAGGAAATCAGAACTCCAAGATACCTAAACATGGTCACTTTGTCAAGAATTTCGTCATTAAGAGTATAATCGCTGGGTATGTTAATATTTCGTCTGGAAAAAGTCATACATTTTGTCTTAGAGACATTAATTTCCATTAACCATTGGTTGCACCATTCAGAAAGGGAGACCAAGTCGTTCTGTAAAGCAACGCAGTCCTCTACACCACTGATTTCTCTGTACACAACAACATCATCAGCATAAAGGCGTACAGAACAATCTACACATAAGTGAAGATCATTTGTGTAGATAAGGAAGAGAAGGGGACCGATCACAGACCCCTGAGGCACGCCTGACACTACCTGTGAATAAGAAGACAGTGCACTACCCCACCTAACACACTGTGTTCTCGCAGGCAAGAAAGCACGTATCCAGTTTACTATGTTATTTTTAATGCGTAATGATTCGAGCTTACAAAGAAGGCGCTTGTGCGGCACTTTGTCGACGGCTTTCCGAAAGTCGATAAAAACTGCATCGACTTGCCTACCAGAATTCATGCTTTCATAGACGTCAGAAACAAATTCAAAAAGTTGCGCCTCACATGAATACTTTTTTCGGAAACCATGTTGGTTCTTAAAAAGCATGTTGTTATTATCCAAAAAGTTCATAATATGGGAATAAATAATATGCTCCATAACCTTACAACAGATACAAGTTAAGGATATCGGCCTGAAGTCAGAAGGAGCGTGAGGTTTTTCGGTTTTAGGAATTGGTGTAACTATTGCATGCCTCCAATCGGAAGGCAACTGGGAGCAGTTCAAACACTGTTGAAAAATTATTTGTAGGACTTTACATGAGTACTCTTTTGTTATCAACAGAAGCTTCGCAGAAATAAGGTCACAACCTGGGGACGACGATAAAGACAAAGATTCAATAATTTTAAGGATCCCCTCACAAGTGATAGAAAGTTCGTTGCATTCATATTGAACGTTTAGGTTAGGAACGTCACAAGCTTGCACCGAGAGATCAGTGTCAGCTTCATCAGAAAATACTGAAGAAAAATAATTATTAAGGGCGTTCGAACACTCGTCATCTGACATAGCATCGCCATTTACACGGAGAAGGTTCTTATTCGTGGCAGCCCCGAACTGGCCGCCAATGACCCTCCAAAACCTCTTAGGATTTGTTTTTAATATCGTAGATAGATAATCACCGTAAAACTTCTGTTTGGCATCCACAAGCGCCTTCTCATATTCCGACGCGATAACAAACCATGATAACAAAGTAACTTTCCCAAAGCTGTGGGCTGTTGTTAGTATGTGCTCGGCGATACAACCTTTTTTTTCTCCGTAACAAGCGCTTTAGGTCGCAAGTATACCAAGGGCTGCGCTCACGAGTTTTAATTTGGATTCGAGGAATATACGTGTTCATACAGTACAAAACGGCATTCTTAAATTGAAGCCAGTTATAGTTCACCGGACGGTTATACCAGGTTGCCAGAAAACTGGACATGAAGTTCTGCATGTACGACTGAATTGCAGCAACATCCGCGTTTTTGTAATCGAAAATGTATTTTTTTAGTACCCTCTTTTGTTCGAAGTACAGGTTCAGTGTAACAGAGACTGCTCTGTGATCGCTAATCTCGTCTAAATATTGGACGTCTGTCACGTGGTCAGGCTGGTTCGAGAAAAACAAGTCCAAGGTGGAGTCTCCACGTGTAGGGGAAGTCACGAACTGCTTTAATGAGAATTCCTCACAAACTTCTGGTTTTCTGGCAGATTTTCCAGGCTAATATCGGCGCAGCTCCCCATGTAGTCGGCACACGGCGCACACTAACACTCCAGTCCCGCACTCGTTCTCATTGTCATTTCTCCATCTTGGCTTATCATGCTTGGCTTGTCATGTTTCCGGAACTGTTATCATAAATATCTCCCTATAGCCAGGATGTCCACCGAAACGTTTCTTCTCAGTCGAGACGGCGCAATAAAGATACTACAGGTGGATATTGCGCATCGTAAAATTGAAGGGGCCACTTCCGTTTCCAACCAGTGTGATTCGACGCGGACATCGAGGGCCCAAAAGTGCGCCATCGCATTTAAAAGAAAAAGAGAAGCTGTGTATGAGGCCGAAATGCTGAGACATGGTTTGATACAAGATGTGATAATACATTTGCAATGTGCGGGCCGGTAGTTTCAAGCATTTTGCCTAGCACTCTTACATAGTTGTCGTATTGTAGTTTATACTGTACTGTACAGTACCTGTCAGTACCTGGGTGTACAATTTCTGGCTCTTGGGGTTCTTTTGACATGCTCCGGAAGCTTATGGACGGTTTATGCAATATTCTTCTAAATGAAACTACGATTCATATGGCCAAATAACAGGACTTCGGATCCGCTTTCCTCAAAAGAGTACAGCATTGCCTCTGATTACATTATCACAGCCGCATGACATTCATTAGGAACCCATCCAGTCAAAACCAACCAAATGCCAATCCAACCCTAACAAAATATTTAAAAAAAAGAGGTTTCTACGCTTCTGTTTGTTCAAAAGCGTTCAAAGAGATGAGCAATGCTGCTAATTAAGTCTCTCGACATAGGATGATAAAGCAACATTAGAGACGAATGCAAAGAGCGCAAAAAACGTGTATCTCTCCTGTTTCGAACTTGTGTGCTGTGTGTGAACACTTCGCAGGGTTGATCACGACGCCGTACTCTTGCAAGCGGCGAAAGAGCTGTCGTAGGTGATCTTCATGTTCTTTGGCGGAGCTGCTGGCAATAAGTATATCATCAAGATATACAAAGCAGAAGTGAAGGCCGCGCGTAACCTCATCGATGAAGCGCTGGAACGTCTGGGCCGCATTACGCAGCCCAAAAGGCATGCGAATGTACTCAAATAAGCCGAATGGCGTTGTAATGGCGGTCTTGGGGATATCAGCAGGCTCTACCGGGATCTGATGGTAGGCCTTGATGAGGTCGATTTTGGAGAAAATGTTGGCACCGTGAAGGTTGGCAGCGAAATCGGAGATGTGAGGAATCGGATAGCGGTCCGGGATAGTCGCAGCATTTAGGGCGCGGTAATCGCCACAAGGGCGCCAGTCCCCTGGTTCTTTCTTAGGGACCATGTGGAGTGCCGAGGACCAGGGGCTGCTAGAAGGTCGTATGTAGCCCAGAGAAAGTAGGTGATCGAATTCACGACGAGCAATGGCGAGCCGCTCTGGCGGAAGTCTTCGGGGGCGCGAGTGAACCGGCGGACCTTTGGTGATGATATGGTGCGTCGTTGTATGACGAGGCGGGGTGTCCGTGGGCGGCAATCTGATGACGTCAGGAAATTCATCGAGGATGTTACGGAATTGCTGCGAGGCAGCGGGTCGGGCGAGAGCTGGGCTTATCGGATTCGTCAGGGCGCGGATGCCATTGACAGATAATCCAGTACAGTTGTCGATGAGCTTGCGGTTCTTCACATCGACCAGAAGGCCGAAATGCCGCAGGAGGTCAGCCCCGATAATGGCGTCCGAAACGTCCGCAATGATAAATACCCATTGAAAATTTCGCCGCAGTCCAAGGTTTAAGGTGAGGGAACGCTCTCCGTAGCATTTGATCGGTGAGGAATTGACTGCTTGTAGTATGTGGGAGGATAATCGCTGACGATCGGAAGCGCGGGGAGGGATGATACTAACTTCCGCACCGGTGTTGACGAGAAAGCGGATATGGTTGATGGAATCAGTGACATAGAAGAGGCGACGACCGTCGGACCCAGCAGCCGCTGCCGCCTTCAGTGGCTGGGGCTGGAGTTTTCCTGCCATGTACAAGGCTGACGGCAGTGGTAGGCCCGTGCACCGAATGTCTCATGATACCAACAATAAGATGATTGTGCTGGAGAAGGAGAACGGTAGCGGCGAGGGGAGCGGCGTCTGCGACGAGGGTCATCCCGGTAATAAGGTGGAGGAGAGCGATGGGGCCTTGAGGTAGAATTGACAACAAGGGTTCTCAGGCCGGACACTAAGTCAGTGAGGCGGTCTACGCTGGACTGGAGCGATGTGACGGTGGTAGAGAGGCCCGCGATGGTGGATGCTGGAGAGTAGCTGGCACCGAACTGGGCCGCTGAAGATGGGCATGGTGGGCAAAAGGCAGGAACGGCAGGGTGGGAAGGAGCGGGGGCGGGTAGATCGGTAAACCCATGGGATCGGGTGACGTTCGCCACCGACGGTTGACGCAGGTCGGCAATGCGGTCGGCAAGGCGCGCCAAGTCGTCGAGTGACATCTCGCCGGAGGCCGCGAGGACGATTCGAGCGTCGTGGGGTAATCGCTGGAAGAATAGCTCCCGCAGGAAGGCATCGTCTAAACGGGTGTCACCCGTGAGCTGTCTCATGCGGCGCAGCAGCTGTGAGGGTTTCTGGTCGCCGAGCTCCTCAGTGCTGAGAAGCTGCTGGAGGCGCCGATGGGTGGAAAGGGTAGTACGTTCGAGAAAAGTCACGCTTGAGGGTGTCATAGGGCGCTTCAGCTGGTGGATGTAAAATGATGTCGCGAATCTCAGCGGCGATCTCCACTGGAAGAGTGCTGACAGCGTGCCCAAATTTGGCGGCCTGCGAAGTCACGCGTCGAGCGTCAAACTGGCGTAAGAGAGATAGGCCAGGAGCGTAGCGGAATGCAGATGTTTATTGGCCGGTGGCCGCGGATGGAATGAACTCCGGGTGGAGAGCGTGGGCGGGAGCACGCGCTTCTTCATCGTCGGCGGAGGCCGCTACAAACTGTATACATCGAACGACTTATCCAAACACCCTACGCTCTTCATTTACGTAGCGTTTCACTGTAGAGTGTGTATCGAAGCGCTAGAGGCGCCATGAAGAAAGCCTGAAAACCTCTGTAAGGATATATAATGCATGCTTGGACGCTAATATACTCGCAATGCGGAGTACTAACCAAATATTGGTTAGAACAACAAAGCTATTAAAGAAACGCACACACGCAAAAAAAGGAACCTGCTACGTCCCTACCGTTGCCAGCACGACGGAGAAATTCGATGCGACGTCACAGCGAGGCAGACAGGGGACTAGCTTGGTGCAACCTTGCTGTGAGCAAATGATGTACGCGACGTCAAGCCGCTTGTAAACGGGGGGGGGGGGGGTTCTTTTTTGCTAGGGAACAGCTCCCTTGTTGACTGCGATATGGCACACATCAGATATATTTCAGATAAAATTACCCCTCGTGAGCCAATATTCAACAAGAACTCAGATTTTTCGGGGACCTTTAAGTGCTAAGTACAGGTCCAGACAGAGGTTTACGGAACATCAGAGCGATCTATTTCTCGGTCAGAGCGAGACCCTAGCAGGGAAAGAGTGGACACTCTTACTGAAAGGTGCATGGAATATCCAGCTACCTGTCTGTAAGTGTATCTGCTCCCGTTTTCTGCACGGGAGTCGCTCTAATGAACATATACTCCACTCCAGTGTTCCATGAACTGTTGTCGGGATCTGTAACAGCTTTTTTTCAGTATAGTCTGTCATCCCATCCGAAGGCGTAGTGGAAGGACGCCCCTTTTCGCATCAAACCTCATCTGCGCAGCAACAAATGGCGGCTTTTTACTGAAAAGGCATAGGGTGAGAGTTGGTTTTCAACCTCTTTTCTGCAGGATCGCAACGCTTACGAAGAAAAAAATCTGGCACATGTAATGCAAGTTACAGTGGTATCAAACCAACGACAGCGACTGAGCTGTTTATTTGAGCTCTCCTGTCGCTATGGGCGTGGCCCGCCCTGTTCATTGTGATTCGAAAAAAGATATTCTGTACATTAATTGGGACAGCCCATAAAGCCGCTATTCCACATGCATGCAGTAGCGTCTCCTCTCCGCTGCTATTATATGGGCGATGAGAATCCTATACGCACACCTGTTTGCTTGTATCTCGCATGGCTGCCGTTTTTTGGCAACTTTTGTCAACAACGCATCCTCCCTCCTGACGTCATGTGCGCTCCGATTTGCTGCTGTCCCAACCAATGAAGTGCCGAGTCGGAAGTCAAAACCTATGCCGGCATTGACAAACAATAAGAGAAAAGAAGCGTATTCCAGCTCCAAATCTATGAGGTTTTTCGGCTTCTTTCGAAAATTCGTGAAAACGAGTATGTGATGTGATGTGCTGTGAAGGAAAAAAAAAAGGGAATGTGAGTTTTGGGAAGCAAGTAATCTTCACTGAAAGCATTTATAATTCACGAGACTTTGAGCAAAATTGATTGATAACGCGAAATAAAATACACGTGTTTCTAGTGTGCTGTGGCACATTAACCGATTTTTTATCTTGTCGCTGAAACGTTTGTGTCTTGACACGTTTGTTGCTGTTCATCGTTCGGGCGTTGCGAATGCGTGCTTCGTGAGTTTAACGTCTTGTGCAATGTGTGTTGTTCAATCGATACGCATTCGAGAGTACGTGAGGGCTGATTAAAATTATTCGTTTTTGTATTCACTGTTTGTGCTATTTCCGGCGACCGCTCAGGGTTAAGTGGAGAGGTTTCCGGTTCCTGGAATGACGTGGCAACGCCCATTCTATTCCCTCAATTCCAGAAAGAAGAATAAACGAGGCAATATGACTGAAACAAGTAAGAGCCTTGTAGTGGCAATTACGCTGTCTCCATGCGCGTATTGTTCCTCTATAGCTGACCTTCGCACGCCTCTTCTTCACCCGGCCGCCTATACCTGTGTTTCGTCGTTTCAGTAGCAGACGACAGCCGAGCTCGGGAGCAGGTTTGCTGACTCCGATCACTTTTTGCCAAAATGATTACTTTCTTGCCCTGATGCCTCCTGAATATTTTGGATGGCTACTTTTGGTTACAGTTAAAGTTCGCCAAAAAATCCTCAGGAAATCAAGTTCATGTTTATCGGAAACAGGTGGTTTTGAAAAACCGACGAATCGTGGTAGGCACAGTGTTCGAGCCTTATCTGGTATTCCTTTTTATTTTATATAACCTATTCTCCTCTTTAAAGTTCCACATTGAAAGTATGACGCATAACTATGCGAATTAATGCGAATAAATTAGAGACATGCCCTCTAATTTAAAGGAAAAAGAAGAAAAAAACGCGTGCAGCCCCGCTTGAACTAAATGCGGACGACAGGATGCGTTTGGCCCACGAATATGGCGGACCCTATGCGCGATCCAGTCCTGGGTGATTCCATCTCAACTCAGGCAAGCTGGTCCGGACACCGTGAGTGATTTTTATTGAAAAAATATATGTTGTAGCCTGACTCAGACTGAGATTGGGACAGCAAGCGTTTTTTCTCTAGTCTCCATAGTTCCCGAGGAAAACAATCCGGAAGAATATGCATGTCCGGCGCGCTTTCAGGCATTGCGATTTCGCTGTTCAATGACTGTCCAACGAACGCATTCACGGCTTTGAATTTTTTCCCACGCACTGTCAGCTATGTTGGCTTCCAGTGCTTGGGTTCTGTTGTGGCGGGGATTTTGTTATTTTGGAGCTAAAAATAAGTTGGTTGCGACGACGAAAATTGCTCATATTCTTGCGGCTATTGCGGCACTCGTGTACATGCCAGTGAAACAAGAAAGGCATCTCCGTGTAGGTGGATACTGAGCTCTATAACTTGGTATCAAATTTAAGGGTGTAGGCCAGGTTGGTGTCACGCATGACGGCGTCTACAACACGTGACATTTGAAAAAAAATGTGGTTCGGAAAAAAACTGTTAGCTCGGTAACAAAGGATTCAGATATAATCATTCAGGTTTCTGCCACATATTATTTCCCTTGTGGTCAACGTCACTAGTAAGTATGGGTCAAGTAGACGTTTCGGTGTTACCTAGTCACTAAGAACTCCTTGTGAATGTGTACGCATCCTCCCACATTATTTATTTCTACGTCAGACTTTTACTTTACAGGTGTTATGTACTGATTCTAAACTAAATACGCGTACGTTCAGTGCATGACAGCTATTTCGGTAACCACTATTTGTACGTATGGCAACTTCCGGTTACTTTTCGGTACCCGGGCGGCTTTTGCATCGGCGAGTTGGCAAACCTGCTCGACGTTGCCCTCCGATTCCTTGTCCGTATCGCTATAAGCCAATCAGTTATCAGCGTACCCAAGCAGCACAGTGTACTGAAAGTCGAGTGCAAGAGGGGTGGACGGGTAGGTGGAAGGCCTTGAACAGACTCGTGAAACTAAAGAACATTGAGAAGTGTCACGTACCGTCCACCCGTATTGCACTCGCCTTTCAGTACATTGTGCTGCTTGGGTACCAATAGCCGATTGGCTGATAGCAATACACAAATGGAATCGGAGGGTACTCACGGGTTCCTAAAACTCCCGATTGGAGCACATAGGCCGGATCCTTCGTTTCCCATTTTGTTTTCGGACAACATAAAATAAAATGACGAGATACGCGCAGGCCCTTTAGCCGCCCCTTTGAACCAAACAAAGTTCACGGCGCTTTACCTGAACTTCGTAGAACCGGTGGGCGCAGTTGAGTAGGTGCCACTGAATGCTCAGCTGAACAGTATTCGAACCAGCACCGAAAAAATTGATGACGTTTCCCACCAGACGAGACACTGCACAAAATACCAATGTCATATTAGGAAACAATAGACTGTTAGACACGGTTAAGAAAAAAAATCTCAAGACTAAGATCCGAGAATTCCTAATCGTACCTTTGGCGCACGTACGTACATATGGCAATTCAATCCTTCCGGTAATGCGAATTTTTCACGTAGTCAAATCGACACTTGTTTTCGAGCCATTATTATTTGGCTTCATTATAAACACTTCTAATGTGCAGTCCGCTTCACGTTTCACGTCTAGTGGCATTGCAGAGAAGTTGAAATATTTATGAGCACTAACGCGCACTGCGAAAGCCTCCTTTCACAAGTGTAAAATTCAGGAAAGCATGGTGCAACTAATTTCCTCATACCAATGTTCATGGCGCCCTATATGCCCTCTTTTGGAAGCACGCCTTTCCTAGAAGCGCGCCTAGACAGATGGTTCACGAAGCAGTAATAAACGCATACGATCAAAAATGATACATAGCCTAGATGCTGCGCTTTTAAAACGGAACCTCACCGCATAGGAAGTCATCATCCCCAGAATGGGGTCGTCCTCTCTCCACCATATGTGGAAAAGGGAAGCATACGCCTTTTTGTGACATTTATGGAGTGATGTTCTCTGTCATAGAAAAGTCTCCAGTTTTGAACATATCAGGGGATAATGATGTTCTTAGGGATGATGGTTTGGCTAGGGGGGACCGTGTTATGGGGTGAAGTTCTGCTGAATGTAGTGCACACCACAAGGAACTGAGTGGCGCACACGGAAAATAAACAATTGACATCAAAACATGATGACGTTGAAACCCGATAATTGCTGAATTCCTCGATGTATCACTGATGCCCGTAGAAACTAAACGCCGCGCACGACACGAAACAATACTAGTTGTACATAATAAGGCGGCATCATGCAACTTCGAATAGTAGAAGCTCGTCTGAACTGCGTTGTTCACCATTTTGTCAAGTGGATATTGTTTACGGACAAGCCTTGTTGCATTCTCACACTTCGGCCAGAATGTGGAAATCAAACAAGCTTTAAAGGGTCTCCGACCAGAATCTGGAGGCACTTTTGCGCAGTGGCTAGCGATACAACACATAAAAGCAACTTCACATATGAAAATGCATGCCTCAACACCTCGTAGTTTTCGTAAACTCGAATTTTAAACATCGCGGTTCACTTGGACGCTGGCACACCTAGCATCAAACCAAGAAAACGTACGCATATATAGAAAACTCATCTGGTCATCCCACTGGGATGACACCAAACGCCCATGCAATCAAGCCGCAGAATTCCGTCACGTGATCAAGCACTACAACGACAACTTTCTCCAAGAACCAAATATTTCTACGCCAAACGTCTGCAAATTTCGACATCTGTGTCCTGTTTTATAACTGCGATAAACTAATTAGCGACTTCGCTGGAAAGCGGAACTAGCTACGACGACTTTCGGGATCCAGCACGCAGTTTTCACAGCGTTAGTGTAGTGTGTGTACTTCGAAGTTTTCTTTTTCTTATATCTTTTGGAACAACCGACCAATTTATCAACGTACACTGTTGGACTTCGTTTGGCATGCCTCTCGGTCGTGTCGTCAAAGTGAGGTTTCTCAGTGGGCATTCAGTTCCGTATGATACTGCGCGTTCAACCGCTACGTCAGCTATGGCTTGGCAGTATTGGAGAGTGTCCTGACAGCGCAGTAGAGAAGTGCAGATTTTGCCAATCGCATTTGAAGAATGCAGACTTCGAGAGGGACCCGTCGGGCGACTGCATCAGTCGCTGCACTTCAGATAGGTAAATATATTTCAGTTGTTGTGGTTAGAGTAAGTTATGCTCATAGCTCGAGCTATTTGAAACACGGCATTTTGAAACACGGAAAATGGCAACGTGAAGTAACACATGAATATTTATAGTACTACAATAGGCACAATTCTTCATTCTTATGTAAATATTTAACATAACCTGTTATTGACTTTACAACTAAGAATACGACAGCGATGAACAATAACGGACACATTTTTCTTGTTGTTACTGATTAATTTAGGCTTCCCTGTTTCAAGTCATTGCGTCATTAATGTGGTATGATACGTATAAGTACATGCATCTCCAGCCTCTCGCACTGTTCTCATATTGACTGTTCTGGCCGTACGAAAAAATTAAATAATGATAATAATGTTCACCAGTATGTCTTGTGCGTAATTGTTACACGCCAGCAAGCTACGAAATGAAAGTGACATGTTTATAATTTTACTTTCGTATACAACATCTCATTGAAAATTATAACATATTCGCAGTGCACTTTGCATAGTACTTATATGCAGCTGCGCTTCCGCAGCATTAGAGTACATGCGCCTCCTCATACAATGCTTTCTGCTCTAGAGAATCCAGTATGCCCTCGGGCCTTGCCCACTAGGCCCGAAATGTTGTCACGAGACCACACTAACCAAATGAACGGAGCTGTTAGAGTTCGCTGGCATTTCTGACAAAGATCGAAAGTTGCTGTGCATGCGTGCGCAGCGGAGTCATGAGTCCATCACACAAGTATGCGATCACCATTACTACCTCTACATATACATGTACTCCAGCCTCGTTGCTTCCAAGTTATCTACGAACCCCTTTGGACATCACATAAGAGGTTCTAGGGGCACGAAGTTCAGAAGAGGGAGGTTCGAGAGAAGTTCGAAGAGGCTCAATGCATGGCTTCCGCCATGGGCATCCTCAGATGGGCTCTGAGTGGGCTCAGTGGGCTCTAGGGCATCCTCAGATGCCCTAGAGCCCACCAACGCCTTGTTGACTGGTTATCATGAGAGCGTGGACGTTTTTTTCCTACCTTTGTGGTTTGCTGTCGTTAAATTATTTTTGCACATTGTGACCCGAATATACGTGTACACGTATGAAAGCAGTAAACATGTACCAGTGTGTTGAATTTTATCACTGCTTTGATCTCTGCTGGCATGATTCTGTTAATTCAAACCACTAAACATATGGACAGAACAAGCTTGATGTCGATACACTAAAGCTGTGATTATATGCCATCTTCTATCTAAAGGCACAACCGTCGGAAATGTAAAGGTTAAACAAATAAATAATAACGTAGCCAAGTAACCGAAGAAGCGAGGGAAACAGAAACGCACGACTCGGGGTAACCGCACCGGACGATACTGCATTGGAGTAAACGTCTGACCATCCTCGAGAAAAAAAATAATTTCTCGAACTTATAAAAAAAACTCGAGCGTGTTTTTTGATATGTGCTAGAAAAACGTCTATGCCACAATTGGATATCAATTTCATGCTTCTAGTCCGAACTCCTCATAACGAATTTTGCGCCGCTTTATGAGCATTTTTACCAAATGTGGCAACTTTGGCAATTTTTATGACACAAAGTAATCGCGATAAACCGATTACTTTTTTTAAGTCACCCACCAGTACTACACATCATTTTTTTTTTTTCAGCGAAATTAAACTCATCGACCTTTTTACGAAAGAAATTCATGAATTTGCTAGAAAATTGCGTTTTTTGTCCCCCCGCATGTACACGCGCAAAATGCGGTGAAACGTACGCGCCTCCGCACAGACATAGAAGCAACATCCCTGCAGCTGATTAAAAAACCGCAACGACTCACGTGGTTTCACTGAGCGCCAGTTGATCTCTGAGCGTATGGTGGTTTTCACGAAGCGCGCACTTTTCAATGGCGCCTCGCGCCGGGACGCTTCACTGCATAGCATAAATAACTCGCAGTGAAGCATTATACGAACCCAGAAGCACACCAGAATTTCCTCAGAAAAAAATGCGGGGGTCGAACAGCGCCTCTGGATGTTTTCGCGTGGAATGACTCCACTGCAATTCAGATAACGTGTCGTTACGTCTACTAGGGTAAAACCGTAGCTTCTTCTTGACGGTTACTAATATATCACAAGGGCGCCCTCTCGAGGACATGAAAATCCCAGGATGGGCCTTAGGGTATTTTATATTGAGGCGAGCCATTGTCGATGCCCCATGCAGTCACCGGAGGTACGAATTTTCCCTGTCTAAGGTGTTTTCTTGTTTGATTTTCGTACATAATCAAAAAGGCGGCGGTTTTGGCACAAACAAGCCCCGGTATGTGAAAAGGTTGAGCTCGCTCAGTGTGGACGGTAAAAAACTGGGCGTCCAAAATAAACCATAGATTGAGAAGTTACCCGTCAAAAAGTACTCTTTACAAGTTACCGTGTAAAAAATGTAACTAAGTTAATAACGAAGTTCTTCAGCATGAATGTAACTCACAGTTACTGAGTTACTTAAAAAAAGAACGACTTACTTCCAAGTTACTTCGGATACAAAAAAGCATTACGCAGGTGCAGCGGGACTGAGCAGGTTAGACCTTGAGTTGCCTCCAGAGGAGTGCAACACGCTTAGATCGTTTTCGTTTATATCCAACAATAGACCTCTCCCTGTTTGTAAACAAACGATGTCCAAGTGTTCCACAGCGTCACAAATTTGGTAGAGTTGAACTACGCGCGAAGCTAGACGTGAACAAGGTCGCGCCCCAAAGATACGGCCTCGAGGGGATTACAATGATCTCTAAAAGAGACGCGACCTTCGGTCCTACTTTTCTTTCAATAGGAGGCAGCGAACAAGTGCCCGTTCGTGGAACCCAGCCCTCTCGTTCCGATTTGTTTCGGTTTCAGTCTGTCTGCCAACGTCATGATGACGTTTCTGTGGTAGAAGTCTATTCGAACGCTTTGCATCAGGGAAGGGTAACGGTAATGGTAACGGAAACAGAAACGGTATACTACCGAAATTGGAGATGGTAACGATAACGGAAACGCATACCACGGTCCTCCATGACCGGAAACAGGAACGGAAACGAAAATTATCGTCCGGTATTGAATTCGGGTAATGGCTATTCCTGTTGTGCGATGACATTTGAGTCACTTTTCATTTTGGTTTTTGTATTTGGATGACTCAATTCCCTGTAATGCTCTACATAGTATACGAGAGCATGGAAAGAAGGCACAATAATGGATCTCGAGGGTGCATCCGTCGTTTACCTCGTCCCAGTACTCGGAACTCCATGACATCAACACATGACTATGCTCCACCATAGCACGAAGATGAGAACCTACGATTTTTAGTTACTTATTTCGTACTTTTTTTTTTCATTTCACCGTGACCATGGCTGTATTAGTTACTATTCAGAGCGTCCACTTATGAATGTGAAATTGGATGAAGGTTACGCCCAGCCTGAATTGCTGGACTCCGAGTGACCACAGACATGTTGCTACATTATTCATTTTAAGGCTTCCAAGATGTGCGCATCCCAACGATGCAAAAATACTTGTGTAGTGTGTACTCGTGACACAGCACTTGGCCGGACGGGCTGTCCTCCCGCAGCTCTGTAACAGCCGTTCCATTAAGAGGCCATACCAGTCGGGGAGCAACTCCGATTCACGATTTTCCCGATTCTAGATGGCGCCACGCTCACCGTCCTTATCACGCCGTTCGCCTCCGACTCACGAAATAATCCCCATTGTGCATGGTTGACCTCACGAGTTTAAGGCAGCCCGCGCCCTCTGTTTGTCGAGTGGTAAAGGTTTGCCACGAAAGGTCCGCAGTTCGATTCGAGACATTCACGTCTTTTTGCTTGTCTCCTATTGCTACATGAGTACTTTATTTTTATTTTTTTTGTTCATATATTCATGCTACAATTATTGTTTTCACAAGTCACTGCCGCCTGTACTGACTGATTATGGAATTTTTAGTTGCTCTTCGTATTGTTTTACTAGTGCATACTTACTGTATGCCGACGTACAAGTGTGATTGGATAGTACGGATGCCGGTATCTCGGAGGCTCTCAATTGGATCTACCAGCGGCTGTAAATTAGGCTATAAACATTGCCTACACACAGCGCTTACAATGCCAGTCTGGAAAATCTGCTCGAAACGGTATTCCTTTTTTTTCTGCACTCGCTTACATCATAATAATAGTAATAATAATAAATAATAATAATAATAATTTTACTCAAGAAAGCAAACTACAAATATAATAAAACAGGCCTGTCAAAGCGGAAAAGCTTGTGGCACAGCGCCTGAAGCAGTCAGCGGCATACAGTTTGACAGTACATTAACATATAAAGGTACTACATCCTATGATAAAGTTGCCGTAGCGCTTTTTTTAGTTTGTACTTCGATTCCAAAGAAAAACTGTCGAAGGGGAGCTCATTAAAGATACGAGGTACATAGCATTGCCTGCGACAAAGTCCATATTTTGTGTGTGAGAAATGCACAACAGGGCAGCATTCACTAACCGGGGTCCTATATGAGGGGTCCCAAAAATGTTTTTACAACCTGCAATTTACCTTGATAATATCTCTATTATTCATGCGAAAATGACATTTTGATATGTATATTTCTGGTAAGTAAGCAATATCAAATATCTGAATTCATTTACAAGGCGTTTGTGTGAAAGACTTTTCAAAATTTCCGTCGTAGAACATACTTCTTATTATTACCCGAAAACTTCAGAACATATTTGAAAGGCTCCTTTCCTCCACGTTCTCCCTTCTTTTTCTTTCACCTTATACCCGCTCAGAAAAATGATGTCAGTCGACAACCCCAGTGACAGGGGACTCCCTTTCTTCTGGTGTACGAGTTTGCAAAACCGTGGAGGTGAAGGGCGTGGAGGTGAAGGAGGTGAAGGGCGATAAAGGCTTGGGGTCGACACACGGAAACCAACCAAAAAAGATATGGGAAGGTCGAGCGGCAAGGCCTTGCAGCGGGAGTCGCGATATTCCCAACACAGTCTTTTTCTTTTTTCTTTTTCCTGAACGCCAAGAGGAACGATTCGACAAAAAATAAAAGGACACATTGTAGAAAAATAATAATATGGTCACCTGACAACATAACAGGTTCTTGTTTGAGTGTGGCAAAACAGTACAGTTCGGCCTCCTTATTATGTGGGACAGGATAATATATGCCTTTTCTTTTTTTAGAATAATTTCTGAAGCGTAAATTTTTACTCCAGATTTCTTTGTGTTGGATGCTAAGGTCTCAGTTAATTCAATCGAAACTTGAAAACGTGAAATTCGGTCGTGGAAAAGCTGAAGAACTGGACACAATGTGAGCCAAATTCATGCGTATTTTAGGAAAATCACTATTCTTGAAGGGCAACACAGATGCAATTACAAAATTGGGGTTTCCAGATATGAATATGAGTGCTAGTTGCCAAATGAAGAGATGATCACGGAGAAGTCGTTTCATATAATCAAAGCTCGCCCGAGATGCCAGATTTTCATCCCCGGAAAAAATGTCCCCAGGAAGAACCGTCCCCAGAGAAAAATGCCCCCGGAGAAATCGTGTACGCAAGAACGAAAGCCGTTTGATCGAACGCGGGACATTTGGTCGAAAGTCATTTGATCGAACACCGTTTGATCGAAACGGCAGCGGTCGTTTGATTGAGTTTTTTATTGCTTCGTTTGGAGCAGATGCGTACTCTAAACAAGATTGATCTAAAGTTTTATATGGCTGTTAATACAATATCTGTATTTTATACTATGACGAAATTTCCTTCTTAGCATTTATACTTCGAGTGCCTTTCGTGCACATATCACTATCCCATTTCGGATCCCGGCAATGAAAAGGGTGCCCAGAAGAAGCACAGACTATTGGCTGCTCCCAACTTGAAGACATTTTCTTCGGTATGTGTCCTACAGCTACGCGGGATACTTCCGCATTGTTCTATTCAATTCAATTCAGTTTTATTCAATTTTATTTCCTTTCGAATGGGAGAGAGTAAAAAGCCAGAAGGCTATGCTGTTCGTTAATGACCAATAAAACTTTTCTGCAAATGACCAGTGGTCTCCCCTCTTTAGCTGCAAAAAAAAGAGAGCAAGAAACAAACAAAAAAGGAGAAGACACTGATTGCCTCATGCGGGTCTAGGACTTTTCGGTACAGGACACTTCGGTACAGGACCTTTCGGTACGCGGACCTTTCGGTACACGGACATTTCGGTACACGGCCACACCGCTGGAAGGTGGTCTTTGGCTTCTTAGTCATAAAACGGTGACTGTTTCTTTTTTTTTTCGAGTACCTAAAATTGCGAGTAGCTAGACTATGCATTAATCATGCAATGCGTTGTTTCAGTATGTCATCCAAGGGAAATACTCGAAGCATCCCATGCACGATACATGTCTTTAGATGGTCGCCGCGAAAAGTATAATTTCCAGGCATTGCCTCTGCAGGGAGTGGCAGCCATAAGGCCGAAAAATCGAATCCTCGAACAAACCGAAAGTCAAAATTCAAGGCTAAGGTTAGGTTAAATTTTCTTTATATGGTTAGTTCAAAAAGAGTGTTTACAGTTTACACGCGCTTGGACGGACATTATATTGAAATCTTGTGCGAAAAAATTGAACAATGTCTCTTCGGCCTTCAGATAGGTCGGTGTTTTGATTTTTGAGCCCTTCGTCTGTTGGCCATTTTAATCTTTTGGCCTTTCGTGTTTTGACCTTTTGATGGGTTTCCCTCTGCAGGACACATAAGGGCTCAAGGATGGTAGTAAATGTGGTGACGGGAGTGTAGATGTTCCCCTAAAATTGCCTGTATCTGCATGCTGCAATGTCGCAAAGTAGCCTTTCTGCAGTGCCTTACGGGTGGCAACCAGAAGGGCGTAGGAAAGAATGACCCCGGAGAAAACGTTCCCGGAAGAAAGTGCCGCCGGTATAGCAGGCGGGCATTTTTATCTGGCTTATTTTGTCCTACTCTCTTTCACAGAAGACATCCCAGATGCCCGTTGTTAATGTAGGTCGTCAAAAATGTTATGCTCGTAAAAAAGAAAATGAAGATGTTGCCGGACTTTTCAGCAAACGTATTTTCGTTGAAAGCCGTTAAAAAAAAAGAAAGAAAGAAAGGTCATGGTAATTTTAATTTACAGTGAACAACGCAACGGACAACGAACTGATGTTTTCGTACGTGCAAAACCTTGTAATGCCCTTCCTTATACAGGGTCTTTTTTTATACAGATTTTTTATTAAAAATCTATGAGAGTCCCAGATATGCCGTGTGGGTGACAATAGCTGGCAAAGAATATCTGCGGTCCCAGAGATGTTAGAAGTGAAAACAGGACGTCTGTAGCTCATACATTTTTAATAAAAAAATCTGTATTGAGAACAAAACACGTTGTCATAACCAATAAGCCGAAGACCATATTCCAGCGGTATGGCCGTGTACCGAAATGTCCTTGTACCGAAAGGTCCGAGTACCGAAACGTCCCTGTACCGAGAGGTCCGTGTACTGAAATGTCCGTACCGAAAGCTCCGGTACCGAAATGTCCTGTACCGAAAGGTCCTTATCCCGCCTCATGCTCCGTCTGTTCGAACCAAAAGTTACTGAAAAAGAGGTGCTAAGGACACGCTGCGAGCTTCGAACTCGCTTCGAAAAAACGTCTTTCGAACAGACGGCGTCGATCAACCGGCTTTCGACCGAACACCTTTATGTATAAATGTACAAGATAAAATGAAAGGAACTTGACGCGCGACGAGGTCTCAGAGCACGATTTCCGTCTCATAACGCTCTGATTATTACCCGGAAACTTCAGTACTATATTTTTAGACACTCCTTGGTTTTCACAGGGTACTTCACATTACACCAGACCTTTCGTTCAGCGTAGACACTAGTTCAGCGGAGAATCCCCAGTGACCCGGAGCTTTTCCTTATCTTCCTGAGAAGGCCTCCCTTTGTGCGCCGTGCACAGACAGACGGGTACAGGTTTTGGGTCATCCGAGGGAGGAGGAGTGTCGTTGGGAGGAACCCGAGAGGTCTGCCAGCCTGATTAGGCGGCATGTTTCTCGGGAAGGGAAAGGTGGTGGAGAGGAGGAGAGGAAAGGGTGAAGTGGAAGACCGAGCGGAATCCGCTCGGGGGGAGGATAGCTGCGTCCATGGGCCGACTTCAGGGGAACTGTGCCGGCATACGCCTATTACACATCTGAGGGAAACCCAGGAAAAACCCCAGACGGCACAGCTGGCCCGCGGATTCCAACCGCGGACCTCCCAGTCTCCAAGCGCACGCGTTACCGCTGCGCCACCGGAGCTGGGTCATCCAACGTGCAACTAGCAAGGATTGTCGAAAGATGGAAAAACCAGGGAACCGGTCTCGAAAAATTGGCCGTATCTCAAAATAACGTGATCGAAGTCCCCGTTGAAAAATAAACTACTGTAAATAAATGTTATCTGGCTATTTCTGCGCATGCATATATTATACACCGCCTTGGTTTATTCTGTATACTGGTGGCAGTACAGAAGCTTGTAGCAACATTGCGGCGCGCGTTATGCACCGGTGCGCGTTATACATGGAAGTTTTTTTCAAATTCGGCTCATTTTTAGGGGTGCGCGTAATACACGAGTGCGCGTTATACACAGGAAAATACGGTACTGTAAATAAATGTTATCTGGCTATTTCTGCGCGGAAAACGCAAAGCCCACTAAAACTAACCTGAACATGAAAATGCAACCACCGAACTTTTACTAACCTAATAATCAGCTAACTAACGTGCTGTTCCGTCGCGTCCGTTTCATTTATCTCCTATTTCTTAATTTTATTTATTTATTTATTTATGTATTTTTGGAATAGCAAGCCGACGTCCCGTTTGGCTGACCTTTAGCCCGTTTTTTTTTTTCTTTTTCGTCTAATAAATATCCCCTCCCCCCCTCCCCCGTCGCTGTCGATGGTTGTCGTTGGTTTTCCTTGCTTCGCGAACGTGAATTTGGGTTCCGGAAAAGACTGTTGCTCATTGCGTGGGCGGAAATTAGCAGCGGTCACTTGATCGATTTTTCTTATTGGTTCACGTGGAGCGTTTATGAAAATAAGTTCCCCTAGAAGTCGGCCCAGGACGCACATTTCCCCAGGGCGTCAGTCGTGACGTTGCCCACATACGTGAGGCCGACAACGGCAAGCCCTTTCACCATCACCACCACCACCACCACCAAATAAATAAAATAATAAAGATAAAAATAAAAATAAATCGATCAATAAAAGAAAGAAAGAGAGACAACAAATAAAGCTGCAGTTCTAAGTGCGGTTATCCTAAGAAACATTTATATGTGTGTGATCCGCTTGCTGGCTGTTTCAACATTACGAATATTACAGGGCAGTCCTGTTGAACGTTACTGGAATGTTTGTGAAGTTGGCCTTTCACTAACCGTAAATACGAGAGATTCTCGTTAGCCTTATGAGACAGTTGACTGAGTAAGCACAAACCCGAAACGGCTGTGATGTTCGTGAATGACAAAGGTTTGCAAATAACCAGAGGTCTCCCCTCTTTAGCCTAAAAAAAATGAAGCAAGAAACAAACAAACAAACAAAAAGGAGAGGACACTGATTGCCTCATGCTCCATATGCTTGAGTCAAAAGTTGCAGAAAAAGAGGTGCTAAGGACACGCTGCGACCTTCGAACTCCCTTTGAAAAAACGTCTTTCGAACAAACGGCGTCGATCAACCGGCTGTTGATCGAACGGCTTTCGACCAAGCGTCTTCGATCCTTCTCCAAACAGCTTAGGATTTCGGAATATCCAGCTATAATGTGATGAGGACGATGCGATGGACTGTGGACGGTGAACTGTCAAAAACAAGCCTAAACTAACCTACCCTGGAAACTACCTAACCTAGGACCCGGCTCTAACCGGACTAGGGTCGCTACGTCCAACGAGACGTTACATCCAACGCGCCGTTACATCCATCGGTGGACGTAACGGCGCATTGGATGCAACGGCTTGTTGGCTATAACGGCACGGTATGGACGTACCGACACGTTGGATGTAACCGCACGGTGGACTTAGTGATCTTTTGGATGTAAATGCTCGATGGAGAAGCGGCTTCAGGATATGTCGGTCGTGAACTAATATGGCATCGATGTAGTTTTGGAATCAGCCACTCCATAACACACATTTCGCTGCGTATCCTCGCAATGTTTTTGTTTGTTTGTTTTCATAATGTGATGTCATGTGATAAAGCCAAAAAAAATTGGGATGTGAGTTTCGACGACGTCGAACTGGCTACCCCAGTACTCTTACACAAACACATGATGAGATTATGAAAAACAGAGATGATGATTTTCGTTTTCGTGAGAGTCCGTCAAATTACGATGTTTTATGATTTGATATGTTCACAAGTTACGGACAGAGTTGCTGTTGTGAGAGAATAAATTAGGTCAGTTTCTAAATTACGAGGTTGGTCCACAAGTTGAAATCCCCAAATCTCAAAATATTCACGAAATAATATAGAGGTAAAAAAGGTAAAAGCGCATTAGGTAAAAAAAGCTGCTGGTGGTGTGTGTCATATTCTGCTTGCTGTACGTAGTTGGCCTCGCTGAGGGCGGACCGCTCGTCACGACCAACGCAACAGCGCGCGTCCTAGGCCGACTTCCAAGGAAACCGTACCGGCATGTGATCGTCGGGGGAACCCAGGGAAAACCTCCTGGCAGCACGGCCGGACTGGGCATAAGTAATACCCCTGTCACACGGGGATTCGATCCTTCTCGAATCCGATCCGCATCGAACTTCCCGAGCACGCTCGAGTTTTGACGCTGCTACACGGCCACTTTCAATGCGCATTGAATGGTTGACCTGTGGCGCGAGAGGCGGCGAAACCGTCGCCGTCTGAGTACGTATCCGATTAGCTGTTCCGGCTGTTGTCGCGCGGTGTCGAGAATATAGGCAAATGAATAAACGGAACTCATTAATTTCGCGTTTCCTATATAACAGCGATATTAGTGGTAATTTATCGTATACCGATGTAAGCATCATTTGTAGCTTCGCACGCATGTCCGTCTTAAGTTATGACAGTTCACCGGGGTCGAGGATGCAAATGGCGTCCGTCGAGCCGTCTTGAAATTCTCAATCCTGTTATGGGAACTGTCTTGAGTCAAGCAGGATCAAAGTTCGATCCTGCTTGGAAGCGGCCGTGTAGCACCATCCGATCTGCATTGGGTTCAAGCAGGTTCGGTCCAGCAGGATCGAAAATGCCCGTGTGACAGGGGTATTAGAAAGCACCATGCCTGCCTTCGCGCCATTCGTTGTCGTAAAGCCGTGTTGCAACACGGCTTTACGACAACGAATGGCGCGAAGGCAGCCAATGATATAAGTGACAACAAAGCAGCGACAAAGGTAACTTCCCGGAATGCAGACGCAGCATTGCGATTTTTTTCTATTTCCAAAGTGCTGTCCGTTGACAATACAAAAAACCATCTGCTGTACCCCTAACATTTTATTAATATGCCCGTTGCTCCACACATGCGCATTGCTTAGAACTCAGTTGATGTTGATATTGACGAAAAAAATATAAGGGAGAAATAGGAAACTCAGTAACATGCCTCATACCCCAACGACCTTCGTTTTGTGGTTGTACCAATATAGCAGCTGTCTCTGAACCAATCAATGTCAATCCGTACTACAGGTCACTCCTTTTATTTAGTTATTTTTTCCCTGTTCAAAGACGTACCCGTGAGGTACCGCGTTAGTATCGTAACAGCTCGTTGTGTGTACTGACTTATGGATGTATCGGCCAGAAATGGACGTAAAGTCTCGTTGGATGTAACAGTCGTTTGTGTGTAAGAGCAGGGTGGATGCAACGACTCGTTTTCGGATGTAAGAGCATGATGGACGTAATGGCGTGTTGGATGTAGTGGCACGGAATCGCTCTAACCTAGGTTCCCACCGGGGACGATTTTTCCGTATCCCGGAAATTACAGGAGCGCCGTTGTGAACAGCTGAGGAAACGGATCATAGCCGATCAAGTGCTATCACATTATTTGTTTAAATTGGGAGACGGGATTTTTTAAATTAACATGCATGCTAATGCAGAGTAAAACCACTGAACAAGGAACATAAATGCGGTTACACCCACTGCTAGGGTTGCCACCTTTCGGAGTGCAAAATACCGGCTGAGGGAGAGGAGGTCGAATAGAGGAAAAGGATGAAATGTTCGCGGGAAAGGGAAAGTGGGTGAGGGTGGAGAGTATACAGAGAGAGAGAAAGAAAGAACCAGCGTACTCGGCTCAAGACAACAATGATAATAATAATGAATAACTAAGAAAACGACTGGTGACTACGGAGTTGGGTCTGTGCTTCAGATTTATTCAAGCTGTAGTGGAATGTTGAAAGGAAAACCCCGTAAAAACCCCTATGAGAGGTGTTGAGCCACAAATACCGGCAAAAGGCTGCCGGTATCACCTTCCTACCGGCAACCGGCAGAGCGAGCAAATAACCGGCCCTGCCGGTATAATACCAGCCTGGTGGCAACCCTACCCACTGCGCCGCTTGCGTTGTGCCGATTACATCTGTTCTTTCTGTTCCTCTCTCGCAAAGTTTGCTGAGTGCAGACAATGCGGTAAGATTAGGCAGGGATTCTCCAACAACAAATAAATATTGACTATGACACGAGGTGATTCATCACTGGTGATTTTCCAAGGTCCTGCTACCTTCTACTTATTTCTGGCAGATATGTTAGCCGCGTTCTTTTATAAAGGGGAAAAGGGGAGTACTACAGAATACTGAGCGCAATGACACATTACCTTCTGTATTCGTATCAATGAAATGAAACGCAAATGCCCACTATCCTGAGGCTCTGACTTCACGCTCGTTGAACGTGGATATCGTCGGACGTAGTTCCCAATTCAACCGGAATGCTGGTATTTTCATATATAGTTCTGTTTTGTTGTTGGTGGCGGTCAGTCAATGATGTTGTAGTTGTTGTCTCATACTTTCTATGTTGATGAACCGTATTTTCAATGCAATCAAACCTCAATGAAGCGCCTGAATAAGTGGGTGTAGAGCTTTTATAACCTATAAACATCGGCCCAGAAAAAGATGTAAGGACAACTGTAACACCCGTGTCTGACTGACAGTAGAGAAATACTGTAGAATCCAGCGAACGATATCGCTAGCGAACTAATGCAGCAAACTATGTATATCCATTTTATGTTGCTTGTTGAACGGAATTTAGATTTAACTACTCATTATTAACACATAAAAAAGAAAAAAAGCACCCCATGTCTCCCAATTTCAACAAATCCGCAAAGCGAACGATAACATTCGGTCGGCTGTGATGTATTTCATCGGCTGTCTAGATTTCAGTTCTTACTTGCATCTATATTCCAGGGGCTTTTAATGCACAATTATCCTCACTTTACCCACCACATACTTTCTTTTCGTAGTAAACATATTGTAGATTATTGTTTTCCATATTCGCTGGCTAGTCTATTTGCGAGCACCAAATGCTATGCATTCCAGTTATTTGATTTCTAATACAATAGCCACAAAACTTTTTCATAATCTACACCATCCCATTCAGTGGTCATTCACTGGAGTGCTGACCCGGTGTCTCTTTGGCCTTTCCATTTTCAGCCTTCTGACAGTTCGGCGTTATGATTTTTTGGTCTTTTGGCTGACGGCCTTCTGATAGTTCGGCGTCATGATTTTCGGCCTTTTGATAGGCTCAATCAGACTAAATAAATGCATTGCATTTAGCAACAGCTATTCAAAAAAATGAAAAAGAAAACGGAGAAGGAGGAAGCTCCTAAAACCCCTTGAACTCCATCTTTATGTATAAATGAACATGATAAAATCAATGGAACTTGACGCGCGATGAGGTCTCGGAGCACGATTTCCATCTCATAATTGCGCTGATTGTTACACGGAAACTTCAGTACTATATTTTTAGACACTCCTTGGTTTTCACAGGGTACTTCCCATTACATTTACACCAGACCTTTCGTTCAGCGTAGACACTAGTTCAGCGAAGAATCCCCAGTGACCCGGAACTTTTCCTTATCTTCCTCAGAAGGCCTCCCTTTGTGCGCCGTGCAAAGACAGACGGGTACAGGTTTTGGGTCATCCAACGTGCAACTAGCAAGGATTGTCGAAATATGGAAACTCCAGGGAACCGGTCTCGAAAAATTGGCCGTTTCTCAAAATAACGTGATCGAAACCCCGTTGCAAAATAAACTACTGTAAATAAATTTTATCCGACTGTTTCTGCGCGGAAACTGCCAAAGCCCACTTAGACTAACCTGAACATGAAAATGCAAACACCGAACTTTTACTAACATAATAATCAACTAACTAACGTGCTGTTCCTTAATTTTATTTATTTATTTATGTATGTATTTTTGGAATAGCAAGCCGACGTAACGTTTGGCTGACCTTCAGCCCGTTTTTTTTCTTTTTCGTCTAATAAATATATCCCCCTCCCCCGTCGCTGTCGTTGGTTGTCGCTGGTTTTCCTTGCTACGCGAACGTGAATTTGGGCTCCGGAAACGACTGTTGCTCATTGCGTGGGCGAAAATAATTGTGCAGCGGCCGCTTGATCGATTTTTCTTATTGGTTCACGTGGAGCGTTCATGGAAAAAAAATAATAACGATAAAAATAAAAATAAATCGATCAATGAAAGAAAGAAAGAGAAACAACAAATAAAGCTGCAGTTCTAAGTACAGTTATCCTAAGAAACATTTATCTGTGTGTAATCCGCTTGCTGGCTGTTTCAACATTACGAACATTACGGGGCAGTCCTGTTGAACGTTACTGGAATGTTTGTGAAGTCGGCCTTCCACTAACCGTAAATACGAGAGATTCTCGTTAGCCTTATGAGACAGTTGACTGAGTAAGCACAAACCCGAAACGGCAAAATCGAGCAAATTGACGTTTCATGTCAAGCTAATAAACTCATCTCACTTCTCTATAAGCGCACCGAAAAAAGAAGAGGTTTATTGGTCTCGGTGGTCTCTTACACGGGCCGCGACAACGCTGGCTCGTCTACCCAACGTCCCCTCCCCCCCCGACAATGCTGGCTGACGATAATCCCTTTACGAGCAGCTAAGTAAGCTTTTGTTCTGGTCTCCAAGGCCATGCTCTAAGTCCGCTGTCCATGAAAGTAAAGAGGAGAGAGGGAGCACTACAGTTCGCGTGCGCGCCGCATGGTCGGCGGATGGATACGGTCAAAATGTTCCGCGCGATTTTTCCTGTGCTACGGCTAGAGGGCGACACAGAATGACGCGGTTTACGGGGCTTTGAGACGGTATTTATCCGTACACACTTTTCATGCTTTTTATAAAAACGGAAAGTGGTAGACATATAAATTTGATGTCTATCGATTCCTGAAATAATTCCAGAGACAGTAAATACAAAATTTTTTTTTCGAAATGGCTATAGAAGTTTAATAAAACCTGTTCAAAAAGGGAGGAGAAAAATTGTGTATTTTTTTCGCATTCGTGACGTCGCCGTACAATACATACGACATATATGAGAAATCCTGTAGCGTAAGTAATTTCATCTCATCTTCCCCTTTATGATGAAAGCACCCGCGTCAAAATCTGCGCGGCGGTTACCGAGAGAAAGCATAAAAACTGTTCCATGGGAAATACATTGGGACGGAGAGCCCTCTTAACAGAAACAGTAACGGAAACGTAACGGAAACGAAATTGAGAGGCCGGTATCGGAAACGGATAACGGAAACGAAAATATAGCAGTAACGAAAATAGAAGCGGTAACGAAAATACGTCCGTTATCATTCCCTGCTTTGCATCTTTCTCTCTGTGAGCGCACAAGGGTTTCATTTGAATGCCAGCTTTTCTTATTTCCTGAGTAAAATACTGTCATAGATTGAATATCACGTCTTATGGCAAAAAATGCCACGAATGAACCGGAGAGAAAGCAAGAAAATAAGCGCACGGGAGTGAAAAGCGAATTAAAAGTAACTTGGAACTTAACTTAAGTTCCTTTGGCAAAGTTACCTGAAAAAGAAACAAGTTCCTCTGAAAGTTACCTCTGCGCAAAAGTACCGAGTTAAGTTACAAGTTACCAAAAAAACGGAAGTTACTGTCACAGTAACAAGTTACCTCGAACTCTAAAATAAACTATGCCACTGTGCTTGGTGCAATCGTCACAGGAGTTACTGGACTGTACGAACACTTTGAGACAACAAAGGCCTTGTAAATGACGTGACTCATCCCTAGGGACACTGAACCGGCGATGTGCTAAAACATTGGGGTCCTAGAATTATATTGATTTTGATAACCACATTATACTTATAGAAGCAAATATCCGCACCCGTTCTAATGAAATAAAATACAGCACAAAAACATTTACCTCAGGTACTTTTCGTTGTCACGCATTTCCGTTCACACATTTTTGTGGTCTTCTAAAAGCCCATTGTGGAACGGACGCCTTGGAAAACTGTCTTTCGTGGCCCCCATTAAGATCCCGAGACAATATAGGGACGACGAAAACCGACACACACAGACGAAGTTTCGATCCTTGTTCCATGTGTGCCTGTTTTCGTCGTCCCTATATATAGTCCCAACGTTTTGCTGTCATGAGTTACACTCAACAACGCACTTTTTTTAGCAGTTCTTTCTGTTTCTTCTTTTGTGTGTGTGTGTGTGGGGGGGGGGCAGCGTATTGTACAGAGAGTTCCGTAGCACTGTTTATATGTGTAGAGCTATCGGGTTCGACCACATATTAGAAAAAGTTACGGAGTCCTGTTTGAGCGCAGCCTCCATACGACAGCTGATTCCAAACCGGAATAAAACAGTCAATCAGTTCGACCACGACTGGACAACTGCACACGAAAACACATCGAAACCATCGGTACTATATTCTTCCATAGCTGCGTGTGCCGTGTCCACGGTTGCGTTGCGGATATTCTGCACGTGCAGACTACAACCAGATGTCCCGCAGGAAAGAACAACTATTCGGGTGACCGTTTCATGATTTACAAATAAATAAAATAAAGAAATGTTCCATTCTCGAGCGATAAGACATTTTCCGGTTTCTTTTAGATGTCCCTTTATTAGTCTTCATTCAGCTCCAGAACAAAGGATATATGCCAAACCACAGACCTTTCAATTATAACATCTAACGTCTTCGGTAAATTCCAATTCGATAAGCATTCTACGAGTTAATTTTTGTCCCGTTTGTCCCGATTTTTCTGTGTATAAAATTTGTACTTTGCAACACCGGTGTGCCACGGAACAGACAAAATATTCTAACAAATAGCGCAATTCGCGATACATATGCGTCTGGTACATCGGAACAAATCACACCACGTCACATCAGATATTTCAGAATTAGAACTGCGGTGTTGGCTGAACACATGCTTGCTAGAGCGTTGGATCGCACCCGGTTGTCCCGCCCAGGGGACATTTTTTATATCCATCAACTTTCTCCACCAACTCCGACCACCATCTTACAAACAACTTGGTGACGGTGATGTGGACACACCCGGCGGCTCCAACTACCGACCACTTTTGCATCTGCTCATTCGACGATAGGGCTGCATTCTGCTAATGACTAAACGTCCATATGAATATCTGTTTTGTATGAATTTGCCGCGAATGAAATGTGCACAAGCTTCGTTAGAGAACCGTACAAATCATAATTAATTCGCAGGAAGTTCAGAACATCCGAAATTTCATGGTCATGGAGATTTCCGCTTCGTCGCTCGTACCTGTGCCTCTCTAATTCCGCATTACCGAACTGTTTATACATGTTCTCGATGTCACACTTGTGTTGTGGGTGTAAATTTCTGTGTTCTCTACGTACATGTATAACCGTGTATGGTATAAGGGCAAGCTCTCTGCAGCGAGAAAAACGAAAGCGTGCTTGAGACAAATTGACAGTCCAAGATGCAGTCACTACGGTGATCTCGAAGGTCGAGACCACATCCTTTTCGATTGTGCGCACCAGTAATACTCCAGGTCCACACTTTCAGACCGTGGAGACTTTCAGAGTCTCCTAATCGGCTGGCACGTCTCACATGTGTGTTTGGTCTATGGCGCAATACAGCCCCCAACGCTCTGCCCTCAAAGCACTTCTGATCTTTTTGGACAACGTAGAACTTTTGTCATCTGTGAGTCGACTGTGAGGAACTACCACCAGCAAGAGGGTGGAGTAGAGCAAGAGGGTGGAGTAGAGCAAGAGTGACCCTGGCGATGAAACTCCACAATCGTAATCACAAAATGAAGTTCATGTTGATGTTGTTAATATCATATGGAAGCGGGTGCTACGGCGATAAATATTTCGTCAACGCTATCGTACACGGCCAAGAGCCACTGAATAAAGACAAGGCCAAAAAAGAAACTTTCCTTGAGGGTATCTCACTTAGTTATCGGGGCAACTGTTCCCGTCCAACGTTGCTCGGGTCTAGACAGCTAGCAGATCTTCTACCCAATCCCACTCACCCCTCATCACTCTCGCCTTCACCTGAAAGTCATCGAAAACGTCTTGTTTAAAATGACCTTTTTTACCATTCACGCATATCCTGCACATATCAGTTCGCCGCGAACAGTCATTCGCTTTCTGATGGAGTCATTTGCCCTTATACATGTATAGCGGTTGTCACCGTTAAGGGGCGCAAATCAGGTGACACCTATCGCTTAGATGCCGGAGGTTGTTTAAATGCTGCAATTGGTACATGTCACTGTGTAGGCAAGAACACTCACTCGTGAAATTAGACGCAGGATCTCCTTCGTTCTCGTGCATTTTCTTCAAATAGCCGTCGATGAAATCTCGATTGGAATAATTGTCGAGAGTCTCCCTGTGGGCTTCTACTTCACGCCTGAACAAATGAGGTAAGAGATACGAAAATATCCTAGCACATCATGACCAAAGGAGGCGAAAAGCGTTTCAATTTGACAGCTCCATTGCGTGAAAGTGTGCCCCGAGCACAAGCATGAAAGTGTCTTTATAGTTAAATATGAAAAACCTGTGACGGTTATCTGTCGAATCCCGCACCGTGTATGTGAACACACGTGTGGAACCATGAGCGGAGTCTTACAAGAAGAAACATTCTGAGCAAATCGTTAAAGAAGCACGCAAACCCTGTTTAGTTTAATCTCAAGCACTTCATGAGAAGAGGCCATGCTAAACAATTTCTCTGAACACGCTTATGAACGATGAAAGATGAAAGTCACTGAACAGGTTAGCCAGCTGTAGGATTCGAACCCATAGCTTCTGGATTACCAGTCCAGGACTCTACCAATTGAGCTAAGCTAACACGCCTTCTCAGCGACTTCCACGGGTGCGTCATCTGAAGGGACAAACCAGCCACTCTCTCTCACTCATTCTCCTTTCACTCTTACATTTTTGCTCACTCATACACAGTCATAAGACGGGATCGATGCAAGCGGCAACGTTTGAACAAGAGGGAACTGTTGTTCTGAGGCTCGAACAACATAGAAAGGACAAATACATACAAAGCCTCAAATTGCCTAAGAATGAATTAATTGAATTTGAGGCTTTGTATGTATTTGTCCTTTCTATTTTGTTCCAGCCTCAGAACACCAGTTCTCTCTTGCACGCTTATGAAGACATGTAAGCCATGGAAGTGCGGCCGCGCCGTCTTTCGTGCAGTGCTCTAAAAAGTTTTTTTTTCGTAAGAGAATTGCCTTGCATATTCAAGCAGAGGTCTCCACTGTATGCAGTTTTCGCATATTTCAGAATGTGTGGGGGCACCACACTCGTTCCTGCTGATAAGAGGAGGCGGGGTCAGACAAGAGCAGATAAAAGCACGCAGCACGGGGAATCAGGGATTCCCTTCAGTTAGCGAAGATTAAGGCGGCTCTGCACTGTAAGTCATGAAATAAACCTTTGTTTTTGAGTGCACTTTTCTCTTGCTGTGTCTTCCTCGTTGACGTAACGGACGGGCTGACGCCCAGAGGTTGTGGAAACACGGGTTTCCACGAATGTAACTCTACAATTTCGCCTTTAGCTT
This sequence comes from Ornithodoros turicata, assembly GCF_037126465.1. Classification (NCBI taxonomy): domain Eukaryota; kingdom Metazoa; phylum Arthropoda; class Arachnida; order Ixodida; family Argasidae; genus Ornithodoros; species Ornithodoros turicata. The sequence continues at coordinate 3,137,108 of NW_026999301.1, forward strand.
ATGGTTTCTGGATGATTCTTTTGTTTTAGCCCAAAAATGTAGCATTATTTACAGGGAGTGATTTCCCCGACACCTCACCTACCTCACAAAGTCCTTCATATCTGTAACGGCCTTTATGAGAGGAGCCCACCTGGTAAAAGGCAATAAAACCAGCTTGTTCAACATTGGAGGCAGAAAGTTTAACACACTGCTGGTGCTGACAAACTTGGCCACTTTTCTCAGGGAGTCGTCCAAGAACTGTCGCCTGCGATCGCCGTATGGGTAACGGCTTCCAAACACCAGAGCCGTGATGTTATTCGACATGCTCGGCACAAGGTACTGCGATATGAGCACAGGAGATCCAGTCGATGCAGACAGTTTTTCAATGAGGTACTGGATTTCTTCCTGTACGTGAATGAGATAGTAAAGATCTCGGTTTTTACAATTATGTCTCTGAAGTAGGAGGTTCGGAGTACTCTGTACCTTCATATGATGTTCCATGGATTTCTTACCGAAACCGAGATCTCGCAATACATGAAGACAGTACCTTCGGTTGTCCAACCAAGCTTCTCCATTCAACGTCACTATGCCTGATTGAGAAAACAAAGCAAGGGGTTTAGGTAATGCTCTGACATCTCGAGAACATTTTGGGTTGTAAATGTTACGTTGTAAACATTTGGGGTAAATGTTAGCCTCCGAAGCGGTTATTACGTGAGGCATAAGTGAGGCAACACATCGGTAACAGTATAGCAACTTGCGTGGAGCTTTCGTGGCCAAAAACTATTTTCATCGCTGTCGTAGTAAGGTATGTCGAAGCGAAGAAGGTTGTCGTTGTCTTTCAGTGCCGCAGGTTCCGCCATTACCGTAATTGATTTTCAGTATCACGATACATTTTCTTTTTAAATCTGCACTTCCGTTACAAATTTATGGTAACGCGACCTCCGTCTCGTTATTGATACCGATACCGTGTACTGTTCCCCTCCTTTCTTAGATGGTCACATTTCTTACTTTTATTCAGCAAGGGCAGCTTTCCAAACGCCTACCGTGCCTTCAAGCAAGTGAACACAGCACTTCCCTCATGAGCAGAACGTCTGTGTCTGTGCGGGAACGCTCGCAAGAAAACGCGTTGGGATCACCGATAGCAGAAGAACACTTTGAAAGCCAGGTAGACGTGTACAAATCCAGCAAACCGGTAGGGAAGTACGAAGTTAACCAGTGTCTCAGCTGTATAACGCTGTTTTCTCCCAGTTCGCTATTTTAGAAACGGAGCGTTCATGCAAGCGAGATTTTCATGTCGCAGATTTCGTGCGGCCTCTTGGTATTTCAAAAGTGTTTCAAAAGTGGTTGCAAAAGTATCTTGGCCTTGACTTTTTTAAACGGTAGCGGTTAAAACGCTATGTTTATAAGGCAGTATCTAGCTAATCAAGTAACGAATATGGGTATAGCGATACCGGTAACGGCTACAACACTGCTGTACATCGATGCTGCGTTGCGTTCCAGAAAATCCTGACCTAAGATTACATAATGCGAGCAGTACGACAGAACAGTGTTCATTATCGCCCGCACTGCAAACATCAACTTCCCGGCATTATCTTTATCCTCTGCAGTTTCAACATGAATCACACCATTAACGATAACCTGAAGATTATTGCCCTCATGTTGGACTAACCCAAGCAGCACAATGTACTGAAAGTCGAGTGCAATGTGGGTGGACGGTATGTGTCTTATCAATGTTCTTTTGTTTCACGGGTCTGTTCAAGGCTTTCCATCTACCCGGCCACCCCCATTGCACTCGACCTTCAGAACGTGGTGCCCAAGCAGCAAAATGTACTGAAAGTCGGGTGCAATAGGGGTGGACGGGTAGGTGTAAGGCCTTGAACAGACTCGTGAAACTAAGGAACATCGATAAGGCACATACCGTCCACCCCTATTGCACTCGACGTTCAGTACATTGTGCTGCTTGGGTGCTGATTGGGAACTATTCAGTTGCGCTTTGCTTATAAAAGTTAGTGAACTTGAGGAAGATCGTCTGCCCGATTAACAAGTATCTAAAAGAAATGACAAGAAGAAATTGTCTTTCATCGTTCTCTCACTTTTTCTCCACGTATTCCATATTATGAAAAGTAGCGGTAGCGGAGAAAGAGTCCGCCGCTACCGGTGTTTGTAGCCGAATTAGTTTTTCCGTCACGAATTTAAAATGTAGCGCGATCGCTACTCCGCTACTGAAAAAAGTAGCGAATACGCTTGCGTTTGTGAATATGTACAACACTGCGCCACAGTGGTCGGGTCTCTGGATTAATTCTGCCCACCTGAGGGCTCTTTAACGCGGCGGTTGCTGGGTTTTGGCGGTGTTGCGCTACATTTGTTGTTTTTGGTAGGGACGGTATCATCTCCGTTAAATAGTGATTAAATTAATAAACATGGACTGAGTACATCAGCGTTTTAATCACCACGGTTAGTGATGGACGGCACCGCATTATCTCTACCCGGGATAGCCAAATCAAAGCGTCATCACTCGTAAGCTTCTTGTAGCTTCTCCGGTGAAGGCGGCTCCACAGTTGACGAAGCTGCAATGCATCACGTCACTATCTGTTATCCAGTCTGTGCCATACTCTGCCTTGCATAACCGTCGCCGAGAAGTATTCCGAGAAATAGTGCTCCTGGAAGGGCTTTTCTTAAAGGCTCTGCCACATTTCTTTATTGGTCGAGTAATGTGCAAGTGCTTTCCACTACGGTTCACACCCTTGCGTTGTGGATACGACCTTTGTGAATACTTGTCTGAAGTAAAGGTATATCTAGCGACATAATATTTTTCTCCTCTTCCCTTCACTGGTCATTGTTGTATTAGAGACATATTTTGTTGTTCCGTTTATATATTAATTTTTATTTTGTACCAAACTGAATTTGGAACATATCATTCTTATACAGGGTGTTCCACCAATCATTACAGAAATTCATAGTAAAAAAACGTAGGTCCCGGAGAGACATGCGGTCAAGGGATTTTTTTCTGCCAATAGCTTTTGCCACATATTGGTAACATTTTTTATTTAATTTCAATTGTTGGAAAGTTAATTTCTTGAAGTGAACTGCGAAATATCCCAAGGCAACCTATAACGTTTCTTTCTCTCTCTTTTTTTTTCGTAAATGGGTTCCCCGTGGTCATTTTACTCAGTATAACACATAGTCCCACTCGTAATACAATGGCAATTGCCGAAATAAAATCCTCGAAAATCCGTTTTAAATGAGCCCTTAGTTCCGCCTCTTTTTCGACGATTGTATCTCATTACGGCCGATGTCTCAATACGGCCGAAAGTCTCAATACGGCCGATAATCCTTTAATCCCCAAGTGTCTCATTACGGCCAAAGTCTCAATACGGCCGAAGGTAGTCTCATTACGGCCGAAGATGTCTCATAACGGCCAAAAGTCAAAATGTGTATTGTAACGTGCATTGACACGCAATGTTGCTGTCAGGTATGGATATACATTCCAGAGGGTATAAGCCATGCAGTGTGCCCTTATAATATATATAAACATATTGTGTGACAATCAGTATGTTATCATACCACAGCACAATGCAGCATATTGTGTAATGTGTACACCCCAAAGGTAGTGTTCATGTTGCTGTGAAGCAGCAGGCTACTAGGTGGAGTTAGCTGCTTGTGGAGAGCTAGATTTTTTGGAGACATCTTACAATCATTGGCCAAGGAGGAACACCTATCTCAGTCGACGTCAATTTATTTCCATTCGCTGTACAATGGTACAATTCTTGCTTCTGGAATGAGTGGACCTGCAATAAGCAAAGAGCAACCGTGAATAGGCTAGAATATTCAAAGGAAACAGGCATTTGACTCTACAGGGCTGGTTTTAATGTGCACAAGCTGCATACATGTTGATGTGTGTCTGTTATTTCATACAAGGCTAACATAAACCTTCATCTAGACCAAAAATGTGACTTCCAGGTAAACACAATGCATAACCATGAGATGAATTTAGCTGCATTAGTTCATTCACTTAATGGAAACATGTGAATATGAAACAGTGATACATTACAATTCATGAAATGATGCATGCATGACTTTCCTTTTCTCGTTTCTTCTTATAAAAGTAGTGCACGAATTAACTCTCGTGCACTACTATAAAAAAATTTTCACTTCACAACATAACCGTATGATACAATTGGTAATCTTAACAGCTCACCTCTTCAGCCAAGACTCCCTGGGCAGCAACATCCTGTTAGCCATGTTTTTTTTTTTTTTTTGGAATCCTTCGCGTACCCACATAACATGACTGAAATGGAAAATAGCTATAAATAACAATGTACTTAAATGACTTCCTCTTGAAATATTTATTGTAATCAGATATGCTTTTGCGCTTAGTACAGTGCAAAAGCCTGCGCAACATTTGCAGATGTTCGCAGGAAGCAATTCGAGGAGATCAAGTATGCCGACTTGTGTACACATTTCTGAACAAATATGAGGACAAATTTTAACAAATGAAATATGGCTCACAATGATAAATGCTGCTGTATGGTGCGGCATTATCGGTGTCTTAACTTCAACAGCAACTTAACTTAACAGCAACATCCTGTTAGCCATGTTTTTTTTTTGGAATCCTTCACGTACCCACATAACATGACTGAAATGGAAAATAGCTATAAATAACAATGTACTTAAATGACTTCCTCTTGAAATATTTATTGTAATCAGATATGCTTTTGCGCTTAGTACAGTGCAAAAGCCTGCGCAACATTTGCAGATGTTCGCAGGAAGCAATTCGAGGAGATCAAGTATGCCGACTTGTGTACACATTTCTGAACAAATATGAGGACAAATTTTAACAAATGAAATATGGCTCACAATGATAAATGCTGCTGTATGGTGCGGCATTATCGGTGTCTTAACTTCGAATGAATTTGTTGTTCCTTAAACGCGCAACGAACCACAAATGGTGCAAATCTAGAAACACATACCCACCTACATCTATTACAGGCACTTCGGCTGTTTTGATTCAGTCAAATTACTCGTATGAGAATGCAACTATGTGTAGATAACACACTGCTAAGCCAGACAGTCGACGAAAGCATAACTCACCAGACTTCTTTGTTCTCGGTCTTGGTCAACACAGCGCGATATACGTTGGGACTATGACGATTCATTCAATTCAATTTTCACCGGAACAATACGCGCTGCTCGAAAGACAACGACGGAAAATAAAGCGCCGCTTAAGTCCGCTAATTTGCACGTTACAGCACTACAAATCGACAGATAAAATTATTGCGTCGTAAACTACAACTGATCGCTAACACATGGATGGATGGATGGAGCTTAACACAAGAAACGAGATACCCAACATTGCTAGACACCATCCGAACTTCTGAAGTGAGAGCGTGAGAGTATATACTATAATAAGATATCAAAACACGAAAGGAAGAGTATTGATCGCCCCTCCTTCTATAGCATGCAAAACGTGATTAGCGCTGAGATGAACATGCATGTCCATGACGCGAGTTATTTTCGCTGATCAAAAAAAGGTCACGTGGGATTGCGGGACGCTTGCGAAATGTGCAGCAATGTGCGGTGAGCATCATGGCGAAACGAAACTTTTAAATCGTGCATTGCACTTCATGGTAGCTGCAGGAAACGAAGCAAACTTATGAGACACTGGATTACAGGTATATTGGCATCTTTTTCATTCCTGCATATCATTTCACATTACACTATACGTGAATACATGGGCTCACGTCATGGGTGTCATTTCTCACGATGCTGGGGAAGTAGTTGCATGGGGAAGTGTGCATGGTTCTACACTTTTAATTTTTGATCGCGTAATCGAAATATCGGCACCTCTCGCATTGTGGCTTGCATGTAACCAACCAAGTGCTGTTCCCTTACTAGCGCTTCCTACAAACGACAAAACTAAACATGTGGGAATGTATATTTTTGATTACTCATATATAACACGAAAATGTATCGTTTTCAGGTTGCTGCCACTACTCCATGTGGCCGCAATTGTCTTGCGTGTATGTTTACACTAACGACGTCGCCCACCACGGCGGAAGTGTTTTGCGTACACGCGTTTCAGCATGAAGCCTGCAGGTAACATCTGAAGCTTACCCTTCGGATATTCTGAATTTACATATTGTAGCTTAGAGGAATTCCGAATGCCCAGAGTGACACACACGTATAACATTGTGACATCAGTGCAGTGGCATAAGCTCTAATGTAGTGCCCCACGAAAATGAACAAGGGGCAGTGGTTTATCCACAATCCCAAGCACGAGAGGGGTGTTGGAAAAAATTGTGGGGGGAGGTCATCATTATAGTTACGTCATTACAGCATAACATATCATTACAGACGTATATGAAGCTGAAATCGCAAGGGCACCTCCTGTAGGAGGTGCACAGGCAAAAAAAGTTAGGGGGGTCTGGATCAAGCACTGACTAGGGGGACTCCTCCACCCCATGTCAAGCTTCATAAAACACCTCCTGAAATATTTTCCTGGCTATGCAGCTGCATCATTATGACGTAATTGTCATTGTTGTCCATAATTCTTGAATATGTTTTGAATATATGGAAAAAAGTCTGCTTGACAGCATACGTCTTATGGTCATCATCAAACAAGAGCATATGCCATTTTGTTCAGTGCCTTATGTACTTTCTTTTAAATTTCAGGTGGACGTAAATTGTAGAAGGTAGCTAGTGGGGGAGAAGATCATGGTCATAGGTCATGTGGCTCCTGGAGCTGCCAGTGGGCTCCCTTGTGGAGTACTTTTCAGAACACACACACAGTTTGCTCACAGAACCAACGAGTAGGATGTTGCTTGAATACTGAGAGAAAATGGCGTAACGCATACAAATATCGTGCGACACATATGACAATAAAACCATTTTTCACGAGGGATGCATGAAACGCTGTCGCAATATTGTGTGCATGAACCATTGTGTGTGACACAAGCCGTGGGGGCACACTGCCTCGGACACATTTTGGGAAGCATAAAACACAGTATATACACAGCTAATATGGTGGATGCTTCTTTTTTTCTTTTTGGCCGTTATGAGACATCTTCGACCGTAACGAGACACTAGGGGATTAAAGGATTTTCGGCCGTAATGAGACTTTCGGCCGTAATGAGACTTCGGCTTTAATGAGATGTTACCTTTTCGACGGCTCTTAGTTTGAGCGCAAACTGCGACGAAAGAATGTCACATTGTCCCGCCGCACGAGGGGGGAATGGTGACAAGCCTTACAAACCGAACAAATACGCGCGTTGAGTGCGGGAACCAGAGCTATCTTACCAAAAATGAGGTCACCCGACGTGTTGACAGTGTGTTGACTCAGCACACTTGACAGTTGTCAAGTGTGCTGAGGGTACTACAAAAGCGCAAACTCCACCCGTACCGCGTGAGCCTTCATCAACATTTCCAGCCGGGCGACAGCGAGAAACGCCTGTATTTCTGTAACTGGATCCTATGTCAGACCGAGAAAAGCAGAAATTTTGTGAACAGGGTGATATGGATTGATGAGGCCCACTTCTGCCATAGCGCTCAAGTGAATCTCCACAACGTGCAATACTGGAGCAAAACAAACCCACACAGGCTACGGGACTGCAAGTATTAGTACGAGTGGGGATTCAATGTATGGGCCGGGTTTTATAACGGATTCATTATTGGGACAACCTTCTTCACAGGATCCCTACATGCGGACCGCTACTGTAGCGAAATTTTAGATGCCGTGTTCAGCTTTGTTGATGACTGGCTCTTGCTGAACGGACCCGCGTATGGTTCCAGCACGATGGGGTTCCACCTCACAGCGCGCGGCGTCCAGTACAGCTGCTCCGTCAGATGTTCCGGGAGAAGTTGGTTGGCCGATTTGGTCCAGTGTCATGGCCCGCCAGGGCTCCTGACTTAACGCCGTTGGGCTTTCGCCTCTGGGGTTGCATCAGAGACGAAGTATACAACAGCGAGCCACGATCGCCGGCTGACCTGCAGGGGAAAATCACTGCTTTCTGCTCGTCGCTCACCGTATCGGAAATAAAAAGGGCCGCGAAAGACACACTTTGGCGAGCCCACCTGTGCGTTGCAGCCGATGGCGAACACCACTTCTGGTCATATCTGGTGCATGGTGATATTTCGCTTTCACGCCTTTCGTTTTTCTTTCAACTCTCGTTTGTTTTAAGGTGGTTTGTCTTCTTTTCTTCAGGGAAACGTATCCTGTTCTACATTGAAACTGTCGCGAATGATAACCTAATAAAAGTACGCAGGAAGTGTGTTGAATGTGAAGAAATCAGCAGCATGTCGAAACAAACGAATTGAAAAAAGACTGGCGCTGACAGGCGTTTGGTGCTTACAACTCTGTCTCTCTCTCTCTCTCTCTCACACACAAACACAGGTTCATGACAATAACGCTCTGCAGTAAAACTGTGAGAAAGCAATCCGCCGTCATAGGGTAATTCCATTTTAAATCGACCAAGGTCCGCCGATGACATTTTTTTATTTCATTGAAAAAAATATATGTTGGAAACGATCTTACGTGAAGACGAAACCAGGTTCCCGGAGCTTCGTATGACCAACCAGTCCACAGATGGAATGGTGGTAAGGTGGTGCCGTCTTCGCGCCGTGAGTTTTTCTCGCGACTTTGCAGCCTTACTGATGCCATTTCATTCGCGTCACAGCTCTCTCAGCTAGCACACGTAAAGTCTGGGCACTCTAGTATTCCTGTACGGAGTGAAAACGGTGTCACTTTAAAGGGACGCTGATGTAAAAATGCCAAAGTCAGCAGATATGACAAAAACTGCACATTTTTAGCGCTCGTAGCACTTCTACGGCTGGTCATATGTTGCACTATTTTAGTAGGGTGAACGCAGCGAATTTTTCTCTGTGCCCAGGTCTCGCCGTTGCGGCGCCACTCGAACGTGGAGCCGGAGTGCAAGGCCGGTACGGCGAGACCTGGGCACAGAGAAAAATTCGCTGCGTTCACCCTACTAAAATAGTGCAACATATTTTTGCAGCTGCATTTAGGGGATACGTTAGCCTTTCAGTAACCGCAAAAGTATTGGAATAAGTATGGCAGCGGCTGATGTACGCCATACCAAACATCGGCAATTTTCTGCTCCCACCTAATTTTGCTGACATCTCTTTAGGCAACGAAACGGGTTAGGATGGTTTTCTATACATTGAACGATAGAGGAAAGATTGCACATTAAAAGCATGCTTCATTTACGGATATCTGACTTGCCGTCGATGAGCTATTAGCGCTAAGATATGTGCAATTCTTGTCATATCTGCTGAATTTGGCATTTTTTCTTCAGCGTCCCTTTAAAGCCACAGCATTTTCGCTCCGTACAGTTACACGAGAGTTCCCAGACGTTACGTGTGGTAGCTTTGAGGGCTGTGACGCGAATGAAATGGCATCAGTAAGGCTGCAAAGTCGCGATAAAAAATCACGTCGCGAAGACGGCGCCACCTTACCCCCTCTCCATCTGTGGACTGTTGATCGTAGTGATCGTCCGGGAACCTGCTTTCGTCTTTACTGCAGTTCGTTTCCAATATATATTTATTTCACTGGAATAAAAAAATGTCATCGCCGGACCTTGGTCGATTTGAAATGGAATTACCCATAGTGAAAACTGCCGCGTACAGGAGGAACCCAAAAGCAAACAAAAACAGTGAGCAAAAAACGAATAGAGGAAAAAGAGCGCGCTCCTGAGACTGACGTGGGTAAAGCTGATATCTAGCAGCGAAATTCTTCTGTTGGCAAGTCTTGTAACCCTTTCGCCACTTCGTGTGGCGTGTCAATGTAACCTCCTTTCTTTGCAGCTTTGCGCTCAAACTAAGAGCCGTCACAACAGAGGCGGAGCCAAGGGCTCATTTCCACGGTTTTTGGCGAATTGATTTCTGCAATTACCATTGCATTACGAGTAGGATTATATGCTATCCTGAGTAAAATGACAACGGGGAACCCATTTCCGCAAAGAAAACCTTTGGTTGGAAATTTCGGAGTTAAATTCGAGAAATTAACTTTCCGTCAATTGAAATGGAATTAAAATGTTACCAATACGTAGCAAACGTTATTGGCAGAAAAAAAAATCCCTTGACACGTGTCTCTCCGGGGCCTACGTTTTTTGCTATGGCTTTCTATCATGGCTGGTGGACCACTCTGTATAGGTTTGCAGAAGCAGTTTGTATACCTCTCAGCTATCAATTCTAGGACACTCTCTAACGTACAAACTATCCCAGTCCAAAAGAGAGAAAAAAAAAACGCCAGAAACTGCGACAAACAACAAGGCTGTCGTATTTTGGGACTTTGTCCTCGTTCGTAATGTCTGTCGTGCACCGTTCTATAGTGTGTTGTACTTTATTGTGCCGTACGTATCCCTTCGTATAGTGTCGTGCATATCCAGTTTTTGCAGAGTGGTGTTCACTCAGTAACAGGTATGAACTATGTCTAATTGCATGCAAACATACAACATGAGGGAGAACCTGTGTATGAAGTAGTGTACATCTCTGTATTATTTCTTAACATTCAGCAGGATGTGCATGTGGGGCGTCTTCTAGCATGTAGAAAAGAAAGGAAAAGAAAAGACGACGTCAGCATAATAATGATGACAGCATTTATAATAACGATACAAGTCTCATATAATATCATTCACACTTTATTCTGCTGTGGAAAGTCGAAAAAAAAAAACAGACGCTCCGCAATAGACAACAAATTAATAAAAATTTCTCAGGTCTCTTGGTCTTGGATTTGGTCTCAAATCGGAACAGTTTTGAGTGATATACCGTTGTTTGTGACGTCGTGGTGACTCCTTTTCAATGCATGCCTTTTCTTCTAAGAACTACGAGAAGGCCGCTGAAAGACGAACAAGACACACGAGTGGCCTAGGAGACGCAAAGTCCACTGAACAAATTGTAATGCTGCTAACCAAGCAAACAATAACACTCAGCCATACAGAATTCCCCTAGCTGAATAATAAAAATAAGGCTGATATTATGAAAGAACGTTCTTTTCGGTTAGCATTCCTGAATGGTCTGCCGTGACGTGACCACTACGTTGCTCATTTGGATAGGTTCACTATGATTCAATAATATATGGAACTTGGAATTTTACTTTTTTTAGAACCAATGCTGTAGCAGTGACGACTTTTTGTAAGGGCTATTGCACAGAAAAGACAAAAAGAAGAACATGTGGATCCATAATGATTTTTTTTAGTTACAAATCCATTTCACACGTCTAAAAAATCACTAGTGGCCCACATATGTTTAGAGTTGCGATAGCTCTTACTGATATGCTATGGCATAGGCGATAAGAGCGAGGAAGTAAGATTCATAAGGTGCAAATATAGCCAGGTTATGGCTCCCCCAACGTTTTCTGCCCGAGAAACGGTAATAATAGCCATTTTTTAATTGTCCAGTCGGAGGGTAGTCATACAACACCTTGTACGTACGTAAAGAGGACCGAGACATACAGAGAGACACAATGCAAGTATTGAATTGCAACTGTGGTTTATTCAGCACTGCTCATCTACCATTTCTGCCCCTGTGTCACACTGCGAAAAGAGGTCAAACGCAAGCAGGAAGTGTTGTGTCCAGCACATTTGTCCTCTGACCTTTTTCTGCAGTTTGGTGTCAGTGTGTTATCAAGCTTTCATAACGCCATCCACTTTGTGATTCCCACCTGATGAGGAACAGATTGGTATGTTGCAACAGATGCGTAGTGAAACAGTAAGCAGCTAAAGAGTCTCCAGCCAACCATGTCCACAGTTTTTGACTGCAGACTGCGTCCCGCTTCAATTTATAAACAGAAGGTGGTACAGCGACATGTCAAAACAGCTACTTGAGTAGCTGTTTTGACAAACAACTCAACACAAACAACTCAACAACAAACAACTCAAAACAACTACGTGAGTTATGCATACTATGCAGTTTGCGTATGGCATGCGGCATGACAACTTACTGCATGTCACAAGCTATGTTGTTTAGTCAGGACTGTTGGAGAGACGGTGCTCAAACAGGTCTTGTCGGAAGCTGTCAAAGTAGTCTGTAATTAATACAAGGCATCGTTCGACCTGTAGCTACCATACATGATGCTTAGCCTTTTTTGCAAACGACCCTCACTCGTGGATCTAGGCCGAACCAGGCGAACTACTTGTAAAAAACATCTTTTCTGACGATTCCATATTTACGGAACCCTGAACACTCGTTCTTTAAATTATTACTGTTACAAATATATAAATAACTCACATGAATCTAATACTTTAGGGAAGACAAACTTGTACAGCACAAAAGTCTTCTGTTTTACTAATAGATGGTAGTAACCATGTAATTCTTACCTCTAACATTTAGTACCAAACTTTGCGACGAAATATTACCCTCCCAAATTTAGCAGAAATGACACTACAACAGAAACATACCAGCAACTTTCTCATTCATGGCTCCAGTATTTATTGCTAGTAAAAAAAAATATATAAGAAAAGTTCCAGCAACATAGCTGATTAACAGCACCCGCTGAAGCAGCGCAATGCATTTAGTGCGCTGCATTTGCATATATTTTTATATAAATGCTTATATGCATTTGCAATAGCATTTGCATGCATTTAGCATTTAGCAATGCATTTAGCGCTATGCCTTTATTGCATGTACATTTACTTGTGAAAGTTACTTCGAGATTTTCTGATAGACAACCTTTTCCAATTAAAAAAAAGAAAGAAAAAGATGCAGTTGCAGAATTTGCCCAAAAAAGTTGTCTGACCAGTAAGTGCAACATGTAGGTAGACAGCAACGCTGCATCATAAACATCACCGAGGAATAAAAAAACCATGTACATTCATAAACAAACTTTAGAAGGAACAAGTTGGCGCAGCTAGCATGCATGCTCAAGGTTCTGCTTACCAGTTTAGAAAACTTTCGAAGCGATGACAGCATACGATTAATACCCCTGTCACACGGGCGAATTCAGTGTCATTTTCATGAAGTGCACCCCAACCAAGGGAATGTCACTGTCACTCCGTGCTTGCTACACGGTTTCAGTAAGTGTCGCTGAAACAATGATCGCGATTGCGATACTTAAGAATAAACGGCGGCAAAATTTTTAGGCGTGCACCACAAACCTTCCTCAGAATGTTTTTGTTTTATTTAGAAACATCTCCTGCAAATTTTCTTTCAGCATTTAGGAAACTAGCCGCAAACACGCCCCACAACAAAAATTGCCACCGCCAGATTGCAAGACCGCATAAAGACCGCAAAGTTCTCATAGGCGGTTAACGTGAATAAGGAGGTGGTTTTTGGCACATTCTCACACCGTAGTAAAATAAAATAAACACACTGTTGAAAATACTTGTTTAAAACTATTGTGGTGTCGTGGCTCTTCACTTTTTCTCAATATTTTTACGTGTACCGTAAAGCCTGGCGACACACTGGGCTACACACTCGCTCAGCCAAAGAGTGTGAATTGACTTTGGGGAACTCACCAAATCGTTTGTGCCCTTTATCTCGAGTGTCGTTAAAAGATGCCGTGTTACAGCACACGAATGACACTAAGTGAAAGTGTCACTCGCTGAAAGTGACGCTAAATTAGTCCGCCTGACAGGGGTGTAAATTTCACCAGCGTCGCCACTTCTGCCTGCGAACTATTCCACGTCTTCTTCTGCATGCCTTCGTGAAGTGCTTGTTTGTCCTTCCTTGCGACATGTTTCCATAAGCGCTTACTGGTGTGCACCATGTGACGTCCGAAAGCTGTGATAGCCATTCACTTCCAATTGGTCACTAGCAAACGATAACAAAATCCGTCGTAGCCCAACAGAAGTGTCGGTTCTTACCTTTTTCTTCTGCACGTGGTTTACGACCCAGTCTACGTGGGCTTCGGCACCAGTCTTTTATCTTGCCCTATTTCTAGAATGTTTTTACGATGAAGAAGTAACTTATTCAAAGTCAGCTGTCGAAACCACCTTACCTATGGTGTAAGGTGTATCGCCTCGTCGCATTCCAAAAAGCCTTGGAAAACTTTTGTTTCTCGAAGTCATCTATTGCGTGAAAATTCACGATGGGATCGTGCTCGACGAATTCTTTTCCAGTTCTTCCTCACATTGGATAAACAGGAACATAACTGGCAACGAACGGAACCGCGTCGACCAACAGAAACACTACTGGCAGCCGTCTTGTACAGGAACAGAATCTGTTCTTGCCTGATCCTGAATATGTTCAACAGATTCAGGATCAGGCCTACTACGCGTACAGGGGGGCGCTATGTCAGTCGTCACAGGTGACCAGAAGGAGAGGAAATACTCATAATCAATAGTGTTATTAATGTGCTCGAACGAAAAGTAAACAGGATCAATATGCTAATCTGCTAAGAACTACTTTCCAACAAATTTAGAAGAATTTCGTACGGCCACCGAGCTATTTTCAGGAAAATCGCGTTGCAAATTTTTGTTTCTTTTAGAACCTACCAAACTACCCACGTCAAGCGATATGAACTCAGTGGCATTGTTCGCAACACCAAAATCGGAATTATTTCCATCAATACTCGATATCAATGATGACTTACCACTCATGCCGATGTGGTCCAGGACAGTTGGAGGTCGGTTGAGTAGCTCGCTCTTCGTCAATGCTTCTTTGATAGAGTCAAAGTCGTTGAGAGTGATCATGTTTTGTGCCCCAACTCTAACCCTAGAAGGCAAGGACGCCGCGGCGATCTATTTATTTATTTTATTTATTTCATAGTACCCCAAGGGACCAACGCACAATCTGCCCTATGGAAAATGTAGCGCCCAATAAAGCGATATTCTTGAGTTGGCTGGTTCTTAGACTTCATTTACTTGTAATTTCCCACTTCGTCATTCATAAAAAAAGGGAAAATTGTCCCGTACCACCCATGATTATGTGCACATGCTGCGATGCAGATGACAATTGGTTAAGCATTTTATAAAGACGTGACTGATCCCCTGGAGTTACCAATAAATAATTCATGGAGGGAATAAGACCGGGAGAAGAGGGGGGGGGGCGTGGATGTAGAGGAAGAGGGAACGGGAGTGAGACAGTAGGGCCCGGTTTCACCGACACCGATTACCACTGGAACCGAGATCAACGGTCCCTTAACCTGAATTTAACGCTAAACTGTGCTTCACTAACAGGAGTTATTGTTACTGAAACATTCGCCACGTCACCAACTAAAGTTTACAGAAGAGAATTGAGAGTTGACTTCAAGCTTTAGCAACGTTTGACATCGGTTGAAAGCTAACCAGCGTTGGTGAAACCGGGACCAGGACTCTCTACTGTCTACTGAGACCCTAGCAAGGTGAGACGTTGGGCTTGTTGGAACATACTTGTAGTGGAGTAGCGCAAAATACGACAAGGACACAGAAGAGAACAAACAAGCGCTTGTTTCAACACTTTGCACAGAAAAACATAAAAGTGTTGTGTAAATACATACAGTGTTGAAATGAGCGCTAGTTTGTTCTCTACTGTGTCAGTGTTGTATTCTGCGCTACTCTACTACAAGTGAGACAGTAGACAATCCGTTATGAAGAAAGTAATCTAGTGTCTGTGCACCTTAGTTTCGATAGAAATTGATTGAATAATATTGGAATTTATTTGGTACTTGCAGGGTACGTCTCCTCAGCATACCGTGGGAGGGACGGCGAAGGACCTGTGACCCCACATCGCCTGACTACCCCAGAAATTTGATTACCCTCTGAGGAATAACTCACTAACGAACAGCAAGCTGTTCCTTTCTGGCAAACTTTTCCTGTCAAAATCAAGCAAAGTGGTTCTCTTTTGTAACATGTATATTTGTAAATATAGAAGTATATACAAATACAATAATATAATAATATACAAATAATACAAATATACAAATAAGAGAATATGCAAATAATATTCAAATAAATATACAAACTTTTTACAAAAAAGAACCACTTTGGTTGCTCTGAAAATTTCCCCACGTAACGCTAACCTCCGTATCTTTCGGAATTCTCACTTATTCCCGCCTGTTGTCCCGTTTCGTCCCGTTGTTCGTGAGCTCCTCATTTCTGTGACCGCTCTGGAGCAAAGACGACTTCATTCACATAATCCCCTCCACAATCTCACAAAGCGGCCGCTCACTGTGTCCGTAAAAGTATGAACGGACGCTTTCTTACCCCCCGGCTGTTAACACAAAATTCGCATGAACCTTTAACACGTCACACCTAACCCTTTAAATACCATGCCAATGATGAGGACTGTGCCCAGAAGAAGAACAGTCTGTGGTGGAAATATCGGCGGCCCTCGTCCTAAGGCAATATCCTTCATACATTAAGGTACAGCATTTTACATTAAAGGCGTTTTAAGTAATCGCAATGCAAGGTGTTCACTTTTATTTGCTAGAGATTTTCTTTATAAACGGCTACGAGATCAACATATATCTCGTTTTTGAAGTTAAGCCCTACAGCCATGCGGATGTCCTCTCGAAGAGGGTAGAGTTGAGAAGATTGTGTTCCCCTACATGAGGTCTATCGGCACCGTCCTAGCGTCAGGTCACAAACATCTGCCCTCTGGGACATTTCGTCACCATAGGTCAGGTCTCATGTAGGGAAACTACAGTACTCATGTAACCATAACATGACTATTACCACAAATTCATTATTGAACTCTTTCATTGGGGGATCTCGGCCGAAAGCGACACATCAGAGTAGAAGACAATCTTCGTTGGGAGACCTTTCCATTTTTAAATAATCTTGACACGCGTACGTGCATTGAAATATTCGTAGCCGAATTTTGGTACGCAAATGAGCCAAAACAAAAACTACGCTGATCGGGACAACAGAGAGGGCAGCGCTCATTCTGCGTCAAAGAACTACGTCAGCCAATCCAAGCCAAATGATCCACAGATGCCGCTCAACCTACCCTGGAATTTTATGTGAATTTTATTGGTATTTTATGACCCGGTGAAGTAACAAAACGTTGTTCTTTTTGACGTAATTAAACTTTATGGGATCCAAAGGCCTTCAAAGCTGCAGTGCTTGGCGGAAAAGATGTCGTTTTGACCAGACGTATCGGCCCACGTCAGGCTAGGGGAGAGTTCATATTATCGTATTCAAGCAATTATCATCATCGCACTCCTGTGCTTGTGACAACCGGAATATTTGTAAAGCTTGTGCACACCATGCACGATGTGCAGTCACTATATTTCTTGCAAAATAAAATTGTGGAATTTTTCCTGAAAATTTTTGGTGAATGTCCCCGTATTGTGCTCTACACACACACACACACGAACGCTCAGTCCTACAGGTGGCCTGTAAGCCGCCGAAAACTGGGGGGGGGGGAGCTGGGAAGTTCTGAACATAAGACAAAATGAACATTTTTACCAAAAAAAATAGGCGTGAGGAGGTCGGGACAGAAGCGTGGTCAATATGTAACTTAGCAAGACGGAGCAAAAAAAACAAAAAAATCTCAGAGGTAACTTTTGTTAAACCCAAATAACATATATGCTTTTTAACTTGAAGGTAATTTGGCAAGCGTGTGTGCGTGTTGCGGTTCATCGTGGCGCGGGAGCAACTGAGCGGAGAAGTCCCCAAGCACTAGATGGAAAGAAAACACTAAGCAGTCCCATTATTGAACAGCAAATAACGATTCCAAACACGCGTTCTCCTCCTTCGAGCCCTGCCGTTGTGCAGTGAGCGCTCATCAATCTGGGCATCTACAGATTTTTCCGCCGTTATTAATCATCTTGTCCTACATTTTAATCTTTATATCATGACATTTAATCATTTTGCCATCTGAATTGATCCTCTTTTTATTATTGTTAATCCTCATTTTGACGTACTTAATCCATTTGTCACGCATCCACGTGACTATTCGTGGGTTACGTGACTTTTTGGGGGCATTTTGGGACCATTCCCATGTCTACGAGTATTACCCATGCTTTTGATTAAAGGTGCGGGTTTCTGCATTGTAATTGGATTTCGATATTGTAGGACTTGACCCATATCTACGGGTATTACCTATAGTTTCCATTAAAAATTTTGGGTTCTGCACTGTAATGTGATACTGTAGGAAGGCCTATCTGGATTGCCATACTGTGCGACTATCCCAATGTCTACGGGTACTACCCATTATTTCCATTAAAAATGCGTGTTTTTGCACTGTAATGAAATACTGTGAGATTGTCGATCTGGATTACGATGTTGTGAGACTGTTCCCATGCTAACGGGTATTACCCATGCTTGCCATTAAAAATGCGGGTTTTTGCACTGTAATGGGATACTGTGAGCAGGGTGTCGAACCGCAAAAAATACGGGTTCGGGTTCGCGTTGTTTTGATTTCGTTCCGGTTCAGTTCCGGTTCGGCCACGCCAGAAATCGAACCGGTTCGCAAACCGGTTCGCAGCCCCGAACCGGTTCGCGAACCGGTTCAACGCTTCCGTTTTATATGTTCCATAAAACTGCTTTTATCAGGAAATGCGTGGCTAATAGCTTACTGCTGTTGTCTGCATTGACGTCTCTAGCGGTGAGGTAGCCCTTTAGCGAGAGAAATGAGAAATGGATGAACACTTTTGCAACTAGAGGCACGCTGTTCACGCTGTTGAAGCGGTGTAGTCCTGCTACTTTCTGTACCCAAAACCTCTTTTTTCACACGCACAGTGCCAGCAAGATACACTTAAAGGAAGCCTAATAAGATGGACAGCGTAACATAGACGACAGTACTTGCCGGCACACTGCCTTCGCAGCGTGAATCGATCTGAAACCGTACTGAAGCATGTCGAAAATAAGCCTGCCAGCCTTACTCTGTCCGAGCTCACAGCAGTGTTATAGTTAATCCACAACATAACGGCAATGTGTCACGACACAACTGCGCTACCAATAAGCAGAACCACATTTACTTTTCAAGCCACGACCAATCAAACAGGCACCGTTCTGCGTACGCTCCTTCTCCAGTTCTCATGTTTCTGACTTGTTTAATTTGTACTGCTCACGTGTAAAGGAAAATCTTGGGCGCTTATTTGATCACATATTCGTCCTGTAGAGCTATATAACTGGCCTACTCCATTCGTGTTTCATTCGTCCGCGTGGCACCTCGTCTCTGAAGAGTAGACGCCGCACCGCGTGCGTGGGGCGCTAGCCGCGGCGCTCACAAGGACAACTGCGCTTCGACATGTTAAAAAGACGCTGAAAGTATACTTACTATACGTCGTCGTCTGACTGCTAGGTGAACATTTCTGAAATCCATAGGCGCGTGATGATGATACCAATGTGTCTTCGTTCGGGGATAGAGAGGAACTCTTATGCTGACTTCTTTTATGTCCGAACCGTTTTGTTGCGAACCGGTTACCGCTATTATTTTTTACGGTTCTGCTCCGGTTCGGGTTCAACAGTGTCATGAAAATTTCGGTTCGGGTTCGGGTTCGGTTCCGGCAAAAATAACGGTTCGGGTACGGTTTTCGGTTCGGGTTCGGGTTCGGTTCGACACCCTGACTGTGAGACTGCCTACATGGATTACGATATTGTCGGACTTTTCCCATAATTGTGGCTATTACCCATCCTGTTCATTAAAATGCGTGTTTCAGCACTGTAATGGGATACTGTGGGACTGTCTATATGAATTACGATATTATGGAACTATGTCCATGTTAGCGGGTATTACACATGCTTTTCATTAGAAATGCGGGTTTGTGCAATGCACTGGGATACTTGGGGACTGCCTATATGAATTGCGATAGTGTGGAACTATAACCATGTTTACGAGTACTACCCATGCTTCTCATTAAAAATGCGGGTTTGTGCACTGTTATGGGATAATGTGGGACTGTCAATCTGGGTAACGATATTGTGGGACTATTCCCGTGTCTACGGGTATTAGTCATGCTTTTCATTAAAATATGGGTCTGTGCACTGTAATGGGATACTGCGGGACTGTCTACATGGATTACAATATTCTGGGACCATTCCGATATCTGTGGGTATTACCCATGCTTTTCATGATAAATGTAGGTTTTGCGCTGTGATGAGATACTGTGGGACTGCCTATCTAGATTACGAAATTGTTGAATGTACAACCATTTCTCCAGGTATTACCCATGCGTTTGATTAAAAATTCCAGTGTTTGCACTTTAATGCGGCACTTTGGGGCTGTCCATCTGAATTACGATATTGCGGGACTTTGCCTATGTTTACGAGCAAAGAAAACAAGCTTCCCGCACCTGGTCACTGAAAGAAAAGTGGACGTATTTCTTTGTTTTGTTTGTTGAGTGCCTCGCGAAACAGTGTGGCGGATAGAATCGTTGCGGTTACCAATGTTCCCAAGTTCGCAGCTGTGTCATTACTGCAGGTTGCATCACGTTGTGCAACGGTCGGCGTCTTGGTGGTGGTTGGCTAGGCGGACGCCGCTTATTTTGGAAGCAGTTTGTCGGTTTGTCTCCTTGGCTGTGATACATTGTGACATTGCTGGCGTTGTAGAAGGCCGGTGTCTAGACTGATTGGCAGTATGAACGCATCGTTGACATCGTACAACTTCCGCAAGAAACAACAACTTTGTCAGCCGAGCCTCCGTGCACAATTGGTATCCGACGATCGGCCATGAAAATGCCGGTAAGCAACAGGCTGGGCATAGTGTACCTTTCCGAGTACGTTTGCGGAATATTGTCCATACTTGCAGCACAACCACCTCTCGTAGTTGCCTCAGACGAAGAAAATGATGTGCTGCGCGTCTATACCAGTAATTCACCTTTCCGTGATTGCGTTTCTATGTCATGTTGCCCTTGCGTTTAATTTTCCTTGGTGTTAAACTCTTCTTTCTTTCAGACTTAGCTGGCGATACTCCGTCCTCCGACTACATTGGGGAGAACACTGTGATCTGAATATTTCGGGTAAGGACATTTACCGCCGTATTCTTGAACGAGCCTCGACTCGAAACTCGACTCGAGCTGCTCCTCGAGGCCGGTTTTGCGCTTCATAAATCGACCTTGACTCGAAACGCTCCTCGAGTGGAGGAATTCCTCCGTGCATTCCTTGAAAATCTCGAGGTAGCATCGGTGCTACTTCGAGGACGCTCCTCAACTCGAGTTTGGCTGGTGTCATGGCGGAAGACAGGTCGTTCGCTGCGTCTATCGACTGCGTTCTGTGCCACGATGGCCTTTAACTGGGTGTTGACAACATCACCACTGAGAGACAACGTTCAATAAGGGGCCATCAAACTCCTTTTCACCATTTTGATTATCACGAGTTCCTCATATGGTATACGGTACCGCTTCATGAAGACAACCGTACGAAGCCTTTTGGATATATTCCCGCTGGAGGAAAATGTGTGCAATCGTGGGCTGCCTCTAC
Organism: Ornithodoros turicata; assembly: GCF_037126465.1. Taxonomy (NCBI): domain Eukaryota; kingdom Metazoa; phylum Arthropoda; class Arachnida; order Ixodida; family Argasidae; genus Ornithodoros; species Ornithodoros turicata. Next base: position 3,158,383 of record NW_026999301.1, read on the forward strand.
CTCCTGTGTTACAGCTGCCCGTCGACATGTGATTTTATGGCGTTAGGACTTTTCGAACTGCCACGGGAGACATTGTGAAAGTGTCAGAAACGACGGTGTGCCGCGTTGTGGACAAAATCCCACACCTTCTCGCAAGCACACTTTTCAGGACAAGGTGTAATAAATTTTCCTTCTGTCGCGCTATTTAGCACAAAGAAGGTGTGTTTGAAGGATGTTTTCACGCAAAAAGAAACAGTGGATTGACTGGACATCTAAAAAAAAATAAACATCTGATCTGCCTCCTCAATGTTTTTCCGTAATCTTTATACTGTACCAAGCTGGCCCAACCCCTGCTCCAGCTATCACCGAAACGGCTCAACAAATCTTCCATTCATGTTTTTTTTTCTCGTTTTCTTTATTTTCTTTATTTATTTTTTGCAGTCGAAGACAAAGCGGCAAAGCGTCCATCTTTCGTCTCAAACGGTCGCGAGAGTTCTGTCGCATACCTCCCCCTTTTTTAGGGTATTTGGGAGATGTCGCAATAGTGTCACCCCAGGTCATAGTCATGATTTTTTTTTGTTGCTCCAATAGTACGAATTCCGTTTGTTGGGTGGGATAACAGGCTCCACCGTTTAGGGAGAGCGCGAATGAGGGCCATAAAAGCTCGTACGACATGCTCGCGGTGACTCCCCAAGAATGGTCTCCCCGATTCTTTGCTCGGGATGTTGTTGTAAAATCTGTTTTGTTTGTTTGATTGTTTATAGCTACCCTCAAGGCGTTGGGTAAACGTACCCATCCGCTAACAAACAGTCATTCACGCCACATATTGTAACATAATAGAAGAGTGACAAGCAGTGACATCATCTTTCATATTATTTGATACGAGGTGACCATGCCATTAAGCTAGCTGCTGCCGTTGTGGTTGTAATTGCCAGACCAGAAAACTAGGAAACCTATCAGTCTGTTTCCCGGTTCGAAACACCTGCACCCTTCTTCAAACACTTGCAGACCTTTCTGTTTGTATTTGAAATGCACGTTGGTCGAAATAAAGTAAAGAATTACATTTATTTTTCATGCCATAAATGTGTTTTAAGCACGATAATTAACATTTTCGAGTGGTCCCGAAAGGCGGCTGGGGACGAGACTACAGCTTTATTCGAGGACGGTTTCTCGAGGAGCGCCTTGGCGGAGGAATCCCCGAAGCGGGTTCATGAAACGCATTGGCTCTTCGAGTGGAGCAGCGCCACTTTCCTCCACTCGTTGGAGTCGAGGCGGAGCGTCGAGTCGAGGCTTGTTCAAGAATACGGCGGTTAGAATTATTCATAGCAGCTGGTGTTCGTTTACTGAGATAGCTTAAAGGTAAGCCCTTACCAACTCGTGTCTATGCCGCACTATTTAATTCTCAATAATAAATTGGAAAGAGAGGCACATGAACATGATAAAAACACGACACTTGAATGTATAAGAGTGTGAGCATGCGAATGTGTGTCAAAAATTATTCGGTTAATTGTAGAAATGCTTAAATGTCTGCACTAATCTTTTTTTCTTTTGTTTTACAAACCTGGGTGCTGAGAGACTCCTATGCAGAGTATACACGCGCCTTATTGGGATCGCCATTAATGTGGATTCACCTGTGAACTTGCATTGTAATCGAAGATATTCCAAAAGCCGGGCGTCATAACTGGAGAATGAAAAAATTGTCACCGACTTAACGCAACGGGAAATAACAATTTATTTAGACGTTTCGTCTCCTATGCGGGAGACATCATCAGTGCAAGTCTAGGGACGGGAATGAGGAGCACTAAAACCGGTCTTGCTATTTACGGGTTTTCCGAGGCCAGAGTACAGTCCAGGAAGTGGGCCACGGTTGGCATTACATGCTGTTGGCTCCCTCTGTATGTGCCACGATTCGAGGAATTTTCTGGGTCCCCACCGCTGTTCACGTGCCAAGGTGACGGCACCCTTGTAGTCGAACACGTGTCCCGTTGTCCAGCAATGATCCACGAGCTCGGTCTTTGACCTAGTTGCGTTGGTCGCCTTTTCAACGTCTCGTCTGTGTTCTTTAACGCGGGTGTCCCGTTTCCTGCCTGTCTCACCTACGTACGTGGCATTGCACTCCAAACAACATAGCCTATAAACAACACCGCTTTCGCTTCCAGGTGGGGTGGGATCTTTTGGCCTTGAAATGATGTGTCGAAGTTTCATATGGGGTTTGAAACAAGTCTTTATCCCCAAAGGTAGTAGAATGCGCCGAATACGCTCCGAAACCCCTTTGACGTAGGGAATTGAGATGGTCCCATTATGTGTGGAAGGTTCTTTTGGCTGCCTGTCTTCTCTACGCCTGCGCGTGTCGTCGATAAACTTCTGGGGATAACCTCGTTTCCTAAGCAGTTCATTGACGGTGGTCTCTTCTGAAGATTGAAGTTGAGAGTCGGAGGCGAGACGCTCAGCACGATCCAACAGGGTTCTGACGACGGCTCGCTTGTGTTCGGTAGGGTGGTGGGAATTAAAGTCCAGGAAGTTGCCAGTGTCGCAGGCCTTACGGTAGACCGTTGTTTTGATTTGTCCTACTTGGTCGTGATGTACATTTACGTCCAAAAAAGGAAGCACGTTGTTTTTCTCGATTTCATAAGTAAACTGAATAGAAGGTTCAACACTGTTTAGGACCGAATGGAAGGCATCGATGTGAACCCTGCTTAAAATCCCAAAGGTGTCGTCAACGTACCGTCGGTAGAATTTAATGGGGCAGGGCGCTTGCTCTAGTGCAGATTCCTGCACGTGCTCCATGACCAAGTTGGCCAGTGTCACGGACACTGGGCTACCCATTGGGCAGCCCTCAGTCTGATGGTACATCTCCTGATTGAACGTGAAGTATGTTTGTTTGAGGCAAAAGCGCAGCAGGACAATAATGTCTTCCACAGTCAGAGAAGTACGTGCACTGAGGGTGGCATCATCACGGAGCCGCTTTTCGGCGACCCTCACCGCGAGAGTGGTCGGAACGTTTGTGAAAAGGGACACCTCGTCGAAAGACACCATCACGTCGTCATCCTCGAGTACGCGCTCACGCACCAGCTCCACAAACTCACGAGAGTTCCGAACCGTCAGGGCGTTGGCTCCAGTTACGGGCGAGATGATGTCAACCAGGTCCTTGGCGAGGTTATAAGTTGGGGAACCAATGAAGGACACAATAGGGCGCAAGGGGCATTCTGGTTTGTGTACTCTGGGGAGGCCGTACAGCTTTGGAGTGGAACCGTCGGACGAGAAAAGATGACGGTATGTAGACTCGTCGAGGTGGCCCTTCTTTTTTAGGTGCCGGAGGTGTTCATTGAGACAACGCTCAGATTTCGCTGTGGGGTCATTGGAAAGTTTCACAAAATGTTTCTTGTCACTTAAAATGGTCTGCATCTTGGCCTGGTAGTCGGTCTTGTCTAGAATGACGGTCCCCTTCCCCTTGTCAGACTCCGCCACATAAAAGACAGCACTGGTGTGAACCTAGCTCGCAGCCGCGTAGCAGCTACCTTGTCTGTCGCAAGAGTAAGCCCGGCTAACCTGAGCTGCCAAGAACAAGCGGCGCTGCGTGACCTCAAGTCGGACGAAAATATAATAATTCTCTCTGCTGACAAGGGGAAGGGGACCGTCATTCTAGACAAGACCGACTACCAGGCCAAGATGCAGACCATTTTAAGTGACAAGAAACATTTTGTGAAACTTTCCAATGACCCCACAGCGAAATCTGAGCGTTGTCTCAATGAACACCTCCGGCACCTAAAAAAGAAGGGCCACCTCGACGAGTCTACATACCGTCATCTTTTCTCGTCCGACGGTTCCACTCCAAAGCTGTACGGCCTCCCCAAAGTACACAAACCAGAATGCCCCTTGCGCCCTATTGTGTCCTTCATTGGTTCCCCAACTTATAACCTCGCCAAGCACCTGGTTGACATCATCTCGCCCGTAACTGGAGCCAACGCCCTGACGGTTCGGAACTCTCGTGAGTTTGTGGAGCTGGTGCGTGAGCGCGTACTCGAGGATGACGACGTGATGGTGTCTTTCGACGTGGTGTCCCTTTTCACAAACGTTCCGACCACTCTCGCGGTGAGGGTCGCCGAAAAGCGGCTCCGTGATGATGCCACCCTCAGTGCACGTACTTCTCTGACTGTGGAAGACATTATTGTCCTGCTGCGCTTTTGCCTCAAACAAACATACTTCACGTTCAATCAGGAGATGTACCATCAGACTGAGGGCTGCCCAATGGGTAGCCCAGTGTCCGTGACACTGGCCAACTTGGTCATGGAGCACGTGCAGGAATCTGCACTAGAGCAAGCGCCCTGCCCCATTAAATTCTACCGACGGTACGTTGACGACACCTTTGTGATTTTAAGCAGGGTTCACATCGATGCCTTCCATTCGGTCCTAAACAGTGTTGAACCTTCTATTCAGTTTACTTATGAAATCGAGAAAAACAACGTGCTTCCTTTTTTGGACGTAAATGTACATCACGACCAAGTAGGACAAATCAAAACAACGGTCTACCGTAAGGCCTGCGACACTGGCAACTTCCTGGACTTTAATTCCCACCACCCTACCGAACACAAGCGAGCCGTCGTCAGAACCCTGTTGGATCGTGCTGAGCGTCTCGCCTCCGACTCTCAACTTCAATCTTCAGAAGAGACCACCGTCAATGAACTGCTTAGGAAACGAGGTTATCCCCAGAAGTTTATCGACGACACGCGCAGGCGTAGAGAAGACAGGCAGCCAAAAGAACCTTCCACACATAATGGGACCATCTCAATTCCCTACGTCAAAGGGGTTTCGGAGCGTATTCGGCGCATTCTACTACCTTTGGGGATAAAGACTTGTTTCAAACCCCATATGAAACTTCGACACATCATTTCAAGGCCAAAAGATCCCACCCCACCTGGAAGCGAAAGCGGTGTTGTTTATAGGCTATGTTGTTTGGAGTGCAATGCCACGTACGTAGGTGAGACAGGCAGGAAACGGGACACCCGCATTAAAGAACACAGACGAGACGTTGAAAAGGCGACCAACGCAACTAGGTCAAAGACTGAGCTCGTGGATCATTGCTGGACAACGGGACACGTGTTCGACTACAAGGGTGCCGTCACCTTGGCACGTGAACAGCGGTGGGGACCCAGAAAATTCCTCGAATCGTGGCACATACAAAGGGAGCCAACAGCATGTAATGCCAACCGTGGCCCACTTCCTGGACTGTACTCTGGCCTCGGAAAACCCGTAAATAGCAAGACCGGTTTTAGTGCTCCTCATTCCCGTCCCTAGACTTGCACTGATGATGTCTCCCGCATAGGAGACGAAACGTCTAAATAAATTGTTATTTCCCGTTGCGTTAAGTCGGTGACAATTTTTTCATTCTCTTGCATTGTAATGTAGGACAAACAGTTTTGTCTTACCTTCATATTTTGGCGACTTCATGGGCGCCTACTTAATCCCTTACCATCCTAAATGTGTATAGCAGCGTTCATAACTGCACTCTTATATTAGTTCTGTTGATTATAATCTACTGAGAGATATCACATTCACTGCATCCTACCAAAGTGAGAATGGACAGACATGATACTCAGATTACATTTATCATAGTGACCCTGCTCCCTCACGCTCAACTGAAGAAGTCCTTATGTTTTGAAGTGCCTCATCCACTACAGTGCCCTTCAAGTTCATCAGACATTGGCGATCCTGGTACGGTACTGTTACCTTCTCTAAAACTGATTTGTTGTATTAGCACGGAAACAGCATGTTGAGGCACGAAATTGTTTAGCTTAATTTCTGTTGCTGTTGTATCTAATTTGCCATCTGGACAATGCATTTTGATTGAAGCATAAAAAAGAATAACGTTCTTCTGCATTGCACATGTTTTCAACACGATCACCTGCAACAGCCACGCTCGCATTGCTCTAATACAGTTCTTTTTGTGAAAATGCAGTAGCTTAAGAAAACAACTGTCTTGTCAGAAATACACCCGCAGGCCAGATAGATGCCGAAGTAGTGGTGCTGTACATGATCTCTGTGTGTTGTGTGCCAATAAAGATTGAATTCGCTTTCCACACATTGATGTAGTGCATACCGGTTGACGCGAAAAACGCGCAACGCATAACAATGGAGGCGCATAGGAGTCGCGGCGCATAGAGCACGCGGCCTGCAACGTGGAGGCGCATAGAAGCCGTGGCGGTTAACCCCTGCGGCGGATATATCCGGCCTTAGAGTAAGCGCTATAAATTTGCAAAGAAATACCACTTATTTATCCGCCACCGGGTTTAGACTGTAATACCCGAAGACATGGGAATTAGTCCGACATATCGAAATACAGATACATAATAGTCCCTAGTATTTCATTACAGTGTAGACCACCGCACCCTTAATGAAAAGCAAGGGTAATACCCGCTGACATGGGAATAGTCGCACAATATCGTAATCCAGATAGACAGTCCCACAGTGTCCCATTACAGTGCAGTCACCCGCATTTTCGATGAAACGCATGAGTAATACCCGCAGCCATATGAATAGCGCCACAATATCGTAATCCAGATGGACAGCCCCACAGTATCGCATTACAGTGCTGAAAGCCACATTCTTTTATGAAAAATATAGGTAATACCCGCAGACATGGGCATAATCCCACAATATCGTAATCCAGATAGACAGTCTCACGGTATCCCATTACAGTGCAGAAACCTACATTTCTAGTGAAAGGCATGGGTAATGCCTGCAGACATGGGAATAGTCCCACAATATCGTAAACGAAGAAGAGAATCCCCCAGTATCCCATTACAGTACAGACAACCACATTTCTGATGAAAAGCATGGGTAATACTCGTAGACATGGGAATAGTCCCACAATATCGTAATCCAGATCGACAGTCCCCCAGTATCCCACTACAATGCAGACAGCCACATTTTTGATGAAAAGCATGGGTAATACGCGCAGACATGGGAATAGTCCCACAATATCGTAAACGAAGTAGACAGTTCCTCAGGATCCCATTACAGTGCAGAAACCCACATTTTTAATTAAAAGCATGGGTAATACCTGCAGGCATAGGAATAGTCCCATAATATCGTAAACGGAGTAGAAAGTCCACTGCATCCCATTAGAGTGCAGACACCCACATTTTTTATGAAAAGCATGGACTATACCCGTAGACATGGGACTAGTCCCACAATATCGTAATCTAGATAGACAGTCCCCCGGTATCCCATTACAGTGCGAACAACCACATTTTTGGTGAAAAGCATGGGTAATATCCGCAAACATGGGAGTAGCCCCACAATGTAGCAATCCAGATATACAGTCCCACAGTATCCCATTAGGGTGCAGAAACCCGCCGTTTTTAAAGAAAAGCATGGGTAATACCCGCAGACATGGGAATTGTCCCACAATATCGTAGCCCAGATAGGCAGTCCCGCAGTATCCAATTACAGTGCATATATCTACATTTTAAATGAAAAACATGCGTAATACCCCTAGACATGCGAATAGTCCCACAATATCCCATTGCGGTGCAGAAACCAGTATTTTTAATGGAAGCCATGGCTGATACCCGTATAGGTAGGCACCGCACTGAAGTACTCCTAAAAAGTCACATAACCTACGAATAGTCAAGGTAAAGTGGATTTTATATAAAAGTGGACTAATTTGGGTGACAAATGGGTTAAACTATGTGAAATGAGGATCGAAAATAATAAAGGGGGATTAAGTCTGATGGAAAAAGGAGTAAATGTCATGGTGTAACGATTAAAATGTACGACAAGAGGATCAATGACGGCGGAAAAGGCTGTAGTACATCACGTCGAAGCAAACGTTCAGACAGCTTGCGGTGCTCGTAACTGAGACATAAGGAAAGACACGGTAATACGGCTTTATGGTGTCATGTGGCTGCTTTTGGTCGTGATAGTCAGTCGATCCAGTCGTGATTCATTCGAGTCGTTTACATGAGGCGAGTAATGATGATACCAACCGCGATCATCTACTACCTGCACTGAGCACAAGCGGAGATGGTTTCACCAGTAAGTTCCTGGGGTGTGCCATTCTTTCTTTCGTCCGTTTCTTTATATGTATGGGAACTCATTCCAGTATTTGAAGCAAATTAGCATCCTTTACGCTCTCTACTCTCCTTGTTACACCTATTTAGTGGCTGTGATATACTTTTTTTTTTCGGTTTGTTCGTCATCAGTTCAGATGTCGTATACCCCGTACGAAACGCCGTATCAGGCGCATATCCGAGTATGATCAGATAAATGGCGACTATGTTCCCGCTACATTCAACTTTTAGACCAGGACCCATTCAATCCCAGAATAAACTAGCGGAACAAATCCTCATTCCTTAATAATTCCTGATTGCCATTCCCGCCCAATTTGAGGTTTAGTCGGAATCAGGTCTAATGGAAGAAACCTCATCTTAATTTTCTTACGGGATATATACCGAAAAATGTTGCCAGTCACGGCCGCTATCACTTACGATATCAAATAAGCTATTGTAGGTCAGCTCTGTTGTGGACAAAGCTATTGCGCCATTCAGACCAGGTCGACAGTTTCTTTCATGGTTGTTTTGCATACGGGGGTAGTTATTGAAGAGAAACACGGGCGGGCTTATGAGAGCATACCGAAATTTATCCTGCTTAGTGCATCTATCCCTAAAATATGATTTCAAGGAGAGCTGTGAGTTCGTCTTGTTCCTCAAGATCTGATCACTGCCATAAAAAAACGCTCACAAGGAAAGTCAATTTAACGTTTTTTCGCGAGTTGGACTGTGACAGCCAAGGTAAGACAGCCATAAGAAACAAGGCGAAAAGTCACAGATCTCCATGAAATCATTATTTAGGATCGTCGTTACGCACTAAAGTGTCTTCATATAGCGTACAGTGTAAGTGTCGTCAGTCCTGGTACACCCGCCCTGACCTGAATACCTGACCTGAATAACGCATTATCATTGTTTTGTACATTAGAGAAATGCCCGGAATCAGCTATCCGGTATCGAAAGTGGTAGCACCGGCGGCTGACAACATCGAGCGTCTTGGAAAGCTGGTCACAACCAACGTTTCCATTTTCTTCTTTCTACATCTACCTACCTAGCTAACATTTTTTTTGTTATATATAATTGGGGTGTTGGCGCACAATGCAAAAAAAAAACTGCATATCGCAGCCTCTAAGTAAGTTTCGCAAGAAGAGTAGGCAGCTAAAACGATGCTAATTTGTCTTTAATACTGGAACAAGTCGCCGTACATATACGAAAAAAATGATGAAAGAAAGACTGACACACCTCAGGAAATTACTGGTAATTTCTCGGCTCTCCTGGTGAATTACGTATTCTCCACCTGTGTCCAGTGCGAGTAGTACTAGATCGCTGTTGATGTCGTCATTACTGTGCTCATTTCAACGACTCCACGGACAGATGCCACCAAGGCCATAAGCAGCAATTTCGTACCATAATGGCTGAGTAGACCCACTATCTTCATGCCCTTCTTGATCTCGCGTTTACCGGGAGCTGACTGAAAGGTTGCTTCGTCGTAGTGCACATGATGGCAAGATTGATGAGCTCTCACTGCACTACCGTCGCGTCTCGAAGAAGGAAAACACGTGCTTGCTGTTCAATGAAGCGACTGCTTATCGTTTTCTTCCCATATAATGTTTTGGGAACTTTTTTTTGTCATCTGCTGTTCAATCACTGGGTTTTGTAGTCAGTATATTTTGCCTACGAATGCGTATGGAGTAGCCAGACCCTAACCCGTCGGGACTAATACATCAGTATTTTTTTCTGTTTCCTTCTAACTCTAACTGTTGGAACGAGCCTTGTTAGAGCAATTATTCTTCCTCTAATTTTCGATCATTGAGCTCATTCGGCCCTTCAACTCCCAAATGTTGGTTCGTAATGGTTTATTTGGTTTGTGTTAATCTTTCATTGTATGTACATGTATTATTGTATGTATATGTATGAGTGTTCAGTAAAATGTCTCAGTGTTGTTAAACTATCCTGTTCATGAATCTATCGAGTTAGCACAGCGCATCGGCCCGCCACCGACGATTGACTCCATCGTCTTGCTTTGGCCCTGCCTCACATGGCGCAGCCGATAGATGTCTACACAGCGTTTACAACACAAAACAACAATGTACTTGACGTTTCGGGTCCCATACGGGTTCCATCATCAGAACTGAGCCGTCCAATCCGCTGCTGCCGATTTATGTACCAGTGGGGTGTAACAGTCTGGGAGAGGGCCAGGGTGCTTCTTGAGAGTATCTTTTGTTTTCTTTATGTACCAGGATTCGAGGTGCTTCCGTACACCCCACTTGGTTTCCCGTGCAAGGGTGAATGGATTATCAAGGTCTACCACGTGTCCCACCTTACACGCGTGTTCACTTAGTTCAGTCCTGTTTAGGGCAGATTTCTCGATATCTTTCTTGTACTCTTTCATTCGAGTCTTCGTTTTCCTTCCCGTCTCCCCGATGTATACCGCCGGGCAGTCTTGACAAGATATCTTGTATACAACGGCCCCTTTCATCTTCAGGCGGCGTTCTGTCATTTGGATGACAAATCAGGCTTCTCAGTGTTGACATGGGCTTGAAGGGGTCTTCATGTTTATCTGAGACAGTACACGCCTGATCGGTTCCGATAGACCTTTGATGTAAGGGATGGTGGCGTATATGGGTTTGTCCTGGGTTTCACCAGGTATCTCCGGGCGGGGCGATAACATTCGATTGTATGTGTCATTAATGAAAGATTTCGCATAGGCCCTTCTTTGAAGGTTTCTTTTTGCTTGTGTGATTTCTTCCTGCCTCGCTTGGGGTTCTGAGGAGATCTTAATGGTACGTGAGAGGAGGGAACGAACTACTGACCGCGTCTACTCCAGCGAGTCCCCTGAAGTATAGTGGAGAACTTGGCCTGTGTCACATGGTTTCCTGTAGACCGATGTCCTCAAAGCACCATATTGGCCCCTATTTACCAAGATGTAAAGGAAGGCGATATTTCCATTAGTTTCTTCCTCGTGCGTGAACTGAATGCTCTGATGAATGCTGTTCAGCTTATTAGAGAATGCGTCAATAAAAATCATCTTAATAATCACAAATGTGTCGTCAACATAACGTCGGTAGAAGGCCACATGAGGTCCTGAATCCGCTAGGGCTTTGTCTTCAACGTATTCCATGACTAAATTGGCAGTGGTCATTGATATTGAACTGCCCATAGGGCATCCGTCGGTTTGTTTAAAAAACTTGCCCTTGAACTCGAAGAAGGTTTGTCCCAGACACAGATTTAAAAGCTCTAAAATGTCGTCCACTGTAATATCAGTGCGGTCTTCTAAGTCGTCGTCATTTTCCAGCTTCGCACGAATTATCGATGGCGCCAAGTCGACCGCCACATTGGTGAACAGGGATACGACATCATATGACATTATGACATCATTATGAGATACGCAGAAGTCACGGATGAGGTCACAAAACTCCGCAGAATTTTTTTACCGAGCGCCCGTTCATGCCAGTTAAAGGCGTGAATAACTCGGATAAGAACTTGGACAGGTTATAAGAGGGTGCTCCTACGAAAGAGACAATGGGGCGAAGGGGGCAACCATCCTTATGGGCTTTCGGGAAGCCGTAAGCTTTCGGTGTGGCGCCATCAGATGAGTATAGTTTCCAGTATATGCCTTCTGAGATCTGTCCTTTTGTCCTCAGCTTCCTGAGAGCGGCAACTAGGTATCTTTCTTTTGGAGGTGGGCGTCGGGTCACCAGGAAGTTCCATAAAGTGCGCCTGGTCCTGCAGGATGGAATTCATCTTGTTGTCGTAATCATCGCGATTCAGGACGACTATTCCTTTCCCTTTGGCCGCGGGTAGTATGATGATTGCTTTGTCGTTGGCGGAGGTTGTTCATGGCGTTACGTTCAGCCCTTGTCATATTTGAAGATGGGGGTTTCGAGTTCTGTAATATTCCCATGATTCTGTTCCTGGCTGATATCACTGCTGTCTTGTCTTTCATGTTCCGTAGTTTATCCTCTATCTCCGAGACAATTTGGCTGACAGGTATATTTCGTGCCGTCACAGCGAAGTTAATACCTTTGGTTAATACGGAGAGGTGATCATCGCTTAATGTCTTTGAAGAGAGGTTAAAGGGGCCGTAAACAGGCCACCAAACATTTCTGAAATAATGATACCCCATGAAAGAACGCAGATCATAATACCCAAACATACATTTCGTTCGGCTCGTGCCAGCTCATTGACCCATATAACTTCTTTCAAAGATGAGTAACCAGCGAGCCTCTCCACCACGCATACGTCACATGGCTACGTAGCGTTGGCCATCCAGTCGGGGGACCGAGCTGCGCACATGACGTTTCAAATTACCAGCCAATAAACATACTTCGTTATCAGCTGTGAGTCGGAGCGCTCAGTTTGTTTGTGTGAAACGACGTTTTGCGCTCCGTGGTTCCGAAATTCAACGTCATGACAGCTTCAACATCTCCTGCTGGCGCAAACGTCAACAGTTGGGCTGCTATCACATGACGCGATTCGAACCCGGGTTCCTCCCAGTCACGACATGACATGGCCAGCACGCTATCCACAGTACCACGCGAGCTGGTGCCGCGATGCCGCGTGGCTCAAACCAAGGTACGGCAGCCCAGTATTCGGAACCATTCGAAGATGACGAAGATATTCCATCGCGCACCTACCAAAGATTCCGGGACTGTAGTCCCGGATATTCATTCGCGCTCGCGGTGTGCTGCGTGCTACTGCCCAGAAAACGTAGTGCGCGTATGACACCTAAATTAAAGGCATTTCTTTTTCAGTTTGAGGCTGTAACAGTTTAGATTTTGAATAGAAGAGGATTCACGTTCATCTAGTCCAATTCCTGATTTGAAATAAAATCATACGTGGAACACTCGATCCTAATTGGTGAGGAAAGCGCTACGTCAAAATGACGTAAAGTTAGAGCGCGGGCCAGAGCTAAAATGCGAAAGGGTGCAGTGAATATTTCATCGGTATGCAAGCCCCTTTTGTTTTTGAGCGTTAGTAATTGCAAGGAGTTTTCACTGCATAAGTTTCAATAATATAACGCAAACAAATGTGCACCTTTAACCCCAGTAGTCTTATCGGCTTGTTCAAGGTTATTCGGGAGCAGAAGGTTAAGCTTCTTCCGATGTGCGGTTGACCGCTGGTGGTGCTCTAGAAGTTCCGTTTGTTTTCGTGCGACGATGACCTCGTGGAAGTCATTCACGCTGAGGGTGCGCTGAACGCTCTTCTCAGCAGTATGTAGTTCTTTCCTCGTCACTCGGATCACTTCCCTGTTTTGTTGAGCACGAGCCTTCAGACAGTTCCTTTCATAGGTTCTGGTGAGACGTCTACCGTATGTTGTATCCACCAGTGGTTTACAGTGAAGACCAGGAGGGATGACACCGTCGATTCAAGCAGATTTGATTAAAGTAAAGATGACACTGGTATCTAGTCAGCTTCGTCACCAGGTTGAGATAACGACGGGTAGCGGTCAGGGCGGCGTATCCATACGTCTCTTTCCATACGTCTCTTTAACGTATCTGAATATAGTCCAGAGGCAGGGAGTAGACGTGCCTCTCGACTATATTCAGATACGTTAAAGAGACGTATCGATACGCCGCCCTGACCGCCACCCCTCGTTATCTCAACCTGGCGACGAAGCTGACTAGATACCAGTGTCATCTTCACTTTAAACAAATCTGCTTGAATCGACGTGTCATCCCTCCTGGTCTTCACTGTAAACCACTATGTGGATACAGCATACGGTAGACGTCTCACCATAACCTACGAAAGGAACTGTCTGAAGGCTGGTGCTCAACAGAACAGGGAAGTGATCCGAGTGACGAGGAAAGAATTACATACTGCTGAGAAGAGCGTTCAGCGCACCCTCAGCGTGAATGACTTGCACCAGGTCATCGTCGCACGAAAACAAGCGGAACTTCTAGAGCACCACCAGTGGTCAACTGCACATCGGAAGAAGCTTAACCTTCTGCTCTCGAATAACCTTGAACAAGCCGATAAGACTACTGTGGTTTACCTCTCTTCAAAGACATTAAACGATGATCACCTCTCCGTATTAACCAAAGGTATGAACTTCGCTGTCACGCCACAAAATATACCTGTCAGCCAAATTGTCTTGGGGATAGAGGATAAACTATGGAACGTGAAAGACAAGACACCAGTGATATTAGCCAGGAACAGAATCATGGGAATATTACAGAACTCGAAACCCCCATCTTCAAATATGACAAGGGCTGAACGTAACGCCATGAACGACCTCCGCAACGACAAAGCAATCATCATACTACCCGCGGACAAAGGGAAAGGAACAGTCGTCCTGAATCGCGATGATTACGGCAACAAGATGAATTCCATCCTGCAGGACCTGTAGGAGCAGGATTGTCTCTTTCGTAGGAGCACCCTCTTATAACCCGCCCAAGTTCTTATCCGAGTTATTGACGCCTTTAACTGGCATGAACGGGCGCTCGGTAAAAAATTCTGCGGAGTTTTGTGACCTCATCCGTGACTTCTGCGTATCTCATGATGATGTCATACGATGTCGTCTCCCTGTTCACCAATGTGCCGATCGGCTTGGCGCTATCGATAGTTCGGGCGAAGCTGGAAAATGACGACGACTTACAAGTCGGCACTGATCTTACAGTGGACGGCATTTTAGAGCTTTTAAAGCTGTGTCTGGAACAAACCTTCTTCCAGTTCGAGGGCTAGTTTTTTTAAACAAACCGACGAATGCCCTATGGGCAGTCCAATATCAATGACCATTGCCAATTTAGTCATGGAATACGTTGAAGACAAAGTCCTAGTGGATTCAGGACTTCATGTAGCCTTCTACCGACGTTATGTTGACGACACATTTGTGATTATTAAGATGATTTTTTATTGACGCATTCTCTAATAAGCTGAACAGCATTCAGTTCACGCACGAGGAAGAAATTAATGGAAATATCGCCTACCTTTACATCCTGGTAAATAGGGGCAAATATGGTGCTTTGAGGACATCGGTCTACAGGAAACCATGTGACACAGGCCAAGTTCTCCACTATACTTCAGGGGACTCGCTGGAGTAGAAGCGGTCAGTAGTTCGTTCCCTCCTCTCACGTACCATTAAGATCTCCTCAGAACCCC
Source organism: Ornithodoros turicata (assembly GCF_037126465.1). Taxonomy (NCBI): domain Eukaryota; kingdom Metazoa; phylum Arthropoda; class Arachnida; order Ixodida; family Argasidae; genus Ornithodoros; species Ornithodoros turicata. Next base: position 3,173,511 of record NW_026999301.1, read on the forward strand.
AAGCGAGGTAGGAAGAAATCACACAAGCAAAAAGAAACCTTCAAAGAAGGGCCTATACGGAATCTTTCATTAATGACACATACCATCGAATGTTATCGCCCCGCCCGGAGATACCTGGTGAAACCCAGGACAAACCCATATACGCCATCATCCCTTACATCAAAGGTCTATCGGAACCCATCAGGCGTCTACTGCCTCAGATAAACATGAAGATCACCTTCAAGCCCATGTCAACACTGAGAAGCCTGATTTGTCATCGAAAGGAAAGAACGCCGCCTGAAGATGAAAGGGGCCGTTGTATACAAGATATCTTGTCAAGACTGCCCGGCGGTATACATCGGGGAGACGGGAAGAAAAACGAAGACTCGAATGAAAGAGCACAAGAAAGACATCGAGAAATCTGCCCTAAACAGGACTGAACTAAGTGAACAATCGTGCAAGGTGGGACACGTGGTGGACCTTGATAATCCATTCACCCTTGCACGGGAAACCAAGTGGGGTGTACGGAAGCATCTCGAATCCTGGTACATAAAGAAAACAAAAGATACTATCAACAAACGCCCTGCCCTCTTCCAGACTGTTACACCCCACTGGTACATAAATAAACAGTAGCGGATAGGACGGCTCACCACTGATGATGGGACCCGTATGGGACCGGAAACGTCAAGTACATTGTTGTTTTGTGTTGTTGCTTGCCGGTGCGCTGAACTTATTAAACATGTCTACTCCCGGCCTCTGGACTATATTCACAGCGTTTACTGAATGCCTTAAATTCACGTTGGTAGACATGATCGACACAAAGTGAGCTACAAAAGAGGAACAGGTACCTGACGACAGGGCCATAAATCTTTGAGAGTTTCCAAAATGTAACATGTTGAAGTTTTCCAAGAAAGGGTAAATATCCAACAAAAGGAAGCCCCCTGGGTCCCGGTGGGAGCTTGCTGGAGTATCCTTTAATGTCCCACCATGAACGGAGTACCATGAATACAATGACGCCAACGAGAAGTGCAGTTGATAGGGAATGGTCCTGGAGGAACTCGAAGACCTAAACAAGAAACCACGATGGTAAAAATGCACAAATAAGCAAGAAAAACGTGTAACGTCGGGGGAAGTGGTCGCAAACGGTTGCATGAATCGACCCAAACTGGTTATATGTACTCAATGTTACTAAATGTGGGTACTCCTTTAAGAAAGTAGGGACTATATGTCGTTTGTGGAGTTGTTTCTTAATAAAAAGGAAACTTACTTTCTACTCCTCTGAATAGAATTACATCCTGTGAATTACATCCTAGAATTACATGCTACATCGGATGCTATTCTTCACGAAATGTACGATTCCACTGAGCTGCACAGCAGAGAGCCTATCAAAGCACGCACGAAGACTTACTGTCGTCCCCAGGTCTAAACTACAGACCACTTTACTGTTTACAAACAGAAGGCGCCATCTGCGCATGCTCGGGGTTGGTGTGGGCAAATCACACTGAGCGCAGCCGCGCGGATGCTTTCCGCAAGTGCGACATCAGCTGTGTTGCACTGCTACACGGTTCTCGGCTGTCGCTTTCGGGCATCGGAGCGTTTCTGAGAACTGCGCTGATTTGCTGCTGTGCACCGATTCATGTTAGCCTCGTTTATTTCTACACAGGTATCTTGAGGGGATTAAAGTCCCTGAAGTGAGAAAAGCACCGTTATCCCATGATCTTGCCGCCTCGACCTTGGATCCCTCGGACGCTGGGACAAGCGCATTAGTGCAGCTGCCAGATTACGTTGAAAAATAAAACTAACTTCTCTCCTGTAAGTTCATTTTACTTTCGCGAAAAATGCAAAGTCCCGGTTTGACTTCATCACTCCCGTAAGTTGTACATGTTTCTAAAGCAGAACGTCGTTGGCATTAAAATGGCTACTACCCCATCTGACGACGCGAAGACAAGAGGAAATAAAATCTCTAACAAATGACACAACTTTTAATTAATCATTTTCTTATTGAGTGAATAGCCCAGACGCAAGAAAATAATCAGAAACCACTTAATCAAAGATGATATTCTGAATATGATTACAATCAAAATCACAACTTTTATTATAAAAAGTCTAAGATTCGTATATGCGACTACCATAATTGCAATAGTGGGGTTTTTACAAGTGCCGATAGATGTAATTAATTGTGCACAAGAGAGACCCTGGAAGAGCATGGGACACATTGAAGAACGACACAAAGAAAGAGGAAATAAAATCTATAACAAAGGACACTACAGTTAAGACAATCTTAATCAATACAATTACAATCAAATTACAAGTTTTATGATAACAAGCCTGAGTCGCGATCACTATTATTGCAAAACTAACAATTTCCCCATTATGAATATTATAAGAAACCACCATTCTATCTTTTTGGTGCCGACTGATGGATGTGAAATATTAAGTATATTTTTAGGTCTAAAAAACAACAAAACTAAGGACGTTTATGGCATGAACATAAAACCAATCAAGTCTCCCAAGCAACACAATGTACTGAAAGTCGAGTGCAATAGGGGTGGACGGGTAGGTAGAAGACCTTGAACAGATTCTTGAACCTAACGAACATTGATAAGACACATACCGTCCACCCCTATTGCACTCGACTTTCAGTACATTGTGCTGCTTGGGCTGTTATTGATGTCCTTGCCTCTTGCCTAGAGTACATTTTCAGTTTCATTATCACAAGGAAAGTTTCCAGAGCAGATGAAACGCTCAAAAGTGTCAAAAGTCTGTTATCTTTAAAGGAGGCGACATAAACAGTCTCGCAAATTACAGACCGATATCGGTATTACCCGTGTTTTCGAAGGGCCTCGAAAATATGGTAGAAACGCGCCTGAGTAGTTTATATTCTAAACATAACGTTCTTACCGACGCTCAGCACGGTTTCCGTAAAGGTAGATCTACCGAAACTGCGCTACTTGTGATAAAGGAATCCATAATTCGTAATCTGGAAAATAAGCTCCTTGCACTTGCTGTATATATACACCTTTCAAAGGCTTTCGACTGCTTATGTCCCAATATTTTATTACAGGGTGTCGAACCGAAACGTTTTTTGTTCCGGTCTTCGTTCCGGTTCTGTCATAAACAGTCCGGTACAGGGTTCTGCTCCGGAGCAAAAAAGAAAAGAACGGTTCATACCGGTTTTAACCGGTTCCGCTTCTGGTGGGTATATTCATTCCCAGAAAAAAAAAATCAATGTTGCAAGATGTAAACCCGTTTATTCCGCATACATGGTATTTAACATTAATAGGCAGCTGTGAAATTGGTAGCTCCTGGTTCCTGTAGGTGACTGTGTGTTCAAATAGACTTTCTCCTTTCTGGAAGCGCATGATACGGACGGACTTGTTTGTGGTGATGTCATAGGTAAAGTAGTTTCTTGCTGGATTGGTGTGATCGCGTCCCATTCGAATGCCTGTTGCTGCTTCCTCGCCAGGAAGCACTACCGCACGAGTGGGACGCAAATCGAGTCACACCTGCGCTCACAAACGCGCTCGACGGCTCCGTTTTGTTTTCTTCGTGTCCTGTCCACAAAAGCGGCGCCACTTCGCACGCGCTTGCCTCGCCAATACGTAGATGTATTCGACTTCACTGCTCTCGAACAAGGAACGCGTTGCGCGACATTACCGATAGAGGAGCCGATACTCAGCCCCCTTGGGTCGCAGTTTAATTGAGGAGAGTTTGGCCGGATGAAATCAAAACGAACACTACGGAACATTGGTAGAGAGCCACATCTGGTCACATGTACCTCTAAGTCTATGTGCGCGAACAATAAAACGTTAAAAAAATGGAGCCAAAGGGTCATACTATAACGACATACATTCCACCTTTCATCCAGTCGTCATCCAGTCAAACGTTGCCTGCCTGACTACTGCTGATGAGGCCCAAGAAGGCCGAAACAGCTGTCCAGTATGGCAAGGCGACCCACAATTTTATGTCGATACTGCCATTTGGTCAGTCCTCTGCGGATAAATCGTGAAAATTAGAAAACCGCCGCTGCCTAGTCGGCTATACATGTGTTCCAGCTCCTTTCCGTCAGATGGCGAAACGGTCGAACGCGGCTTTGCAGACAACATCGAAATCTGAACAAGTGGAACTGAATGCAGAATCGTGCTCTGCAACGCCGCGTTCCACCGTTTCGCCATCTGACGGAAAGAAGCTGAAACACAGGTATAGTCGTTTAGGCAGCTACGATCTTTTTTTTTTCACGATTTATCTGCAGAGAAACAGGCCAAGCGGATTTATCAACATAAAATTTTGGGGCATAATACGTCTTCTAACATCTACTTTGGCTTTCTGACACTGTTCTAATTTGTTTTATCTTCGTTGCAAACCCCGAAGTTTATCTTGGCTAACCCTGTATATATATAATAGACACTAAGGGAAGAAAAGTAGCAGAAGCTCTTTGGCTTCACGTAGAATATGTTTATAAGCCCCAAACGTCGCCACACCAGCAGCTGGTGGCAGCTGGACAGCTGTTTCGGCCTTATTGGGCCATCATCAGCAATGCGTAGGTGGGCGACGTATGAGCGAGTGGGGTCGAAAGGTCACGTGGAACATGATGTCCTCCCGTCAGGGTGAGAGACTTGCCTCTGAAAGTCCAGTGCAAAGCCAGAGGAGTATTACAAACATTATATACATTACATATTTATATACATTATACATACATTACATTATACGCCCCACCCTACAGTCCAGACTTGGCACCGAGTGACTACTTCCTGTTCTCAAACTTGAAGAGGGATCTCAGAGGACGGAAATTTCAAAACGATAGTGAGGTGCAAGAGGCAGTTTTCCAGCATTTTGCGGACAAAACTTCGGACTATTTTTTCAAGGGTATAAGAATGCTGATTGAAAGGCGTCAAAAGTGCATTGAAGTTAAGGGTGACTATGTCGAAAAGTGATACACTTGTTTCGTCTCAATGACTATTAAAAGTTGGTCGGGCCGGAAACTTATGGAACCACCCTCTAAAACCTCGTCCTTGGCGCTGAAAGTAGCTGAAAATAATCGGTGGTTCTATTTTAATGAATCATCATTCTGATGTGGACATTTCGACCATTGCGTTTCCTATGCAGCTTGACGCCACGTATCTTCATAACTATTTAACCTTTTTTTTTTACATATTGTCTGGGGTGGGAAGCATTGCATCGTAAGTTGTGAGGATCCTAAGGTTTGGCTTTGAGGAGATAAAAAATCGAAAATTTGCCTCATTTGTAAAATATGGTACGTTTTGGGAACCTCACAGCTCGGCTCCCAGTTGAGATACCCGGATCTGATACCCGATATCTAAATGACATAATTAACATTGATGTCAATTGTGAATTTATTTCGTATGCAGACGATGCAAGCGTGTTTTCCAGTGGCTCTGATATTGATGTAATAGCCACTACTGCTAACGAGATGCTTTGCAACTTGGAGAAATGGGTTAATTTAAACTCTTCACGCATTAATAATAGTAAAACTGAAGCAATCATATTTCGACCAAAAACAGGAGTGTTAGTCTAAATAAAGACGTAGGATATCTTAATAGTCCTGTTGATAGTGTAAAATGCATCAAATGTTTAAGTGTCATCTTTAACGAACAGTTGCTATGGGATGAACACATTGAATACGTTCGTTACTAGATGAGCAGGTTGATACAAGATCCTTCGATGCATCGAAACAGGAACGAGGACAAACACGAGAGACACGCTACGTTCACATTTAGTACGTTCAGAATAAACTGTGTAAAATATTAGGCATGACCGCTAGGCATAGACACATGTTTCCTTTTCGAAGTAAGCTACTACTATACCGTTCACTGTTCATGTCTCACCTAAACTATTGCCATTTATTCTGGGGTACAACAAGTAAGAATAGTCATCAGGAACGTTTGCGAGCAAAATGAACGATGTTACGAGTAGGAATATATGGTATGCGCGGTGTCTAATTTACGCATTTTCCGTAGATATCCGTCACAAAAAGCCTATTGGGGGTGTTGCCCCAATTCACAATACGACGTACCCGCTATGGGAAGAAAGGGAATTTCGAGACGAACACAATGATGTCGATTACTTTCGGGTATCACAACTGGGGGAGGAGTTATGAGGTTCCCAAAACCTACCATATTTTACAAGTGAGGCAAATTTGCGATTTTTCGTCTCCTGTGAGGCAAATTTTAGGATCTTCACAAATTAGGATGCAATGCTACCCACCCCAGATAATACGTGAAAAAAAAAAGCTGAATGTATGAAATGGTTATGAAGATGCGTGGTGTCAAGCTGCGTAGGAAACTCACATCTGAATGATAATTCATTAAAAATAACCACCAATTATTTTCAACTGCTTTCAGCGCCAATATGCCTGCTAGAGACAAGGCTTTAACATATGTTTGAAAGAGAAAAAAATCGAGATTATGCAACCACCCTGCTGATCCCTCACTGTTATCTGCTGCAGCTGGGATTTTCTCATACAAATCTGCATGATGAGGTACACCACATCATTAAGGCTCCGTCCGGCTGTCCGTTCACAGAATATTTTTAATCAGTTTGACGTGACCCGTATCGGAGCTGGGTCACTCCAGGCCAAATCGCCCAAAGGTCGTGCTCGACCCCCTTCACTTTTTGTTCGAAAAATTATCATGGACTACTTACTGCAAATAAAGGCACTTTACGCAGTTTTACTGGACTATGTTGAACCGCTGTCGATTTAGGCGCGTTCGTCAGAACCGCGAAAACCATGCTACGAAAAAAGTTATCTAGTCAGCAGGATTTTGCGTCTAGGTGTACTTTAGTGACATACAATGAAAGAGCGTGGCCCTAACGTTCTCCCAAGATCACGCCCTTCCCACGTGTTCCATTTTCGGCCAGCGAAACAGGGCTGCTTTTTGGCGTTATTTCTTGCAACTTTGCGCTTTGCTAAGCTCACTTTTCGCACAAGCTGTAAGGTACAAAAATATTCAGCGTGTTCTGGACCTTCCATACTTCAAAGTCACATGCTTTGAAGGCCCAGCACATAACACTTTTTGCCACATTTATTTCCAAAGCTCGTACTTTTGGCAAAGTTGGCCGTTTTCAACGCCATTTTTGAAAATGAAGCGGTCGGCCGAGAAAACTCCAAATGTGTGTAGATGACAAATCAATATCTATAGTAAAGCATATAAAAAGATTAAGAAGGTACTTTTTGATAAGGGCGAGAAAATATTTTTTAAGCCCCACCCGTTCTACACATGGTTACGCTGGGGGGGGGGGGGGGGCTTGGTTCGGCAATTAACTTTTTTTCGTGTGGTGACGTTTTCCTATCCGTTATGGAGGACCAGACATACATTATTTACAGCTACATCACATCTATACTACTATCGCGTAGAAGCCCGAGACGTTCATGTGGTGCTTGCTAATCTATCCACACCGAGCAGCTAGCTGGTGATGCTTACCCAAGCAGACTGCAATGATAAAACGTTTATTTGCAACTCAGACAGTCTACATATTTTATTTTCTTGATCGTAACAGCTTGAAGTAAGAACAAAAAGATACCCACATAAATGAATGCACAAATCTTTCATTATTATTTCACAGTTTCTTTTCAAACGTTAAAAATCAAAAGCGACCATTGGTAGGGTATCTCATTAAAAGTGACCACTACAACTTCGTCTGTACGGCAAAAGGATAGGTATTGAACGGTGCTGCGATTGAACTTTCCGTGCGTCTCACGCACTTTCGTAACGGTGTCCTTCATTTTGCACGCGCGCATTTGCTGACGATAAGTCGTGAGCATTTGCCACATTATTCACTGGCACGTTGTGCGCGTTTTGCCTTCACTTAGATAAGTATGAGCTGAAGTGTAAGCTCTAGACAACCATGGCGAAAGAAAACAACGACTTACCCAGGGTGTTGAGGAGACTCAGAGGTTCCTCCTGACGTTCCTACTTCGGTCATTGTTCAACACAACGACTTCATCTTACGTGTAATATCACAGTCCATTTTATTCAGCAAGAAACTTGGAGCAATAACGACCTGTTTGGTAACTCGGCATGCATCACATGTGTCGATTATAAACTAATCAGCTGAGCCGCGGATGAACTCTCTCCTAGAACGATTTCAAGATCATGTGTCAAAGGTTGCGTGGATATACGAGCGCGACCGGCTACCGTGCTTTACGTTTTAGACGCTACAATGCAGCGAAAGCCACTCGCTCACAACATGGCCTGTCTTAGTATTAATAATAAGAAATGCGCAATTGAAGGGATAGCATGATTTGCTCATGATGTTCCTTGTGATTGTGAAAGCATCGTTATCGTTTCTCATATATGACTACCACTTTAAAACACCGCGAATGAAAGTCTTTGAGAAACACCTACTAACAATACAATAGATACTAATGCACTGATAACAATAAAAACTACACAGTTTACTACAGAAAGGGATGGAAAAATGTTGGGCTGTATCTTTTGCGTCCAGCATGAAACCTCAACAAAAAAAAAACAACAAAAAAGAAAGGGCATGCTCATAACCGGCGGGAGGACGCGGCTTGTGAAACCTGAGGCGCGTTCCCGGCCACCTCGCGAGCTCGCGAGCTCGCAATTGCTCCGCTCACAGTCGGCGCTGCGCGTGTGACCGACGGTGTGCCGCCGCCAGCCGACGCATGGCAAGGAACGCCATCTTTTGAGTGCGCATCGCGGCTGGCGACAACCAACCGCGAACCCGCAATAACTCTCTGCAACAGGTGCCTGTTGGAACAGCAATAAGGCTGGAAGTATATGTAATAAAATGAAAACCATACATGTTCTTTTGTTGACATTCAGAAATAAAGTGCTGCTGTATTGCAGAAATGTGTCCACCTTTACCGCAACTTTTTAAGTCAACTTATAACCAATAACAGCACCGAGCACTGTCGTCTGCTATCGAGTTAGTCGCTTCATATCGACATTCACATCCACAGCGAAAACTTCGTGGTAAGTGCAAATCAGCTACATAAATCATTTGTGAGTGAGTAACTGACGTTGTACGATGTTATGCAACGTAAGTAAAGTTCACAGCAAGTTGGTATCACATTACTCGTAGTTTTGTTCAATTACCTTGGGTCCTGACTTTCGGTGTTCATTACAACAAAGTTCCTGGTTTGTAGACGTTAAGTTTAACGTTAAGTTTCTGACTGAAGTTGGGAATGTTTTGCTGACATTAAACTTGTGCACAATGTAATTTTGTACTTACTGTAAACAAATTGGATGAACATTTGAGTGAGAGTTCGCAAGTAGCTCAATAGTGATTAGCTTCAGCACTCAGATACAAACCACAGGCTGGCAGGAGAATACTTTTAATTACAACACATGACTATTCCTTTTTTTTTGTCTTTGTCCACTACATAGCATATTTCCCCCCTTTTTTACAGATGGCGTTACATCAGCAACATATGCTTTCGTTAGGCGTCCTCGAGGAATCGCCACAGTTGTGTAACAACAGGACGTTCCTCGAGGGAGAAACTGCGGCACAAAGGAGAGCCCAGTGGGAAACTATCGCTACCCATCTGAATGCAGTTGGGCCACTCCACAAGGATGGGAAGGGGTGGCAGCAGTTGTGGAAGGACTGGCGCTACAGAGTCCGAAGCAGAGCCAGGCAGATATCCGACAAAATGCATGCAACAGGAGGAGGCAGTGGCTTCATTGCTCCTGGGCCAGGTGCCGCCCCAGTGGACATTGTATCCCTCCTGTCTGGAACCGATCAGCGTGTCATGGCACTAGTTGGCTGGGACACGGTGACCGGCTTCGCAGGAGGGGTTCAAGTGTCCTCCAGAGGAGAAGCGGCAGTGCCAATAGTTATTGCTGCTGCTGTAAGTGGTACATCATGTCACAATCAGAGCTGACAAATATGCCACGTTATAAAACTGAAAGCAATTATATCAACCTGGATTTTGCATCAGAAGAATCAACGTGCTTTAGCCTCTCGGTCTTGCTTTATTCTTTTGGGGACAACATTATGTCTTTATTTTTCAGAGTGACACGTCAGAGCCACTGCCATCAACATCTGCTGCCACAGAAGTGACAACACCAGCAGCGGTACATAAGACTGCTCAAGTACATCCTCGGATGGTATTGTACCACAATGTTTTATGGCTCACAGGGGGAGGCCTCATCTGAAGCTGCTGAGGTTCAAAGCGAACCCCAGCAACAGCAGCAGCAACAACAGCAGCAACAGCGAACACGAAGACCGTGCCGCAGGCGAAGGCGGCGGATTCCGCCATCCATTGCCACTGATGTCCTCGAGCAGCAGCGACAATTGGTGGCGGGACAAAAAAAAATCATAGACAGGATGAGTGCACTTGTCCAGGTATAGTAAACATATGTGCACATGATTGTGTGTCAGAAGCAGTGTTGGAGAGCACATGATTTGCATTACTATGTAAGAAGATTGTATTTAAGAAGAAGAAGAGAGAAGAAGCTATTGTCTCACGTACTCAAGCAGCAAGATGTTTTCAAAATGTTACGAAAACGTCAGATCAAACGTCAGAAACGTCAATAGTCAGGGAACTATCTTAAAAATGCAGACATTGCTCATGAAGGAAATGAAGTGTACAGAGCATTTAATGGGACACAACAGAGCATTCCATTGTGATAGCAGTATGACTACCTCTGAAAACATGTTTCCAAATCTTTGTTGTACTCGATACAAGATCTCATTAATTACTGATGTAATGTACTTTTACAATATTTACAGCTGTTCACTCCCATAAGTGAGTATGCTGCTCTTCTGTTAGAGAGGGAGCGAAGACATAGGTCAAGCCAATAAGGTAAGCTAGCATCCAGTGTGACAACCCCTCTCACGAGCTCAACTGTAACATGCAAATGCAATGCATGACATCTTTTGGCCTGTGCCGTCTGCCCCTCTGCCATATCACTTTCTGCTTTTCTCCAGCCTCTGCACCCTCATCAACAGCAGCTTGCCATCACCCTTTACCATTTCACCAGTTTCCCAACATTATAATACCACTACTGACTGATTTCTCTATTTTTAACTATGTTCACTTTTTATGTCTGTAAATAACTTATAACTGCATCCTCACTTACTGATAGTATAGCAATGAACTTATTCACTATGTATTTTTTATGTACTCTATATACCAGTATTGGGGGTAACTGGCTACTGTAACTAAGCTTCTTTTTTTAGTACCTTTTTCCTTAATTTGTTGCTTTTGAGCTCCAGTAACTTCCTCGGGAACATGTTCATTTGTCAGTTAACTTTCTCGGGACCGGCCTCGGTGGCTCAGTTGGTAGCGTGTTTGCCTTCTGATCCCGAGATCGCGGGTTCGAACCCGGCCGAGGACGCCTGCAACTTGGTGGCAGGGTACAAGCTGCTTAGACATGCCGTCTTCCTCGAGGGATGTTAAATACAGGGCACCGTGTGATGAGCTGTCACCGCACGTTAAAGAACCCTCAGGTGGGCAAAAGCAATCCACAGACCAACCGCTGTGGCATCACTCCTTATCTCAGTTTTCTCGCGACGTAAACCCCTAATTATAAAAAAAGAAAACTTTCTCAGAATAACTTGGAGAAAGTTCACTTTCATTACATGTAAATTTGTTAGTAACTTAGATTTCTTGCACTGTAACCTAAGCAGCAATGAGTTCCCTTTGTATACTAATTTCCCCATCTCTGGTATATACACATGCACATATTTGACACGGGATACTGTAATCCTTCAATAAATCAGTTCTGTCAGTTTCGTTACTGGTATCTGTCCTTGTTGATCACACACATTTCTATCAGTTGATCCTCTGTGTGCAGTTTGTGGTGTTTCCGTATGCTTCACCCACATTACATGACACATTCACTTAATACATTTCGCAATTACGAGTGGCAGCATGAGTCTGGAAGAACAGAGCAGAGGCACATGAATTTAGGACTGCAACACTGTGAACAAAGGCAATGTGCACTGCACAGAAACACAAGTACATAAACAAATCTTTCAATTTTTCACTGCTACCTCCACAGAGTAAGAACTGGAAGTGAAAGTAAATACTATGATATCACAAATAAACCAATTCTCACTTTTCCCCTCCATTGATAGGAAAACATTCACCACATATAATACTGAAAATCTTCGAAAACTGTAAGGAAGTTGCGTGGCATGTATGCACATCGCTGTCATTGAGTATACCTTAAAATGTGTATGTACAGGAGAATAAAATGAGTTGAGTACCGTAATTTCACGCGCATAAGCTACAGGGACTGTCCTTAGGAAAGTCTTTTGAAAATCTTTTGCCGGATAAACCGTGTGCAATACGACAACTGATTTCATGCCACAAAAAAGACCATAGAGAAGGCCAAAAACCCTGCATGTGGTCCGTATTCCAGGGTTTGCATGGTGTACAACAAAGAAGGGCAGTTGTAGTGCACTACCAGGGTAAGATTGTGCCGTTGAGTGTTTTTCATGGATCGACAGGTCAGTAGCCTTCCACAAGAAATGAATCATTAACACCACTTTCGTTAAAGCTGCCTGGCAAAGGCACCAGAAAGTCAGTCTACCTGAATGTGGACAAGCCCCTATTACGTATTGCTCGTTCATTGGCAGGGCAGCGCTGTTCCGAAGACACAGTTGGCACTTTTGTTAAAACCACCCTATGGGGAAAACACGACGGAAAAATAGTCTCCAGATAAGCCGCTCTGTGAGAAAAGCTACAGGGCTTCTGTGAGGAAAAAAATTGTGCACGTACCACGGCTAATGCACACGAAATTATGGTACAACAAATAATGAATGTCACTACAATTGATGAGCTCTAGAACAGGGGCCTCAAACTCAAGTCAGGTTGTTGGTTGCATAGAGGGCCACACAGAGAACACACAACAGCATTTACCATAAAACACCTTATTATAGCATACAGTGATGGGCTAAAAGGAACAAATGGGCAGGTGCACTTAATGTGGAGCTATCTTGTGTGTGTACAAAATTTGTTACTGGAAAACCCAACATGACACACAAGGGAAATAAATCAAATGCCTTTCCAAGTCCAGTACTGAAAACGTGAAAAACAATGCAACAAAAATGTGTAGTCCCTCAGAAACAAATACAATTGTCAGGAGAATTCAAATTACCCGCTATTTACAAACTGTATTGTGCACTTTCTTCACAAAATAGTCTTGGAAAAAGAAATTGAAAATCAGTCACACAGCTTGCTCAGGTGTTTGAGGCCCCTGTTGTAGAGCAGAAGTCAAAGGCACAGTTTTATAGCCACAGGTGACAAAGTTCCACAAGCACTGGAGTCAGTTAGGTAGTTAAAGATGTCGCCTAAAGCACCGTGCTATAAGGCGACTTCTGACCTGGGTTGCACGACTGCTTGTGGCAACAGCACTGCCATTGTCCTCTGCATCGTCTGCCCCCGCAACGTGTGCCTCTTCTGTCATGTCATCATCAGGCCCACTTTCTGCGTCAGCTGCGTCAGGTAGCTGAGGTGTGTTGTACGCTATACACATGTTGTGCAACACCACACAAGCATTTATGATGTTGCACGACCGGTCTGGAGCAAAGTGTAAGGTGCGGTACCTCTGAAGGCACCGGAACCGCATCTTCAGCATGCCGAAACAGTGCTCAATGCGCACACGTGTTCGACTGTGTGCGTCATTGTAGTCCTCTTCTTCCTGTGTCGTTGGTGTTCGGACAGGCGTCATCAGCCATGGCTGCAAGGGGTAGGCGCTGTCTCCTGTAGATTATTAAAAACTCTCATCCGTTATTCTGCAGATGTAGGTTGCATGCCCAATCGTGATCATAGCACGTAGTGCAAAGCAGGTCACTCAAACATGTTATGAGACTTAAAAGACTGAGTACTGAGAATGGCTGTATCAAATGAATATTAAAAAATAATCTTTCAAGTCACTGCATGCTTGCACTCATCAAGCGTCAGGGAGCAGCTGGTCACATCAGTGTAATCTATGTTTCCGTTTTATTCTATTTCTTCAATTCGCCGCTGAAGCAATAAGGCACCAGTAGTGGGTCCCATTCCACATCCTTCAATTTCTGGCCAGAGAAGCTAGCAGATACACCATGCTAGCCATCCTCCGTTCAACGTGCGAAGCCATGCTGGGAAACACAAACACCCACCCTCAGTATGTTCTCTCTTACATCAAAGCATGCAAAGGGGCATTGTGAGGCTTGTATTTTGTTCGTCATTCTAAGCTAAGTTTAACTACCTCATCGACTTTTATGTTGGCTGTATCAGACAAATTAAACGATCTGCATCCACGGATAGTCTGAAATGACAACTTGACACACTCTGACATACAGGGTGTTCAAAATTAAGCTTTCACTAGCACTTTATAAATAGGCGAACAAAAGAAAACTGGTGCTATTTTTTCTGTTCCTTGAGTAAGAAACAGGTGCTACATAATTAGCAGCACCTGTTTCTTACACAAGTAGCATAACGTTGTCATCCGGTTTCCTGTCATCGCTGTGTTTGCGTAGCGCTCGTGAAAGCTTAATTTTGAACACCCTGTATACGTAAATGTCATATGGAGAAATCTGTTGAGCAGATCACTGAATAACCAACAAAAGCATAACACATGCTCTCTAGCTATATGATGATGCAGTCGTGAACTGCAATAGCTATCAGGACGTCACATAGATGTGCCTTTTATATACATTTCTCTCACGAGGTAGGATTAGGCCTGCGAGCTTCATTTTGAACCCGCGACTCAGGTGTTGGCAGGCAATAAAATCTAGGCAGCGTCTAAGAAACACTGAAGTACATGTGTGGGGATGTTGACACAACTTGCAGTGTGTGTGGTGGGGGGGAAGGGTTACATGAAAATGGGCCATCGTAAAAAAGTGCAACCCAGATCAGTAACCAAACGAAGAAAAGCAGGAAATGTACAGACTAACCAAAAAAAATTCTCACCAATTAGCCACTCTCCATCTTCAAATATTGTGGGAGCTTCTCGACAGAGCTGGGACGCTGCCCATACAGAGGCATCATGGCACGATCCCGGGTATCTGGCATTCAGGAACAGAATGCGCCTGGTTGCATCACAGATCTTAGAAAGATGTGCAATGTTACAGCGTGAACATCCTCTGTATGCATAAAAGGCAACAAACAAGCAAGAGAATGTACATAGGGGCATTGGAAATACAATGGTTCTGGAAACACAGTTGCTTAATTGATTTTTTGACTTTGTGGTACAAAATTGAAATGAAATATTCATAGATTGAGAAGTTACTCGTCAAAAAGAACTCGTTACAGGTTAAGTTACCGCGTGTTAAGTGTAACTAAGTTAATAACGAAGTTCTTCAGCATGAAATCTAACTGGCAGTTACAGAGTTACTTAACAAAAAGAATGCGGTACTTCCAAGTTACCTAGGACACAAAATGGCATTAGGCAGGTGCAGCTCAAGAGCAGTTGAGTTAGACCTTGAGTTGCCTGCGGAGGAGTGCAACACGCTTAGATCGTTTTCCTTTATGTCCAACAATAGACCTCTCCTTGTTTGTAAATAAATGACGTCATAGTGTTCGATAGCGCCAAAATTTGGTAGAATTGAACTACGCTCGAAGCTAGGTGAACAAGGTCACGCCCGAAAACCACAGTCTTGAGGGGATTACGACATGATCCCTTGAATGGACAAGACTCTCGGTCCTATTTTTCTTTCAATGGGAGACGGCGAACATGTGCCCGTTCGTGGAACCCAGCCGTCCTTCCGCTTTGTTTCGGTTTCAGTCTGTCTACCAATGTCATGATGACGTTTCTCTGGTAAAGGTCTATTCGAACACTTTGCATCTTACCCCCTGTGGGCGCAGAATGGTTCAGCTTTATTTCAATGGCAGCGGTTCTTACTTCCTGAATAAAATACTGTCACTCATTGAATATCATGTTTTATGGCAAAATATGCCATGAAGGAAACGGAGAGAAAGTAAGAAAATGTGTGGACGTGAGTAAAAAGGGAGTTAAAAGTAACATGGAACTTAAGTTACTTTGGCAAAGTTACCAAAAAAAGGAACGGGTTCCTCTGAATGTTACCACGGCGCAAAAGTACCGAGTTACGTTACAAGTTACCAAAATAGGAACTCAGTTACAGTAACGAGTTACCTCGTACTGTGGAAATTTGTGCAGAAATAAGTACCAAAAAAGTACGAGAATTGCTCACCGCTAAGACGTTGATGGAATGGTATCCCTTATGGCAATAGTAGTTTCCATCCACGAACCGTGGATCAGCAAGGCTCGGTTGCTGTATTGCCACTTGGGTACCATCAATTGCACCTGCGAAAAATGTACACTCAAATAATGAGGATGTTCCCCTCTGACACGACTTTTAGGGGATAATCATTCATTTTGTACCAGGGAGTTGCATGATCACGAATGCTGAAGCTAATCACCATTACTATTTCATGTTATATCCAGTTTATGTTTTTGTATACTGACTTTTTGTTACACATTGCCATTAGGCAAAAAAAGTGAAACGGAGGAGACGTGTTATTCATCATGATTCTTGCATGCATTGTGAGAGGCATTCCTATGTTGTTTATGGAAAACAGGGATTGCTTACCTAGGCACCCAGGAAACCCAGCCAACTCGTAGAACCCGCGCTTTACTTCCAACTTTTCCTCTGGAGTCGAGGGGAACCGGAGATACTTCCGCGCAAGGTTCATTGTGATGGCTAGGCTCACTGCGTGGAGAGCCTCGGATATTGCATGCTTACTGCAAACGAAGCTCTCTTCCCTCGCAATGTTGCCGAGGAATGCCCCAGTGGCGTAGAACCGTAGCGCCATTAAAACTCTCTGCTCGACGCTGAGGGTTGTACGACGCCACTGCTGAGCTGAAATGTGCCGTTGTTTAAAAATGGAACTTCTGCATTGGTGCACAAATGCAGTTAGCAAGTGCACTGTATGAGTTTCTATAGTTATACTTACGCCGCTCTAGATCCCCCTTGACAGCTTCGCGGACCTCTCTAGCAGCGTCCTTAGACAAGCGGAAGGTCGCAATGAAGTTGTCCTCTGACATCGTAGCGAAAGCATCGCTGTAAGTGCGATATGTGCGTTCCGGGTCGCGATCGGCGATGCCCTCCTCGTCAAAAATGACGAACAGATCCGCCATTTTGATCGCGAACCCCGAAGAGGTTTGGGTCGTCCTACCTCCGCTCACAACGGCTACGGTCACGTGATGCACGAGCCGCCGCCGGGGTAGCAGGGAACGGCTCTTTAGTGCTCCATCGCGAAGCCTGTCACGTGACCCGGCTGTTGCTATGGGGATGGGTGAAACAATAGCGAGCTCGCGCACCTACGACGTGGCTGGGAACGCGCCCCTGGGCACACGATCTGTCCACGCGCCGTCTCGCGCGGCCCTCGCGTAACAATGCGGGACATAAAAAATATTGTGTCGCGCTTATCAAAAAGTACCTTTTCTATAAGCTTTAGTATAGATATTCACCTGCCATCTCTACCCATTTCGATTGTTCTCGGCCGAACGCTTCATTGTCAAAAATGGCGTTGGAAATGGCCAACATAGCCAAAAGTACGACATTTGGGATTAAATGTGGCAAAAAGTAGCATGTGCTCGGCCTTCAAAACATGTGGTTTTCAAGTATAGATGATCCAGAATACGCTGGATTTTTTTAACCTTTCCACCTTGTGCGAAAAGTGCCCTTAGCAAGGCGCAAAGTTGTAAGAAATAGTGCAAAAAAAGCAGCTCTGTTTCGCTCGTCGAAGATGGAACACGAGGTAAGAACTTCATATTGACAGAATGCTAGGGCCAAGCTCTTTCATTCTATGTCACTAACAATCAACCTAGACGCAAAACTCTGCACACTATGTTACTTTTTTCGCAGCATTATTTTTGCGATAGGCTGACGAACTTTGACCCCGCCTAAATCGACAGCGGTTCAACATAGTGCCGTAAAACTTGGTAAAGTGTCTTTATTTGCAGTAAGGAGTCCATGATAATTTTTGGAACGAAAACTGAGGGAGATCGAGCACGACCTTTGGGTGATTTGGCCTAGAATGACCCAGCTGCTTCGAGATGCCTTGCCGCGACAATTATTTATGAACTGTGCCTCAACTTTACACACCAATATGATTTCATCCTCTTGTTGCAATACCTTTCAGTGATAATCGCTTATTTACAATGCCCGGAGTCACATATGTAGCACCCAAGGATTAATTCCTAGGTGCAGATGAGTGACAGCGAAGGCTGGAAGTATGTTATCCTCAAGGCAAGATTATATCATTTGCCTACCGTGGGCACACATAGAGTTTTGAGTACACGTAACATATCGTGAAGTTAGGCTTATTTTTTTTCGGATAAAAGCCACCGTCAAAGAAGGTATGATACAACATTTGGGTGTTCACAATAAAAGAGACTGGTTCCGGGACATAAATAACCACGGTCCTTTGATGGTAGATATCAAGGGACCGTGCTATAAGCAACCTAGCTCCAGAATAACGCAGCATGAGATAGCAACCCAACCACGTTCGCTACTTTAGGAGCGTCACTTTGTACAATGCGTACACCTGTCAAATTTTCGATTTTTCTTCCAAGTCCCTGGTCACATGTGGATGCTAGTTATTACAATCAATGAGAATGACACCTTGTGTTGCCCAGGTAAATGGGCACCGAGGAGCCGTAATGTTGGACAGCGAATCCTTCGTCAAGGGCCTAATCCGTCCTGCACACGTTTCATGTACTTTTCACCTCACCTTTGCAGCGGAGCTCCAGTCCAGCAACATTGTATATCCCTCCGTATCGTCGAGTATAATGGGAGAAATGTGCTGAGTAGATATAAAGTAACGCGGCGAAAACCCGCACGGTTCCACTAAAATGCAACCGATGCTTCCTGTCTGTACGGAAAGAGTCCCTTAAAAGTCGCGCAATTGACTGAGGGTGGAAAACTCCGTGTTGTTGTTCTGGTATATGTTATCTAAATCGTGCACTTTGTCACCCACGTGCGTACCAGCGTGCTTCCCACCTTTATTTACCGACCAGACTTATCGTAATAATGATTATCCGACGCACAGCAAATGTTGACGAACGATATGATTATGAGACCGCCTTTGTGGCGTCTGACAAGCCTTGCGTAGCGGTTACGGTTACCTAGTATTGTGCGTAACATCATCACCGTAATAGATACTTCTTTCCGTATCGAAGTAGTGATCGCGATACTTTTTGAATGGGTATCGGATAAGCCTCTCCGTTATAAATTTATGGTAACGCGATCGCCATATCGTTACCGGTGTTAAAGGGACGGTCGCATCCGTGAACGTGGGCATGAATCTGCTACCATGATGTTGCGCATCCTCCGACAACCTACTTGACGATTTTTCTCTCGCGATAATTGTTTAGTTATTTCACAATCATATTTTGAAATTCGCGCGGCCTCTACGGCGGCGAGCGTCGCAGCAACGACGACATCGTTGTGACGTGGTTCGGACCATGACGCGACGGACGAATCAGAGCGTAGTCGGTCCCCGAGCTTCTCCGTCGAAGGTTGTGTCTGAGACCGTCTGCCTCGACTTCGTTATATATATATATATATATATATATATATATATATATATTAGAAGCTTAGGAGGGCGGTTGACCACGAGAATGAAATAAGCAGGAAAAATCAGAAGACGACAAAGAGCTTACAGGAAAACACAAAGGGGAGTTTATTAACACATATAAGGGGATAGGGGTCGACGTTTCGGCAGTCAGCGCTGCCTTCGACGGGACTGGGGTTTGGTGACAAGAACAAGCTTTATATATGGGAGAGGGTTATGTACAAGGGAAAGAGAGCAGCGCATGCGCTTTTGTCATGACTAACATAGGTTGGTGACTAAGTGAAAGGGGAATGACCGGGTCTGTGCAGCAGGACCTTGAGGAAATACGCGTGAGCCTGAAAAAGAGACAAAAGAGTGTATGTATTGTGCTGGATTAGGAATGGAGGTTGCGAATAGTAGAAAGGATTCCTGGATCTTCGTTTATCTGACACTGGAATTTATGAATGAGATAAGACTCGCGCTGTTCCCTGAGCCGCTGGGAAAGAAAGCCTGACTGCAGGATGAAAATAGATATATTGGTGATTGAGTGTCCTGGTTTACTGAAATGGCGCGACACTGGCAGATTAGGTTTCTTCGCGACGTCAGATTTGTGGTTATTGAATCGCGTTCTAAATGAAGTAGCTGTCTGTCCGATATATTGGGCGTTGCATTCATTACATTGAAGAAGATAGACAACATTGGAAGAATTACAGTTAAAGTCGCCATTAATGTTGACCCGATAATTAGAATTGGTACTATCTGCAGAGTTAGCGGCTTGCATTGATTTACAAATTTGGCATCTAGTTGCATTACAAGGGTGGCAACCAATGTTATTTTCTGGAAGTTTGTTAATTTTGGCATTTACTAGTTTGTCTTGGATGTTCCGCGCCCGGCGATAACTTACGCGCGGTGGCTGTGAGAATATTTCCTTCATCCGATCAGATTGTGAAAGAATTGTGTAGTGGCGGTTGAGTATCCGGCTAATGTTAGGAACGCTGCCATTGAATGTGACAGTGAGATTTACTGCAGAATTTCCATTGGCTCGAGGAGATCTTTGGAGCAATTGTTGGCGATCTGTGGATCTTGCTCTGGCTATAGCGTCTTTAACAAGTTTGTCCGGGTATTCACGATCAATGAAGGTTTGTTCTAGTCGTTGGAGATGGTTGTCTAGTTCGGCATCGTTAGTGCATATTCTGCGGTAGCGCAATGCCTGACTATAAGGTATGGCTAACTTAGTATGCCTTGGATGGCAACTGCGGAACGATAAGTATTGCTGAGCATCTGTAGGCTTCCGGTATAGGCTTCCTGTAAGCTCTTTGTCGTCTTCTGATTTTTCCTGCTTATATATATATATATTTCAAGTGTTTCGCTGTGATACTTTCTCCCAAAGGAGATTATATCATGTCAACGAGCACAGGAACGAGATGTTATGCTCCTGGCTGCATGAATTCGTCCGCGGCCAACCCGGAACTAACGTTTCACCGACCGAGGGACAATAACACAAAACGAAAATGGGAGGCGGCCATCGCAAGCAGATATCCTGCTATGGAGAAAGAACGTCGTGTTCCGCACATATGTTCTTCACATTTCTCTGACGAAGCTTATCTGGAGACAGACACCATGCAGGTTCGCCTCGGGTTCGCTCCAAAACGAAGGCGGCTAAAACCTGACGCTATGCCTACGTTGTTCCCGGAACAATTGGAAAGCCTTGACATGCCCAGTGACGAGGTAAGCTTTTATTTCAGTACGAGAGCGGTATAGTGTGCAGTTAGGCAGTCGTGATTTCCAAACAGAATTATCCAGCAACCAATATTATTTATTGGCTGGCAAAAGTGCACATCGCGGGACATCGCCGGCACAACCATAACAAGACTGATGATGCTGTCATTATCCCCCCACATAGCGCGTGTAAAGTGTCTGCTTCGAGTGCTTTCATATGTACCTATTTCTCTTTTTTAAACACTGTACTTCTATTACAGGCTCAGTCAGGCAGCATGATGGAGTCTGCTTCATTTGGCATGTCAACAACAATATATCTTCTCTTATAGCATTGGTAGTGCGCGTGTTGTCTGTCAGTAGTAGTCTGTCTAGCAGTAATATATAGTGATAGTATCTTTTGTAATATGTATGGAGATTGCTTTCATTAATAAATGAAGATATCTCACGGCTCCGCACCATATTTAAACTCAGCCTGCTGGTATCATATGCTTGCATTATAGAAGCACAAGTGCCACCTACAAGTGGCACCGCATATCCTGTCTCACAGCGGATGGCACCAATAATATTACCAGATGATGGTATGTACCTACATAAAATGCAGTGCATCTCTAGTGCAGTGTCTTACAGGCCTTTTCTGTTGTACCTTTCTACCCTTTCTACCCTTCTACTGGGGGTCTTTACCTAGCTGTTTTCATGTTGATAGGGTTGATATCATACGCTTGCATTAGAGAACCAAGAGGAGTGCCATCTACGAGTGGTACCAGTGCATGTTCTCTTTCACAGCACATGGCACCAACGACATTGCCAGAAGGTGGTATGTATACAACACGTTTATCTACCTTGTTTTATGGTTTTCGGGTTAATTATGAGGAAGCAGTTTACGTTCTCTCTGAAAATCAGACTTTAGGCACATATATACTTTCTCTGATGCAGTGTGAAGGTATCAGTGGGCATTATGCATTTAATACGAAATTTTATGTTCTTTTGGTTTTTCAAGTACTCGTCCTGGATGGACTACCCCTCAACCCTTTGCTTCCATACCAGAGAGTCAGCCAATATGGCTTCCTGTACACCTTGGTGCCATATGAGCCTCACATTGAAACTAGAAAAATGGTGCACAAGAACACTCAGACTGCTGTTCCAACTGCCACACTTGGTAATAACGTCTGACGATATGTCTTTTTTGTACTTCACGTAACACAGAGGAGAAACACTTCACATGTGTAATTAGAGGCAATTACTGACCTGTGGCAAAGCAGAGTGATGCTAATACTGCCTTACATGACTGACATTCTCCACAATTTCAGATTGTTGGCAGATTGTTTTTGGTACACAAAATTTGTTGATGTTGATGATTTGTTGTTCAGAAGAAAGCTATAATGATGTGCAGGGTCACTGCTGCATCCTTACAATAAATGTCAGCTAAACAAGGTTACGGAGGCAGTCGCAACTTGAACAACTGTACAACTCACCATACCTCTCGTGTTGCTTGTTGGCATTGCCTGCACACACATGGCATGATATGGAAATGTTACGGAAGCTACTAAGGTACTTTATATGCATGCAGTTGTACTCCATAGCTGTGAGGTCCATTATCACAATACATGGTTTTTGGAACACCCATTAAGGTTACACAAAACTGACAAAGTAAGAGAAAAGCATGATTTCAGCACTTTCTTCCAAAATGTCTTAGTTTCTTTGCGTGTCTACATGCGGGAACTCAAACCCGAATCCTTATGCCAAGCAGGGCAAGTCAAACGAACTTGACCATTCCAACTGGCAGTAGCCTATCCTTCACGTCATCGGAAATGACGGAATGCCCAGAAGACAGTGTGGGTAAAAGTGCATTGCTTTCCACAGCAGAGGTTCCTTTGCATGATGTGGGCACGTCACAACTCTTTGATGCCTCACTTGAAATGTCTCATGACAAGGACCGGAGCTCCATTCCAGTACCTGAACAGTTGGATACGACAGTTGGATCCTCCAGGTAATGTGAGCTATATGAGCATATCAGTTACTAAATTGCTATTACTGAGACTTTGGTTACTGCATTACATGTCAGTGTCCATGGAAAGTGTAAACGGAATGACCTCTTTTCTTTGATGTACACAGCCAACCTGACCCTATGGATGCGACGTTTCACCTGTCCACAGCAACGGAGAGCTCGGATACTGAAGAGTAAGCATAAGAGACACTAAGTGGATAACAACAGCTCCTCTTCTTCTCACCCTGTCCTTTTTTTAGTGATGAATACGAGAAGCAGCAGCAGCCTGGGCACTCAAAATCTCGTAGTCGTCAAACGTAAGTGAACGATTCTCTACAGTATAATTACACGACGCTATACATTTGTAGAGCAAATAAATATCCTTCTGCTTTTCAGAGTAAATCCGGAGGAGCGTTTCTTCCTAGTCGCTGAGTCCAGCCTGCAAGAACTCTTGTGTTTCTGCCCCTTCTGCATGAGTGATGGAGCTCGTGTTGACACTACAACAAAGGGAACATCGGTAAAGTCTACAACTGTTTGCAGCTGTGGCAAACAGCGTACTTGGCACAGCCAACCATGGGTGAAGGACAGCCACTTGGCAACATCCTGCTATGTTATGCCATTCTGTTTTCCGGGGTCAACATCAGAAAAGCATTTCGAATGCTTGATATGATGAAGGTGGCAACCCTAACAAAGTCACAGTACTTTTCAGCAGCACCTTTTCCCTGCTGTGAATGACGTGAGTGCAGTGACGTAACGTGGAAAAATAAACACTGCGAGTGTCTATGACCCAATTAGTCCTCAGTTCATCACCTAACTTTGATGCACGCTCATATTGCATTAAAAGTCGCGAATGTCTAATGTTTCAAGGTCTACATGAGTAAGCAGGCTGTTATCCTGTTCCAGCTTCGTCCGGTACCCCTGATCCTTGCCGGAGACGGCAGGTGTGACTCACCTGGCCACACAGCGCTCTATGATACATACACTCTTCTGGAGACAGCTGTCAACCGCATCGTCCACTTCGAATTGGTGAAGGTACTTCAGATCTATCTGTGTATGACCAACAGAGCAGCTTTTCATAGTTGTAGGCTCCGTAGCAAAAGTGTAACCAGAAGAATATTTTGGGAGAGGTTCTATAGGGAGTTTACATAAGAGAGGAGGATTTTCTACAATTTCTCTCTCCCAACTGCACTACCAAATGTACTATTTGGGGCTGAACCAGTAATCCCCCTCCGGCTATACGCTAATGCTTGGTAGAATTGGATAACTCAAGGCATCGTCACCAGAAACATAGGTATGGTGGTCATCCCATATTTACTTGTTTTTTATATGTCAGACATTTTAACACAACGGCTATGAAATCTGTGAAGATGCTATTTTTGTGTGCGGGTCATACAGCCAGGACATTCTATGTGAGATATTGATTAGCGGGCCAATAATTTCACAATTGATATTCATTGATTAACGTTTTAAGCATGGCTTCTCGGGCAAAGCTCAGATCAAATACTGTTTGTGCATAGTGCTTATCTACACTCATTTCATTTTTTATATAGCAAAAAATACTTATATGTTGTATATCCTTAATATGTTATTCATAATGTTTTCTCTGACATAGTCATCCGAGGTCTCCAGCAGCAATACCATGGAAGCGTACGGCCTTCAGTAATGCCTAGCATTCCTCGAGGTCCAAGACATGGTTGTGGACAGTTTAGTCACTGACCGCCATTCTGGGATGAAGGCCATGCTGAAGGAGTCCTGCCCACATATTAAACATCGATTTGATGTGTGGCACGTCGAGAAGGGCGAGCATAGTGACTTGTAAGAATAGTTTGATATTTCAGGCACAGTGTCTCCCAACAGGTATCAAGAAGAAGCTCATAGCCCTGAGCCGCTCTACAAAGCACAATGTTGTGAAACTGTGGATTGAGAGCCTGACCAGGCATGGCTATTGGTGTCCGAAACCGAGTGGGGATGATGGGGAATTGTGCATCGCAACGTGGGTGTCGGCACTTAACCACATTGTCGACGGCCATGAGCATGACAACCCCCTGTACCCAGTGCGCTACTATGCTTTCAGAACCACGACAACGGCTCAGAGAAGGTACGCACTGACAAAACTGACATAGTGGAGCATGTAATTTAGTTGCAGCTTGTAAAGTGTTACACACTCCACACTCACTTATGTGACATCCATTATTCCTGGTGGTCGGGATAATGACAGACCTATGAATATTGAACTCAGCGGTGCCTTAAGCTGAAACCCGTCCCCATATTCAATGTTTGGGAAGTGGGGAATCTAAATAAGTTAACTCTGGATAAATGTGAGTCTGTAGTGATCCAAGAGACAATGAAGTGCTGACTACAGCACGCTCACGCTTCTGGAGCCCGTGCTCCGAATAAACACTTCTTTTCTGCTGCCGCACTGGCCATTCCGGTTGTCTCTTTCTCTGGCTCCGGTCGAGCTCCCACATCTGGTGACCCGAACGTACCGAACGTCTCCATGACCTCCCAGGGTGGCGCCGACGCGCCAGCCCCGGCGCCGCACGTCAATTCCGTCGCGGTCCGACTCCCTGCATTCTGGCCCGCCAATCCCTCAGTGTGGTTCTTGCAGGCAGAATGCCAATTTCAGCTCGCCGGGATCTCCACACAGCCTACGAAATTCAGGCACGTCGTATCTGTCCTTCCGCCCGAAGTCGCTTCCGACGTCGCGGACGTCCTGATGGCCCCAATGGGCGAAACACCGTACGACACCCTCAAATCAGCTCTTATTGAACGTACTATGGCCTCCGAACGACGCAGATACCAACAATTGCTGTCTGCTGAAGACCTGGGCGACCGCCGCCCATCGCAGTTCCTACGACATCTTCAAGGCTTGCTAGGCGACCGGGCCTCGTCCTTCGATGAACGCTTACTCAAGGAATTGTTCCTCCAGCGACTCCCTACCACCGTACAGATGATTCTTGCCACGGCCACCAACCTTTCGCTTTCGGAACTCTCCCTACACGCTGACAAGATCATGGAGGTGGCACCGCCGCCTGTTTGCGCCGTCGCCTCACACCACTCTGCCTCCCAGCACCATCCAGCGGAATCTAGCGTCCCCGCCGTTTCCCAGACCATCCCTGCCTCTGAACTTTCACCCTTGAGGGCAGACATTCAGTCCTTGGCGGAGGCAGTGGCTTCTTTGCGCCAGTTCCAGCCCGCCCCCGCTGCGTCCCACCGCCCCCCCCCTTCTCTCGCCGCGACGGAAGGCGCCCAGGCTCCCGCTCGCCTCGTACGGACAACAGTCGCCGCAGGCATCCGACACCTTCGCCAGTCCCTCCGAACCCGACCACCTTTTGCTGGTACCATTGGTCGTTCGGGGCACACGCTCGTAACTGCACCCCACCCTGCACGTGGCCGGGAAACCAGCCTGGACTTGATTTCCCGGAAACGCTTTCTTGTCGACACCGGGGCTCAGGTCAGCATACTACCGGCAACTAATTCGGAAAAGCTCAGATCACTTACGTATCACCTCGTTGCCGTAAACAACACTGGCATTCCCGTATTCGGAGAGCGATCCCTCACGCTTGACATCGGCCTCCGCCGTACTTTCCCGTGGATTTTCAAAGTGGCGGCCACCGATCAAGCCATTATCGGAGCCGATTTTCTTGAACATTTCGGCTGCTTGTCGACCTCCGGCACCACGTTCTTCTTGACCACGGCACCAAGCTCTGCGTTGCGGGCATCGCCTCGTCTCCCACACCACAGCTCGCCACAACCACCCTTGCGGCGCTACAATCTCCTTACGCCACCCTGCTTGGCGAATTTCCTTCACTGTGCTTACCACCAGACTGGACTAAGCCCGTCAATCACTCCGTCCTCCACTACGTTTCCACCTCAGGTCCGCCGGTGCATTTCAAGCCCCGACGAGTCTCTCCTGATCAAATGAAGGTAGCCCGCAGTGAATTTGAGCACATGCTCGCCATTGGAATCGTCCGCACCTCCTCTAGTGACTGGGCAACGCCTCTTCATATGGTCCCCCAAAAAAACCGGGGACTGGCGTCCCTGCGGAGACTACAGGGCTCTCAACGTCATCACCAAGCCCGACCGCTACCCCTTGCCCCATATTCAAGACTTTTCTTTCCACCTCGCCGGCATGAAGTTTTTCAGCAAGATTGATTTAACAAAAGCATATCATCAGATCCCTGTAGCCCCCGAAGACGTCCCCAAAACCGCCATTATAACACCCTTTGGATTATTCGAGTTCTTGCGCATGCCCTTTGGGCTGCGCAATGCAGCCCAAACGTTTCAAAGATTCATTGACTCTGTTCTCCGCGGACTGCCTTTCACGTTCGCTTATATGGACGATCTGCTGGTTGCCAGTGCGACCGAACAGGAGCACCACGACCACCTCCGCCAGGTTTTCTCCCGCCTCGATGCTCATGGCATCGTTATCAACCTACAGAAATGTGAGTTCGGAAAGACATCTCTAGAATTCCTTGGACATCACGTATCTGCTGACGGGATAGCTCCCCTCCCTCAAAAGATCCAGCCCATCATGGACTATCCAGTTCCATCCTCCGTGCGCCAGTTGCGAAGATTTCTCGGCCTTGTCAACTACTACCGCCGTTTCGTCCCCGCCTGTGCAGCACTTCTCTCCCCCCTCGAAGACCTCCTGAAATCCCCTAAGACCCCCCGCCAATCTCTGCCGTGGACCGGCGTGCACGACACCGCTTTCACGGCCGTCAAGCAAGCCCTTGCCGACGCCACCCTCTTAGCCCACCCCCGCCCCAATGCCCCGCTCTCCCTGCTTGTGGATGCCTCCGCCCAGGCTGTCGGCGCCGCACTCCAGCAAGAGGTTGACTCCTGCCCACAGCCCATTGCATTTTTCTCACGGAAGCTATCATCAGCAGAGTCACGATATAGCGCATTCAGCAAGGAGCTCCTGGCAGCTTACTCAGCCGTTCGCTATTTCCGCCATTTTCTCGAGGGGCGGTCCTTCACACTCTGGACGGATCACAAGCCTCTAGTCGGCGCCATGGCGTCGGCCGGCCGCAACTACTCTCCGCGGGAAATCCGTCACCTTTCCTACATAGCGGAGTTCACAACCGACATTCGTCACATCGCTGGCTCCGCGAATGTAGTGGCTGACGCCCTCAGCCGCATCTCCACCCTTTCCTCCAGCCCGCTCTCAATCGCGGACTTGGCTACCGCCCAGGCACGGGACCCCGAACTGCAACGGCTTCGCACCGCGTCTACCGGTCTAAAGTCCAAGATATCTCGTACCCTTTAACTCCGACGCCGGTGCTCTGCGACATATCCGGTGCATCCCCTCGCCCTCTTGTCCCTGACGCCCTCCGGAAACCCATATTCAATAGCATCCACGGCCTCGCACACCCCGGCGCACGCGCCACCATTACGCTGATCACGGATCGCTACGTATGGCCGGGAGTGCGCCAGGACGTCAGAAGGTGGGTCCGCGCTTGCACTCCTTGCCAGCTGTCAAAGTGCCACCGCCACACAAAGTCTCCGATTGGCACGTTCCTCCCCCCGTCACACCGCTTTGCTACCGTGCACATCGACATCGTGGGCCCCCTCCCTCACTCTCATGGCCAACGATACATTCTCACATGCGTGGACCGCTTCACCCGTTGGCCAGAGGCAACCCCCATGGCGGATTCAACGGCCGAAACGGTCGCTTCCACGTTTCTTTCCTCCTGGATCGCCCGTTTCGGCGTGCCAACGGAAGTCGTCACTGATCGCGGTCCCCAATTCGAGAGCCGCCTATTTACAGCATTCACCAAGCTCCTTGGTACCACGCGCCTCCGCACCACCGCGTACCACCCTGCCTCCAACGGCTTGGTGGAGCGTTTGCATCGGCATCTCAAGCAAGCCCTGATGGCCCGCGGCGCGCCCCAGCACTGGACCGAGAATCTGCCGCTGGTCCTCCTCGGCATTCGCGCGGCCTTGAAGACTGACATCCAGTGTTCCTCCGCGGAATTGGTATACGGCACTACCATCCGCCTACCGGCTGACGTGTTCCAAGTCTCCCCCCTGCCGCCCGATGCCCCCTCTGACTACGTGCGCCGTCTCCAATCTACACTCTCCCGCCTTCATCCTACGGCTACCCGCCCTCCCCCGCCGTCGCCGGGATACCTTCCCAAGGCTCTATCTGAAGCCTCCCACATTTTCCTCCGCGTGGACAGGCTTCGACGGGCTCTTCAGGCCCCATATTCCGGCCCGCACAAAGTGCTCCGTCATGGCACGAAGACCCTCGTCATCGACCTCAACGGCAAGCCGGAAACGGTGTCCATAGACTGCACCAAGCCAGCCTTCATCGACGCGCCCTCCGTGCAGGCCTTCGACACGCCTCTTCCATCGGGCCCGGTGTCCCCCGCCCCGCGCCCTAAAAAGTCCGTTTCCTGGACTCCCTTGCTTCGGACAATCCTTCCAGTCCCCCCGAGGGGGAGGGTAGTTTGTAGTGATCCAAGAGACAATGAAGTGCTGACTACAGCACGCTCACGCTTCTGGAGCCCGTGCTCCGAATAAACACTTCTTTTCTGCTGCCGCACTGGCCGTTCCGGTTGTCTCTTGACAACATCTGACAACATGCCATTGTAGATACAGAGACCTACTGACGAGTCAGGGATATCCTGATGGCACCTATGCTCCTGAGGGACATCCCAATGCTCTCCTCGCACGGGCAAACTTACGTACTAGAGGCTTTCCACAGTGTCCTCATCTATTTCCTGCCAAAGTCCTATCCATTTTCGGACGAGGGGATGGTCGCCAGGTATGAAACATAATTTGCAGTTTTCAAGGCTTAGGAAGACTCAAATGTGTCATGAGAATGAGAACGGGTTCGTAGGACACAGCTAGCTATCCTCCACTACAATGAAAATGCGGACCGCGCGCAGTTGGAGAGAAAACGTGGGTACCCGTACCTCTAAAGGAAGATGCTACGTATGGTATGTTCTTGTATCTTCTAAGATGTGAGCATCATGCATGAGCTTATGTGCTGCGTACCGCAACTCAACACAATCTATCATGCGTGGTAGACTCTTGTTGATTCAAACTCCAGGGGACCATAGAAATTTGTTTGAATTGTCGGACATGCCTCAAAATGTGGGTTACAAGCGAGAATTATGTTATGGAGGCATATATGTCATGTGCTAGAGGTTGCTGACAATGGTCTACAAGTGATGGTCATGACTGCTGTAGCTGACATCATGCAATCCGACTGCCACTACATTTGACTGGTGTCACAGCTAACCATATGATCCAGGTCTCTACCTTTCTTGATAGGATGCACCCAGAAAATAGCAGGCCAGGACCTTCTGTAGCCCTTTTAGGTATAGAATGTGTGCTCCATGAGCATCTGAGCAGCTTGTCAGCACATTTTATTTTGTGTTTGGGTAATTCTACTAGTGGGTGAAAGGTTGGATTTACGGGACGGTAGAGCCTGGGTCATATAGCTCTTCAGTAGATGGAAAACAGAGCAGACCAAACAAAAATTTCAGATTGATTTGAATTAACCAAAAGTTTAAATTATCAGGGCTTGAAACAATGGCTATAGGATAGTACAACAGACAAAAAAGTTGTGATGCGTACAATACTTATAATGACCAACTGAAGTTTGACCATGTGACCACTGTGAACTTTACAATCAGGATGTTACTCAATTCTTGCAAACAAGCCATCAGTGCCAGATTTATGCTGTTTTGTCATTTGTCTTGTACAGGCAGGTTGTTTTTCTATCTAAGACGTACTATGCAGGTACCTGATGACCATTTGCCACATAGGAAGCTTTCACGAAAAAAGTTGGATGCAAGAACGTGGAATGGGAAACAATCCTGCTTGAATCCAGACTTGAGCCTGTTGCCTGGAAAAAGTAACTGATCACCGTTATTAATTGCTCAACTTAAAACGGAACTGAATAGCAAGAGGAAAAGTAACTTTACTCCGGTCGCTACTGTGAATTCATCCAAATTATATCTTCCTTTGAAAAAAGGGGGTCAAAAGGCAGAACATTTGCAATAACACGTAAAAAACGAGACGGTCAGGTGCACAATTCTTCATACACCTCATCACATCAGCCACGCGGTATTGATATGAACACATTAATGCAGTTACTGCTTCAATATGACGGAGCACATGATACATTCAAGAAAAGCTGACGAGCAGTCCCTGACATGGTGGCGCACACGCTGCCAAAGAAACACTACTAACACAGTCCAACCGGTAGTACGTCTGTATATATCGCAAGGGAAGATGTTGACTGATTCTTGAAGAACAACTTAACCACACCCTGGAACTTTCCTATAACTTGTTAAAACTCTAAATCTTCAGCCACTGCCACACTGGTGTAGGAAGTGATTAGCATTTGCAAGATAAGTCAGTCTCTGCGAAAAAGTAATACACCGCTGGGTAATGGATCACTAATTCATTACAAGTCATGCAATCACTTTAGTGCATTATGCAGAAGTCTGGTTCAAAGCTAATCTGTCTGTTACAAATCTTGAAGATTGTCTTCTGTTTTGCTATCTCCCCTTTGACCAAAAGCCACTGAACGATCTCATTAACAAAATTTCGGTCACTGGGTAGCATCTAGCTGCTGCTGTCATGCTCCTAAAGTGCTATACAGTTTTGTGGCCATTTCACACTTTCTCCTTTTCTTTTAGACTATACATCAATCCTCATTGGCGAGGTGTTGTCTTGCACAGAAAAACACCTAAAGGAGCCTGTTTCTGTGGAAATTGGACCACCACGTGCAGCAACATATGGTGAAAGACCAGCTTTGGCACAAGCTATGGAAAAGCACCAGGCAAGGTGTGAGCCATTTGCCATCTGCTTACTGTGACAACTAGTCGTTCAATTACACTTTGCACTTTTCTTCCTAGGTTCCGGAAGTGAGGGCTGTGACCACCTCACATGCTGACACTTCAGACCCTTCAGAAACCATGACAAAGAAGAAAAAGAACAAAAAAAGCCCTTTTCAGGGCCACCCAATGCTTTACACAGAGACAAGCGTTGCTTTTTGATAAATCCAATCTGCATGCTAATATATGAAACCAGTTTTACATATTCATACAACTAAAGTATTGTGACACTACCTGGACTGTTTAGAAGTAAAGGTGTTGGAAAAATGGCAGTATCGAACTAATTGAAATCAGTTTTTTATTTTTTTTATTTTCAGAAGTAGTTTTGGAGAACCTGCAACAATGCTGAGGTCATGAGAGCTCTGGAACATTCACCAACAGTGGTGGCACCCAACAGTGGTCTCAGCTACGCCGCTTCCCTGGGGTATTTTATGTACAGTTTTATGTACAGTACGTTCCCTAACCTAGTGAGATTCGTTCATTTAACTCTGCATGCCAAAATAAGTGCCTTTCAACAGCTTTGTGGGGTATTGGGGAAGGATTGCCAGAGGGGATGTAGTGAGATGTGGTTGTAGGGGTGTATCCCGTAGGTCCTTCCTTGATCTTTTACACGCGGTGGTAATACAATAGCCAACAGGAATTGATCATAAAATATTGCTACAGTGTTCTATCTTTGCCACCAAATAAGCCCAACATGGATCTACAGATTCCGACAGAAGTTCCAACAGAACACACGGTTGGCATGTATTTCTTCTTAGGAGTGCCACCTTAACCGCAAAATTCATCCGTAGCTGACACGCTGACAGGTGGGCACCTTGGTAGCCTAGCCACATATTTGTAATTGCATCCACACCAGTTCGCTGATACGGTGTCACTCCTGTGAGGAAGTATGTCAACCCTGTGTTCTGTAAACTTTTGAAGGAATCTGTACATACTTATATGAGGTGGCATAACTGTGCCAGCTATTTTGTCTTCCTACTGCGCGCACTGACATGTGGGAAGCATCACGGTGGTCTTGAAGGAAGTTCTTTTCACAGCTGTCGAAGAAGGGTCATATGCCTGAAAGAGGTAAGGTAATGATGTACCAGCAGGCATGTGCGAATGCACATGTAAATAAAATACGCATAGAAATAAAGGGTGCACACTTGCGTCCTTGTATTCATTTAATGATGAAAATTACGATACTCCCATAGGCTCGCGATACCTATGGGGCAGAATAGATCCCCCACGGGTCCCTCGAAGATCCGCATCGGCGGTCCTACAACGTCCATTTCGCATAATTTTCTCTTGATTAGCACGGTAGTACGAGCGTAGTTAAAATGTATCCGGCAATAAATGTGTACGTTCGTGAGACGTACCCAGCATCTACAACCCGGCGTTCGCTGGCTGTTGATGGGCGGTTATTGTTCTGTGGGATGTAGACGAACATTCTCCTTGTTCAGCATGAGATGGCGAAGCCCCACTGAAGCCAGCCTTGCACTGTGTCTACCCCTGGGCTGATTTCGACGAAATCCGGTGTCATTCCATTCCTTGCCTTGTTTGCATTGCGGCATTGTTTGCCGGACAACGTCGAGCCATGTGCTTCATGGCTTGGTGGGACCCTTGCTTTGTGAGCGATTTCGGCCCCGTAACCGTTCTGACGGTTCTAATGCATACCTAATGCTAATGCATACCTCACTTTTTCCGTTGTGAGATCTGCCAAAACACACCCGTCGAAGGCCCGGGCAGCGCCATGGTAGCTCATCGGCAGTCCTGGGATAGCTACTGATGCTATCTCTGCATCCTCGATAGCTTCACCCAGGGCTCGAAGTTGTTCGCCGAGAGGTTCTACTCGTTGCATATACTATGATGCACCCTCGTCCTTCGTCCACTTGATTCCATTCAGTTCTCCAGTGTAATTTTTCGCTTCAGGACACGACCTCGATTGGCTTCTTGGAGCTTCAACCTAGCGCCGTTTGCCGCTTAATCAACTAAACTTGATTAATGACGCAGCATGCCTGGCTTATATATAAAGTATGTATTATTGCGTTGAGTACTTCTCGATCCTCCTTTACCAAGGCTGGCAATTCTTCTACCTTGTTCGGTGGATCACCTTCCATGACATCTCAAAAGCCCTTTGGCTTCAAGTATACTGTGATCTTATACCTCCAAGTGGGGTAGTTGCCTTCTTCTAGCCTTTCGAACTTTTCGAAGCCTTCCGCCGTTTTGAACGATTAAGAACACCGGCGGAGACGTTCATTCACGTATGTTCACCGCTCTCCACTCCGCCCTGGGCCCATAACCATTGTTGCAGATACGCATCAGGTGTAGAAGCTAGCGGTAATACCACAGCATCGTTCCTTTGGTCGAAGTATCAGACGTCTGTACTCGATCTCGTGATAACTAGGAAGTGAACGAAGAGCGAGCTTCTCGCGCCTCCTGGTCCTAAATTTATTTTTCTCGTATAAACGTGTACCGACGAAGAAAATACACACAGAAAATATTAATGTACACGCAAGACATATCAACGTCCGCCACCCCGCGTATCTGATTGATACGCGCCCTTTCTCTGTTCGCACGGACGAAACACAGTTTATCCCATAGTACCTTGATATCAGATCCTTTTCACTAGCACAGCACTGGCCCAAACTTTTTCTTCAGCACCCCCCGTTGCGAAGTAAGCTCAAGAACACTCAATTCATTGGTGGATAAGGGAGTGGAAAATCGTCCTTTACAATATGTATGCATATATATATATATATATATATATATATATATATATATATATATATAGACTACAAGTAATGAAGAGACTTGGGAGGCCGTATAAGGGTTAAAAACACTTGCTACTTTTATTACATTACTAATTAAGGGGGCGCTAGGAATATATTTACAGTTAGGGGTCGACGTTTCGGCAGTCAGCGCTGCCTTCAACAGAACTAAACTTGGAAATAGGTGACAAGGGCTTATATACAAGGGAAAGGGGGAAAATGAGAGGGGAACAGTGCACGTGGAGCGGAGTTGGTGATGTTGCAGGGGCATTGTTGCTAATGGTCCATTGAGCACTTGCAGGAGCGTTGGCTGTCTTCCAGGAGAGTTCTCCTTGGTCGTCTGATAAACCTGAAATGATAACAGAGAGACGGCAGAAAGAACGAAAGAGGGTCGGGGGACTTGGTCTAGGAGCTAAGGCTGCGAACTGTAGACAATACGCCGGGGTCTTCGTTTATCGTGGACTGGAATTTGTGGATTAGGAATGATTCACGCTGTTGCCTGCTACGGTCTGAGGGGAAACCAGATTGTAAGATGTACACGTGGATGTCCTTGAATAAGTGGCCGGTTTGATTGAAATGACGCGACACAGGGAGATTTGGTTTCTTTGTAATATCGGACTTGTGATTATTAAAACGAATTCGGAATGATGTTGTAGTTTGGCCGATATATTGTGCTTTGCATGCGTTGCATTCCAATAGATATACTACGTTGGATGAGTTGCAGTCAGAAGTAGTTTTGATTTTTACTTGGAAGTTGCTGTTTGTGCTTTGTACCCTGTCTGCAGTCTGCATTACAATACAAATTTGGCATCTTCGTCCGTTGCATGGGTGGCAGCCTTCGGTTGTAGGAGGTGGCTTATTGACTTTTGCGTTGACTAAGTGGTCTTGAAGATTCCTTGCACGACGATATGCTATGCGAGGCGGTTCTGGGAATACTTCTCCAAGGCGCTCCGACTGTGTTAAAATTGGGTGATGACGTTTCAGTATGTTTTTAAGGTTAGGGATCGCGCCATTGAAGGTGACTGTAAGATTAACCCGCTTGGGGCGTTCGGGGCGTGCTGAGTTTTTTAGAAGTTCACTGCGATTAGTACGGCGGGCTCTACATATCGCGTCCTTCACGAGATCCTGGGGGAAGTTTCGGCTGACCAGCGTGTTTTGAAGATCGTTAAGGTTTGCGTCCAGCTCGTCCTCTTGGGAACAAATGCGCCGGTAGCGGAGGGCCTGACTGTACGGGATGGCCAATTTTGTATGTCGGGGATGGCAGCTGTGAAATGATAGGTACTGTTGGGAGTCAGTTGGTTTTCGGTACAGATTTGTTACGAGGGTGCCATTGGATATGCCTATATGGACATCTAAAAAATCTATGCTTTCTCTAGAATAAGCGTGAGTGAATTGTATTGTGGGGTGCACGTTACCGAAGTTTTCAATGAAAGACAGAAGCGAGTCTTCAGAATGTGGCCACAGCATGAATATGTCGTCCAAAAAACGCTTAAAAATTAGGGGTTTAAGTTGACAGGTGCCAAGGAACCGTCCTTCTAGATCACCCATAAAGATATTTGCGTAATTTGGGGCCATTTTCGTGCCCATGGCTGTGCCGTTAATTTGAATGTAATGCCTGTTGTCAAATTCAAAATTATTACATGTGAGTATTAGAGAAATTAGTGTTTCTACGACAGCAGAGTCGTACGGTTTTTCGGAAAATTTTTCATATGCTACGACAGTGGCATGGATGCCGTCATCGTGAGGAATATTGGTGTACAATGAGGTAACATCGAGTGTTACAAGCAGGGAGCCGGTCGGGACTTCGATATCCGAAATTATTTGCAGGAAATGGTTCGTATCCTTTATGTATGACGGGAATTTTGGGGGGATGTCTTTGAGGAGGTGGTCAACGAACATGGAGATTTTTTCTGGAGTCTTGGAGTCTGGATTTTTTACATGGAGACTGCACCGCGGTCAGAATTTTGATAGGCTCGCAAGATATCCCTTTGGGGATATCTTGGATATCTTGGATATCTTCAAAGGGATATCTTGCGAGCCTATCAAAATTCTGACCGCGGTGCAGTGAAACCTAACCTTACTAAAGCGGAGCATGACAGTATCTCAGCCTTAAAACAGCGCAGTGATATATTAATCAAAAGAGCAGACAAAGGTGGTGCCCTAGTAATCATGGACAAGGAAACCTATATCGCAGAAGGAATGCGGCAGCTCGGTTGCCAAACATTCTACAGGCCCCTAGAAAATGATCCCACCAATGACATCAGCACCAAGATCACAAAAACCTTAAAGAGATTAAAGGTCAGTAAGAAAATCGACGATAATCTATTCGAGTACCTCCTGCCACACGACCCCAAACCAGGCCGATTTTACATGCTCCCTAAAATTCATAAGCCAGGAAATCCCGGTCGCCCCATAGTATCTTCGAATGGCACATCAACCGAAAAAATCTCCATGTTCGTTGACCACCTCCTCAAAGACATCCCCCCAAAATTCCCGTCATACATAAAGGATACGAACCATTTCCTGCAAATAATTTCGGATATCGAAGTCCCGACCGGCTCCCTGCTTGTAACACTCGATGTTACCTCATTGTACACCAATATTCCTCACGATGACGGCATCCATGCCACTGTCGTAGCATATGAAAAATTTTCCGAAAAACCGTACGACTCTGCTGTCGTAGAAACACTAATTTCTCTAATACTCACATGTAATAATTTTGAATTTGACAACAGGCATTACATTCAAATTAACGGCACAGCCATGGGCACGAAAATGGCCCCAAATTACGCAAATATCTTTATGGGTGATCTAGAAGGACGGTTCCTTGGCACCTGTCAACTTAAACCCCTAATTTTTAAGCGTTTTTTGGACGACATATTCATGCTGTGGCCACATTCTGAAGACTCGCTTCTGTCTTTCATTGAAAACTTCGGTAACGTGCACCCCACAATACAATTCACTCACGCTTATTCTAGAGAAAGCATAGATTTTTTAGATGTCCATATAGGCATATCCAATGGCACCCTCGTAACAAATCTGTACCGAAAACCAACTGACTCCCAACAGTACCTATCATTTCACAGCTGCCATCCCCGACATACAAAATTGGCCATCCCGTACAGTCAGGCCCTCCGCTACCGGCGCATTTGTTCCCAAGAGGACGAGCTGGACGCAAACCTTAACGATCTTCAAAACACGCTGGTCAGCCGAAACTTCCCCCAGGATCTCGTGAAGGACGCGATATGTAGAGCCCGCCGCACTCGCAGTGAACTTCTAAAAAACTCAGCACGCCCCGAACGCCCCAAGCGGGTTAATCTTACAGTCACCTTCAATGGCGCGATCCCTAACCTTAAAAACATACTGAAACGTCATCACCCAATTTTAACACAGTCGGAGCGCCTTGGAGAAATATTCCCAGAACCGCCTCGCATAGCATATCGTCGTGCAAGGAATCTTCAAGACCACTTAGTCAACGCAAAAGTCAATAAGCCACCTCCTACAACCGAAGGCTGCCACCCATGCAACGGACGAAGATGCCAAATTTGTATTGTAATGCAGACTGCAGACAGGGTACAAAGCACAAACAGCAACTTCCAAGTAAAAATCAAAACTACTTCTGACTGCAACTCATCCAACGTAGTATATCTATTGGAATGCAACGCATGCAAAGCACAATATATCGGCCAAACTACAACATCATTCCGAATTCGTTTTAATAATCACAAGTCCGATATTACAAAGAAACCAAATCTCCCTGTGTCGCGTCATTTCAATCAAACCGGCCACTCATTCAAGGACATCCACGTGTACATCTTACAATCTGGTTTCCCCTCAGACCGTAGCAGGCAACAGCGTGAATCATTCCTAATCCACAAATTCCAGTCCACGATAAACGAAGACCCCGGCGTATTGTCTACAGTTCGCAGCCTTAGCTCCTAGACCAAGTCCCCCGACCCTCTTTCGTTCTTTCTGCCGTCTCTCTGTTATCATTTCAGGTTTATCAGACGACCAAGGAGAACTCTCCTGGAAGACAGCCAACGCTCCTGCAAGTGCTCAATGGACCATTAGCAACAATGCCCCTGCAACATCACCAACTCCGCTCCACGTGCACTGTTCCCCTCTCATTTTCCCCCTTTCCCTTGTATATAAGCCCTTGTCACCTATTTCCAAGTTTAGTTCTGTTGAAGGCAGCGCTGACTGCCGAAACGTCGACCCCTAACTGTAAATATATTCCTAGCGCCCCCTTAATTAGTAATGTAATAAAAGTAGCAAGTGTTTTTAACCCTTATACGGCCTCCCAAGTCTCTTCATTACTTGTAGTCTATTTGTTTTCGCGTCCATCTGTACTCAGTTATACATTCATATATATATATATATATAGGTATTCAATAAAGATCAGAAGTGGAGACGGTGCTTCTACAGGACAAGGAATAAAAGGGGAACTTTATTAAAAACTAAGAGGGAGTATTCGACGTTTCGACAGCAGCGCTGTCTTCAACTGGTTGAAGACTGGTTGGTCTGGTTGAAGACAGCGCTGCTGTCGAAACGTCGAATACTCCCTCTTAGTTTTTAATAAAGTTCCCCTTTTATTCCTTGTCCTGTAGAAGCACCGTCTCCACTTCTGATCTTTATTGAATACCTTTATTTTTCGTGGTCAACCGCATTCGTT
The DNA here is from genome assembly GCF_037126465.1 of Ornithodoros turicata. NCBI lineage: Eukaryota > Metazoa > Arthropoda > Arachnida > Ixodida > Argasidae > Ornithodoros > Ornithodoros turicata. The sequence continues at coordinate 3,212,968 of NW_026999301.1, forward strand.
TATTTCAACTTATATATATATATATATATATATATATATATATATATATATATATATATATGCTGGAAGAAAGGGGTTCGGGCGACCGCGAAATTAAATATGTACTAACAAAATATGAGGCAGACAACGAAGATGTAGGAAGTAAAAAAAGGGGGAGTTATTTATTTACTAGTGGAAAGTTAAGGAGGAAGTCAACGTTGCGGCGGAAGCTCCGCCTTCGTCAGGACTGAAGAATAACAAATGACACTTGGAGTTTTATACAGTGCTACAATGACGTCACAATCGGGGGGTCCCGCCACCTGGCGGCCGTCAGCAGGTCAAGTACAAGGAAGTGGGTGAGTCATGTCCGGTGAAGAGGTCATCGTCCGGGAGGTGGGATGGAGTCCAAGGGCTGTGGACTGTTGTTCTGCAAAGAAAAGGGGAACAAGCAGCAGTACACTATCTAAGCAGATAAGTTTCTTATTGTTGACAGTACACCAGGGTCCTCGTTTATGATAGATTGGAATTTGTAGATAAGGTAAGATTCGCGCTGTTCTCGGCACCGGTCGGAAATGAAGTTTGTTTGAAGAAGGAAAATTGAAACATCGTTAATTGAATGCCCTGGCTGGCTAAAATGGCGTGAAACTGGAAGATTCGGTTTTTTCGTCACGTCCGATCGGTGATTGTTAAATCTGATTCTGAATGCGGTTTTTGTCTGGCCCACGTACTGTGCTTGGCATGCGTTACATTGAAGGAGATAGATAACGTTGGATGAATTACAGTCTAGGTTTGCTCTAATTGTCACTCTGAAGTGAGAACTAGTACTTTCGGCTATGGTGGTGTTTTGCATTGATTTGCATATTTGACATCTGCGGCCTTCACATGGGTGACAACCCATTGGTGAATCATTTGGTTCGTTGATTTTAGAATGAACTAAGCTATCTAGCAGATTGCGTGCGCGCCTGTAGGTGACACGAGGTGCCTGCGGAAAAATTTCCTTTGTGCGCTCGGATTGCTGAAGTATGCTATAGTGTCGATTCAGTATACCCTTAATGTTTGGGATATTTCCAGCACATGTTACGATCAGGTTGATAGCGTCCTCTTTTGTGCTATTTTTTCGCGTACCGAATTGTGACAGGCGCTCTATTTTTCGGGCCCTGTTGAGAGCGTCTTTCACAAGGTTCGGTGGAAAATGGCGGTCAACGAATGTTTGTTGCAACTGATTTAGATTCCTGTCAAGATCCTCATCGTTCGAGCAGATTTTCCTGCACCGAAGGGCTTGGCTGTAAGGGATGGCAAGCTTTGTATGCCGTGGGTGACAGCTATGAAAGGACAAATACTGTTGGGAGTCAGGGGGCTTCCGGAATAGGTCGGTGCTTAGAACTCCGTCTTGTAGTCTTACCTGAACATCTAGGAAGTTAACAGTTGCAGTTGAATACGTGTGGGTGAACTTAATAGTGGGATGAAATTGGTTGAGATCATTTATGAATTCTATGAGGTCCCTTTCTGAATGTGGCCAGATCATAATGAATATTATGGCCAGATGATATATTTATGATCTGGCCACATTCAATTTCAATTTTCCTTCTTCAAACAAACTTCAGTTCCGACCGGTGCCGAGAACAGCGCGAATCTTACCTTATCTACAAATTCCAATCTATCATAAACGAGGACCCTGGTGTACTGTCAACAATAAGAAACTCATCTGCTTAGATAGTGTACTGCTGCTTGTTCCCCTTTTCTTTGCAGAACAACAGTCCACAGCCCTTGGATTCCATCCCACCTCCCGGACGATGACCTCTTCACCGGACATGACTCAACCACTCCCTTGTACTTGACCTGCTGACGGCCGCCAGGACAACGAGGAAAAAATAAATAATAATAATAACTGTCGGCTAGAAGCCACAGTGTCCACAGTGCGTCAACCGGGCCGTTGTTGGAAGAGATCAGCTTACACTCGTTCGCACGTGAACCGATCAGCACAAGGTACAAATCGTAAGGCCGGAGTCACACTGGTTATACACGTGCTCCAAACATGTATGACAACACGTCTTCAAACATGTATGGCGTATGTATAATGCTCGGTCACACTGGTCATACAATTCTTGTTTGACAACATCGTTCGATTCAAACGCTTGTATGATTATACATCGCCTCGAACATGTGTCGTTCAAACATCGGTCACACCGGTTATACAACTACAGTGGGAGTGGCTTAAACACTGATGTATGACACACGTCAGTGTCACAGTAACCAACCCAGGAGTTTATATAACTTCCATTCGCGGACATGGCAATTCAAAATGTACGAAGACGACGAAGACGGGGCTGCGCTGGCTGATTTTCGATTGTTTCATGCTCCATGTGCGCAGGCAAAGAGGTCGCGTGGATTAGAAGCTACCTGACTGGTCGCTCGCAAGCTACGTTAACTAACAACTCTCTCTCTTCTCTTCTACCTGTGTCCTCTGGCGTACGCCAAGGGTCCGTCATAGGTCCCCTCCTTTTTCTCATATTTATTAATGATATGCCTAATAATATATCGTCATGCGTTCGACTCCTCGCCGATGACTGTGTCATTTATCGCGCCATTTCTTCCTCTGCCGATACTGTCCTCCTACAGCAAGACTTAGACGCAATTAACGCATGGTGCTCGACCTGGCTTCTCTCATTAAATGTCTCCAAATGTGCTCATATCACATCACTCGGTCTCAATTGCATAAATGACGTACGTTCACAGTGAAGCTGCATCCTAAAAAAAGAAAAAAGTCAACGGGACCATTTTTTCCGCCCTGCTGAGCCTAACGGCCGCCAAAAAGGTGGTTTCATTCGCTAATATGCGGTTAAAATGTGGTTATATGACTTCGACAGACACCCAAAACAAGTGAAGCCGAGAGGTTAATTACTAATGTCGAATATTTAGACACGACGTGTCATCCATGTAGAAGGGAGAGAGATACGGACACAGAAGACACGCGAAAGTTCTCAGAAATGCCATCTTACGAAGCAACCGAGCATATTTTTCGTTTGGAGACCGTCAAATCGGGAATTTCCTCGCGAATAGAAATATGCGCACAACAAATACAATCTAAATGTCAATTTACTGAATACTTACAATATCGAGGGCGCCGACCTCCATATGCTTTTGAACTATGCTGTTCCGCTTTCTTTCTAGATGCTTTTCAGTGCCTGAAAGTTAGTGGTGCACACAGGACGTTACGAAAAGGAACAAATAAACAGTCTAAAATGTCAACTTACCAATAGCTACGACGAACGCTCTGTCTTCTCCGCCCTCCCACTCAATCCTGAAGATTTTACCATGCACGAGCTCTATCAGAGTAGGGTCAGCACATAATCTTGCAGCCATATCTGCGTCTTTCAGTGCCCTGATGGAATACACATCCCACTTTTCGTCGCTGACCCACCTCACAAGGATGTGAGACATTTTAAGGTCAAGGGACAAGACGGGCGTAAAATGGAAGTAGCAGTCACTGTCACAGCACGCACGACAGCAACGACAGCACAGCACCCCCGCACCGCCCGCGCACTACGTGGTGGTGGCCAGCACGAAATTTGGACATCAATGTGCCGAGACCCCAGCCTAACCCATACTTATTCTCTACACGAGGAATTACCTGACTGTTTTACTAGCAATACCAGAAAAAGAGAGCAGAAAATTACCAAAAATAAATAGCTTATTTCGTAGGCAATCATATTTCCCTCGCTTTGCAAGGATTACACACTGCTTTACTACAACTACTAGTTTTTGGTTTCGGTGTCTTGTACACATGACGTGAATTTTCAACACTTCACAGTTATATGCGTCGTATATTTCAACAGGTACAACGCTAACATTTCCTCGCTTTTGTTGGTCGTCGTTGGTAGTGCCGTGTTTGCTTTGTTTTATTGCGTTTTATTGGGACCGTCGTTCGTCGCATCGTCATGATCATTCTGCTTTTCTAGGTTTTCGGCGTTTTAGGAGTTGCGGAACATGGATGTAGGCATGGAATTCACTGTGCTAACCGCTTAGTAAATTGTTTTGAGACAAGTAGGGGCCAGTGACACTTTGTGAAATGCCCCGAAGGTCATGCGGTCGCTACAGATGGGATTCAGAATACTCAATGCCGGAGCGCTCTCAAGATCGCACGCGAAAAATAGATTCGAGTCACGTAACACTGATGCAACTTCAGTCGAGGATGACTTGTCGTCCGGGAGTGAGATCAGCTTTTCGTTTTGTCACGGATCAGAGGAAGCACCTCTTGTAGCCCCGTTTGAAAATATCGTTTTGAATGGAGCTGCTGCTGGTTCAGGTGCTTCAGCTTCACCTGAAAACACAGACCTCAGAGGACCTACATATGCGAAATCGCGCCAGACTCACGAAAATTCAGTTGGAGACGTTGCCGCAGATGTAAGTCTTAATTTATTTTATGGGCGAAGTGTATATTGTAACTACCATTTTCTTCTCTCTCTTGTGCTCCAAGACTTTGATAGCCACATCGCGGCTTTCAGTGACAGCGACTTTAGCGGTTCTGGTGCTGAGGATGAGAACCCTGCTATACACCAAGAACACCCTCCCCGGGTAGTGCCATTCACATCCTTCATATTGCATACACTACAGAGATGAAGAAAAAAAGGAGAGGGAGAGAAAGGTTAAAGCTAGCTTTTGGTTTTCAAAGCAGTCTTTTGAAGTACTCCCAAGCAACTCGCTATTTATCATGGGAATGCATGTTTGAGTGATTTGTGCGCCTTTAACCCCAGGCCGTTTGCCTACACACAGAAACAAAAAATAGCCCAATTGTATCCATATCACTCACACGACTTCACCCTAAATTTCAGATTTATGAATAGCACACGATCGTCGCATCCTGCCCCGCCCTACTCCGAGAGCGGCATTTAACCTGAAAAAGCCTGGCCCCATGCCTGTATACTTCGTGCGCATATTTTTTTAAATTTCGAATTCTGTGACAATATGATGGTTAAATCTACTGGGCGTGTGAATATTGTTGCATGGCCCTGAAATGGACTATGACACAAATATTTGTTTTTACATCATGACGCTCTCCATTACCTCTAACCAGGGATTGGAACCGCTATTTCTTTTTTCGTCTCGGGTTCAGGTTCAGGCATATTGGTTCGGTTAGGGTTGAGCTCCGCAGCAGCGCAAGATATTGGTTCAAACCGGTTCAAGAAATTGAATTTTGAGCAGATTGCCATGGGTAGCAGCAAGCATATGCTTATGATTCTGAAATAACACAAATATACTTTTATTGTTGCTGACACAGCAGGGATGCACAGCAACACTGTGTGTTACAGATCTGCATTTCGGGCACAACGTTATGGTAGCGTAATGCACTCTGTGTATTCACTCATCATATACACCCTGTTACATCCTGCTCAAGGAGGGCACCTAACGGTCACCAACCTCAAGAGAACAAGACACAAAAGCACCTTTGTAATCACAGTTGTGCCATCTAAGATTACATAGCGTGCACACTTAATGTTGGCTCAGGCCTATTGGACCATTCGGTGCCTTCCTGAAGTGACGCTACTTTTTCTCCGTTCAGAAAAAAAATAAATAAATAAATAACTCTCGCCATAGCACCGTCTTCAACACAGTTTTCTTAAAAATGTCATTTCAACCTACATTTGGTGTTCAAAGTACCCGTTCAGTGATCGGTGTTACTTCAGCTGGTGAAATCAAGCACCGCTGAACCTCAAAACTTGCACAACTGAATGAATGCAATAGCTACAAGGTGGAAATACAAAATACCTAATGCACTTGTGTTGCAGTTTTGTTTAGTTTCGGTACCAAATTTGTTTGGTGATGCGGTTCAATCTGCTGGTTAAATTGTAGTTCCGGTCTCTCAAAACACGCGTTGCGTCTGAACTGTTTGGCAAACCTGTAACCTCCCAATTTTTTTTTCGGTTCAGTTCCAGTTTGATTCAATGTGAGAACAAAAAATAGTTTGGTTCGGTTCAGCGGAAACACAGGTTTTCAGTGGTTTTCGGTTCAGGTGTAATTTCGGTTCTGACCTGTAGCCAGTGCTGCTTGCACGTATATGTGGTTTACGGTGTGGCTAACCTGAAAACTCACAACAAACCGACTAATGAGGGCAGATCCACTTACATTATTGTGGCTGTACATATGTGCAATATGTGCTGTACATATTTAGTCATGTCGACCTACCCGGTGTAGGTTACACCACTGCAACACAGAATTATAACACTTAATTAATCATTGCCAGACAGGTGTCAGCTGGTACAGAGCACAGACATTTGTAGCGTGCATGTGTCTTTCTACAACCATGTGCTCATGTTTTTCCTTTCACGTTCCCAGGATGAAGAAGAAGAACTTTACCCTGGTTGCAGGATCAGCCGGTCAGAGAGCCTTCTGCTAGTAATGGGCCACATCGTAAGACACCACGCAATCAAGGAGGCAACAGAAAGTGTTCTCAAGATCATAGAAGCACATTTGCCAAAGGCAGCAAGTTTTCCTTTGACAAAGTATTCATTTTTTAAGAAGTTCACGGAGGGCTCTCACGCAGCGAGACAGCGCTTCTACTGTCCAACATGTTTTTCTTACTTCGGAACAGTCTCTACAGCAAGTGAATTTGCATGCAGTACATGCAAGACTGTGCACAACAGCAGTGCACTTATGGATACCGGATCATATTTCATAATGCTCGACATAGAACAGCAGCTGCGCGATCTTCTCCAACAGCCGGACTTGTGCTTCAAACTGAATGACCGCACTTTATCCCTCGATGTCAGTAACGTTACCCAAAGCAAGGCCTACCACAAGCTGCCTATCAAGGACAATGACATTTCACTCACGTGGAATACAGATGGTGTACCTGTATATGAATCATCGAAGTATGCTCTGTGGCCACTTGAGCTAATGATTAATGAATTGCCTACTAAAAACAGGAACAAACATATTGTCCTGGGAGGCTTGTGGTTCGGATCTGAAAAACCCAACATGAACTGTTTCCTTAGGTCATTTGTGGAAGTGATGAACAAAATGTCATTGGAATGACTCACATGGACAGGGTCTGATGGCCAGGAAAGGACACGAATGGCCACGTGTGTTCCCAGGACCTTGCTGTGTAGATACAGTCGCTCGTTGCACACTAGCAAATATGAATAAGTTAATGGTTGACATGGCTGTCTATGGTGTGAGCAAGAAGGTGTCGTCATCGAAAAATGAAATGGGCATGCACGGGTATACCCAGTTCAAACCAACACGCCAAAACTTCGGACGCACAAGTCATTCCAGAAACATGCGCAACGGGCACAGCAGTCTGGAAATCCATCTTGCGGCGTGAAGGGCTAAAGTGTACTGCTGTTACTCACATTTTTTCACATTTCCCACTGGATTTGTCATTGACTATATGCATGCTGTGTGCTCGGGCTTTGTCCGGTACACAGCATGCATGTGGCTTAAGCACAAGCATGCTTTTCCGTACAGCCTTGGAGGAAATATTGAGGAAATTGATGCACGTCTGGCAGAGATGCATCTCATCTGGGAACTGCCAAGACTACCCCGGTCGATAGGGCTGTGGAAGTTTTGGAAGTCATCCGAGTGGAGGAACTGGCTTTTATTTCTATCCCCTGCGGTATGGAAAGGAATCCTCAAGAAGAAATATTACCGGAATTGGATCAAGTTTGTTGAGCTCATGCACATTTTGCTTTCCACTTCAGTTCCTCTCGACAAACTTGCACTGGTGAAGGAGCATATGACGGCCTTCTTGAGAGAGTACGAAGAACTGTACGGTGTAGAGAACGTCACCTACAATGCCCACTTGCTGACGCACATTGTTGATTGTGTATGTGAATGGGGACCATTATGGAACTACTCTGCATTCCCCTTCGAAAGCATGAACGGCCAGGTGGGTAGTCTAGTTAATGGGACAAGATATGCGCACCTCCAAATTGTGTTCAAATTTTCAATTTTTAGAAAACTATCTCTTCTTCGGAAAACTCACTCATGCATCACGGGCACTGGACGACAGTGTTCAGAAGCATATGTTATGCCTGATCAAAGGGTAGCGTCTTAGAGTTAACTCTACAGTGCAGCAGTCTAAAACCACGGTTGTGTTTCATGGTAGAGGTGCAGCATCCTCTGATGGTACGTTTTTCAAAAAGGTAACTGTTGGTGACTTCACTTTCTGTGTTGATCGATGCGACAAGTCAAGACGGCTGAACTCCTACATTGAAGCCTCTGGGACTTATGGACAAATCAAAGCCATAATTGCAAAATGTGTTTGTTGTGTATGCGATTCCGGTTTGACGGTAAACTGTAAGTGTGAGAGAGACCTGTTTTCTGATGTAGTTGAACACAATGTGTGTCGTTCCTTGTTTGGAGGCAGTTGTGATGTTGCCATACAGGGCATTGTGGAAGTTGAGAGCATTGGAGATGATGTGAGTGTGCCGGCTACTCACATACAGAAGTGTTTAGCTCTTATTCTTGGTGGCAAATAGTATCTGTGCTCAGTGAACGAAGATTTAATACTTGAAGCAAAATGAAAATTTCAGGCAGGTTAAATATTGTCTGGTTTTGTCAATTTTTTAAGAGATATCTTGATTTCGAAGAATGTGGATCAACTGTGCCACCCGAATTCCAATCTTTCCAGGCACACTGAGTCCTTTGTGTACTGAAATGTCTAAGCACCAAGTGAACATATTGTATCGACATTTGTATCCCCAGTGTGTTCTGTCGTGCATATCCTATGCCGTCTTGCTAGTTTGGGCTTTGTTTTGTAAAAGCAGTAAGGATTCCGTGGAGGCAACAAATATCTGCGATATTACATTCTTCAATATATTCATGGTTCAATTTTTTTTCTCATTGCCACCATTCTTTGTACTATGAGCTATAGCTAGGGTCTGACTTCTTAGGGTTAAACCAGCTTACCCCCAGTTATTCCATTCGGAATCAGTATATGAGCAGTTCTGTTTAAACCAAATTTTTTCCCCTGATTCTAATCACGTATGATGTTTTATATATCGTGTACACTATTTGCTATCAATTTATGTGAATGTGTTATGTAGCTATTATTTGAGTGCAACAATAAGTATGCAAAACACGTTTGACGTTACAACATGTGGTGCTAGTCCATATAAATAGTGAGGTATGTATGTTTGACCAATATATGCACTTTAACCGCAGGCGTAGGTTTGCCACCTGTCCGAATTTCACCCAAACAGTTCGGAAATTCAAGGCTTGCATTCGGTTTTGGGGAGAAGGCGTAATCTGGATATAACATGTTCGGGAATTGGCCGAGTTGCAGTACAAACCTTAGAACTTTTTTATTTGCGTCATCGTCAGCAAAAATTGAGCGATAACTAAAATGAGCAATCAAAGCTACGTTGATCCACATGAAGATAGTGTAAAGAGCCTATTATTCGAACCCTCTGTGCTCAGTGCTCAGCTATCAAGGCTCAAGAATTTGACACAGTCCTTCACAATCCACTTTGTCCAATCCAAGACGGGGGGAAAAAGAGCGGTGTGGCAGTAACAGCTCTCCATAGAACGTGTAGCTTCAGATAGTTCACACAGCACCAGGAACAATGCAAATGAAATTCACAAGACAAAAAAAAAAAAAAACGTTATGCATTCCAGGAGGCCAATCACGGGCCTTTTTGCTTGTCTTGCCTGTTAGCGTAACTGGGTTGCCATCGACTGCTACTGGTTTTCGTCCAGATGTCCAGTTATTTGTAGCCTGAGAGAACTAAAGCAATGTTTGGTTTAAAAAAAAGCTTTTCATACATCGTACTGATTCACAGGTCTATGTACACAGTCCACTGCATTGCGGTTGCACCCCCTCCCCCTCGGTGTTCGGTATAGGCCGACTGAAGAGGTGGCAACCCTACACAGGCAGCTTGCTGGACAGAAAGCACAATGTACAATGACCCTGTAACACCTGAATGTATCAACTCAAAAAGAGTCAGGTCCTATAATATAGTGCACAAGCATTGACCACTGAATATGTGAATATCACAACTCTCAAGGCCTGTTTGTACATGCCCGAGGTTGTTTTCGGTAAATGTAACCGTGGATGACCGTTGACTGACTTGTACTAACTCTAGTGAATAAAAATCTGCGAGGTGATTATCTTTGGATAAATGTTCAGTTGACTCATATATCAGCATGAGCAAATAAAAAGTATGTCAACCAACTGTGGATAAATTGTCAATTGACAGATATCAACACAAATCAATTAAAAGTACATGTCAACCAACTGTGGATGAATAGTCAATTGACGGACATCAATGTGAGTCAATTAAAAGTCTGTCAACCGACAGTTGATAAAAAGTCAACTGAGAGTGTATTGACTTTTGTCAGTACAATGTCAGTGAAAGTAAAATGTCAATAGAAGCAATAAGAAGTCAATTACCTGTTAATAAAAAGTATATTTCAATTTTTGTAAGGGATGCGAGGAAAAATGACACTCGGGCGGGTGACGGGCGATTGTTGCGGTGGCAAGATGAAAAATAACCTATGGAACAGGGCTAACTTGGCAAGACGGCGACGATGTTCGAGTGAGTCGAGATTAAGATTTGATTTTAATGCGGTTACAGAGGTATCGAATTAGTAGTCGTTGGAAATGTATGCCCGTCAGTCTGATGATTATTGTCCGCGTGGAGAAAGATGTCGTGAACAAAACTGGCTACTTGAGTTTCACACGAAAAGAGCTTTCGAAACCCGTGCTGCAAGGGATAGAAGAAACATTTTTCTTCAAGGTACTTAACTACGTTGGAGTATGTGTTCGAGAATTTTACATACTATAGAAGTGAGTGAAATGGGGCGGTAGTTATTAACAATGTGGCAGCTGCCTGATTTGTGAATAGGGACAATCTTCGCAGTCTTCCAGTCCTGCGGTAAAGCAGAATCTTGGAGTGACTGAGTAAATATGCAACATAGAATCTTACTGGAAGTAGATCCCGTGTTGTATAGAACCTTCGGGTTAATAGAGCCCGGATCAGCACTTGACGACAGCTTAAATGACTCAATGATTTTACAAATGCCATGAGTGCTGATATGAATGGGGACCACAGGTGAGGAGGCGATTACTGATAATGGAGTTTGGGTGTATCCGTTATCGGTGTTGAAAACGGATGAAAACAAGGGAGCGAAAGCGTTGGCGCAGTCGTTGTCAGCGGGTGTCAGACTGATAAGTTGGGATTTTGGCGGAGATAAAATTTTCCAAAATTGTTTTGGTTTATTCGTCAAGAGAGACGGGAGGTCGATGGTAAAGAACTTATGTTTCACTTCCTTGATCGAGCGCCTGTATTCCCATTCACAGTGAAATTTAGCCCATGAAACGTCGTCGCCAAGACGGTTTGCCTTCCTGAATAAACGCTTTTTCTTGGTTAGCAAGATTTTAAGACTTTTCGTGAACCAAGAATTGTGATCATAAGACTTATCTTTGGAAACTGGTACTCGGTAAGGTAGTTTATGTTGTCACGAAAGAGGGACCAGTTATCCTCAATGGAGTGAGGCTAGGTGCCATGAAAGGAATTTTCATACAGAGCAAGACCCTCGTTGATGGCTTGGAAGTTAGCTCGAGCGTAGTCGTACATGGCTTTATCGTTGAATTTACGAACATTTGGAGGACTTGAAGAGATATCGAAGAAAATGGCATTGTGGTCACTGAGACCATCAGTGACATGCAAAGAAGTGATGTGCTCAGGATGGGAGGTTAAAACCAAGTCAAGGGTTGACTGTGTGGCATGAGTTATTCGGGTAGGATGTGGAACGACCAGCGATAGATTAAATGTAAGGCATAAATCCACAAACAGTGTCTCTTGTGAACTCCGGGAAAGATTGCAGTGGAGCAAGTACCAATTTATTGACCATATGTGTATCAGCGTATATTGAAGGTATATATTACTGTATATGTATCAGGGCAGATTTCAAGCTTCCTGAGCGCGCACAGACGGTGATCTCAGTTGTCTCGCGACGTAACAGACGGAGAAAGACACCGGCTGTCAGACACACAGCCATCACGAAGGCTATGCCCATCTTTGTTGATGCACCCACGAATCCACAGGAAGACTGCCGAAGCTCTCCCACTCGTATTAGGTACCTGTGGCTTGAACTACAAACAGTTTAGTGCACACTCCACAAAACGAGAACAGCTGATTGCTGATTTCATGGGCGCGGCCATGCGAGCCGAGAAGGACAGTTCTGGACGTGGCGCTGGTCGTCGGTGCAACAATTCCCAGAGTGAACCGACCTCGATCAGCTCAGATAACGCTTCTTCATTTTCTTTCTTTTTAGTATTATTGATTATTATTTTAGATTCATTTCCAATTCTAATTCCAATTCCAGCTCAACCGCTCAGCGCGCTGTAGTGCAACGTAGAGTCAATAAATCTCTCGCTTCTTTAAGGAGAAGAGTACTTGAAGTATATTCGTGTTTTGTGATTCCTTTTTCCCTCTCTACGTTCCAGAAACATACGGTTTCCGAGCCAAGGCTATATAGTTGCGAGCGCAGTTGACATAGAGAAGTATCCCGTACCGTGAAGACCACCACCCCAAACGTGGTTGCCACGGTTTCGGTTTTGGTCCATTTGCATGTCAAAATTCAGGGATGGATATTTTAATACACGTACGTGTTTCAAAATTTTTAAACGTGGTGTGGATTTTAACTAGGACAGTCTCCCATATCGATATCTGGCTTTTGTTCAAGACGTCCTTATTACAGTTAATTAATGAATTTAATTGATTAGTCCTTAGTAGCATCCTTATATTAGTCATTATAGTCTTTCTTGGAAAAGATACGCGCCGGTAGAACTGTGAAAATGACGTGCTCTCGTGACTTTTTGATAAAAATTTGTCCAAGCTGAAACACACACACACACAAAATAAACAGGGTGCCACAAAGGCATACATCGTGGTCGTAGCCATTTTTCATAGAGATTTTTTAAAATAAAACAACTAGGACTACGTGTACATTAGTTTCGCACTTACGCGTACGCGAGTGGAGGAAAACCTTATCTGCAAGGTATTTTGGCATTCTAATTTCCATAATTCACTAAGATGTATTTTTTTATGAAGGTGTTTTTTTCTGTTTCTCTCGAGAAACAGAAAGAGCAGAATTGCTGGCAATCGGTTTAGATATGAGATGGATCTTTCATCTGTATGCTTCAAATTACTATCCACAGAGGTGACATTTGTTTTTAGTGCACCGTTTCAGGTTTTCCATTATGGAGATACCTCGCTCGCACTAACTCGGAAGTCGGCAATGGGGAGCGAGCCCTAACCTAACCCTACCTAACCTAACCTAACCTGAAGGAGAGCACTGCGGGATATGGAGTTAGAGATTGAGTAGGGCTCCGGAACGAACCGACAACAGTAAAAGACGATAAAGAAAAAAAAACAAGAAAGAAAAGAGAGGAAGGAAGCACAAAAAAGGTATATTCTTTTGAACCGCAACGGGACAAAAAACACTGCAAACAGGTTTTTCTTGCGCCGGCCATCGACATTTAGCAGCCTTTCTGAACCCTGATGTGGATTACAGGCCCAAATAATGACAAATGAGCAACCAAGCATCCTCGCTGCTCACTTTACTTTGGGTTTTACGGCGTTTGAAGTGCAAATTGTTGCGCCTACCACTAGCGCCACATTCGCGTTCAAATTGCTCCTCTGTTGAACTGTCCTTGTCGGCGCGCATGGCCACGCCCATGAAATCGGCAATCAGCTGTTCTCGTTTTCTGGAGTGTACACCAAACTGTTCGCAGTTCAAGGTACAGATACTTAATCCGAGTGGGAAAGCCTCGGCGGTCTTCCTGTGGATTCGTGGGTGCATCAACGAAGATGGGCATAGTTTTCGGGATGGCTGTGTGTGCGACAGCTGATATCTGTGCGCTGAACTGAACTTCTATTTTTTAAAAGCAACTTCAATATATTGCAGTTGTAGCGAGATAGTTTCCTTGGTTTTGTCGCATATTGCGTTCACTTCATCTGCTTTTTCTTTTCGCCAAGTGGTGTAACCCCCGCTTTGACTATTGCGGCCTCCCTAAGGTTTATGTGTCAGTTTTGGAAACACTGATATTGTTACATGTGACACATTGTAGTGTACTGCAGCCAGCTTTACTGTTTGACTGATAATTTGCACGGTTACTACTTTAATATTATTTGAATTACTTTCATCTGATACTGTACCATTAAATAGGATAGGAATCCATTAGGGTTTAGAATTATTTTTCCTTTGCAATGTTCCCACACTGATCTTGGTGACAAGTTGTCTCTCATTAAATTCCTTTTGAGTTGTATTTCACACTGCTTACAGCATAATGTGAGAATGAGAAAATGTATGCTTCACATGTTCTCAGCATCCTCTACAGCAACTGCTCTTGGGCTTAAAATCCAGAAACTACACACGAAAACAAAAACAAAAAAACAAACAAATGTAGAACAGATGACACAGCAAAAAGGACACGATAAAATGATTGGGACTGTGTTATGCTATACAGTGAAACCTTCCTACGTTGGACACCCGCGGTGCAGCCGAAGCGTGTCCCACTTATAGAGGTGTCCAAATTACAGAATATGAGGGAAACAAAAAATGGAAAAGATCACAGCTGTGTTGCCAGAAATGTCCCCTTCTTCAATTTATGGTCCTTCGTGGTACCTGGTGGTAGTGGTACCTCTACCCATTCTTCACTGATAATTATTACTGATTTTGGTAGATTCAATTCCGTTCAGATTCCACTCAATAGCATTACCTCTGGAGCTTTTTGAGAGTCTCGTCTCTTTGAGTCTCTGAGAGTCACTCTGAGAGTCTCGAGAGTTTTGTCTCTGAAGTGTCAGCCCGCTTTTCATTGCTTTGGTGCAGTGCGCGTTCAAAGGCTCTAGACAAACCGAAGACAAGTGCTCACACAAAGGATTACAATGTAGACTGACAGCACTTGTTTCTGGACTCGAAAAACTAAAACAACAAAATGATGAGACCAGTATAGGGGAAAAAGGGGGCGAAAGTTAAGGTCACTGGCTCATTTTGGGTCTTTGGTGCAAAGATGGGCCGAGATTGAGGTAATTTGGCCAGGGTTTTGTCCGACTTAGCAGGGAAAACCCTGTCCTACTTCCGGGATAGGGAGGTGTCCGACATAGAGAATTTTGTCCCCATGTAGTTTCAATGGGAGCCTGCGTGTGCCATGAAATCCTGTCCGACATGGGGAGTTGTCCGAGGTAGGGAGGTGTCCGACTTTGGAGGTTTTACTGTACTTTTTTTGTGTGTGTGTCTCTCTGGTTCTGTTTTTGTGAACATGTGCCATGTTCCCGGCACCCTTGCCCTCTTGTCACAAAAACAGCCTCATACATAAAAATGCAGACAAAAAAAGTAGACAACTCCAACTTAACATAACAAGAGAGAACAAAGATGGGGACACAGGAAGCTTCTAGGGTCTTGGCACATACGCGGTGACCCCTCGGTTTGTAACAAAAACTGTGGCCCCTCCCCGAACAATACTCCCATGCCCTTAAATAGCGACCGGTTGTGCAATCTCTCATTCAGTTTGGCACTGATGATGTCAGTCGCATGACGGATGAAACGTCTGAGTAAACCTTGTTATGTTGTTATGTTAAGTCGGAGTTCTCTACTTTTTTGTCTAGTTATGTCGTCTCCCAGCTTTTGGAGTATTTTTGCATAAAGATGCAGGTTGTGAGAGGCACATAAACACTGCTTACATTGCTAACCTGTCTATCACAAGACATGTGAAAGGATTGCCAAATTAAAATTCAATAATACAAAAATGATTCTGAAATACATAATTCCAATAGAAGGGAGAGTAAACATTGGAATAACAGGTAAAGATAAAGCACTGAAGTGTTGGCATTCTTCTGGTGTGTATGATGTACTGCTCTATTTTACCCATGACATACATGTTGTCAAACATTAGCTTCTTGCATTCAATATCAAGATGCTGTACCTATTCCATCTAAGCGACTCGTCTTTACACGGACACGTGGCACACCATTTTGGCACAAAGATTTGATATCTCTGCTTGTTGGACATATCAAGCAAATACTGTGCCAAAATTGTGTTACCTACATGACATGCTGCATCTGCTGAGATATGTTACGGGAGAAATACTCCTGAAGCAATTAAAGGAAGTGCATACGAGTACATATGCCTTGCAAAGTTGTTCCAAAGTTCCAAGTAGTTGTTACAAAGTATGTTCGTGTTGAATTGGCAAAGCATTAGTCATTTAATAACAAAGTGATGAAAGAAAGTAGTGAGAAATGCGAAGCCGCAAGCAGTGTTGCATGGCTATACGTTCACAATGGGCAATGACGCTTTTCACTTTGCGTACCGCGGACTGACTTGCTCAATGAGTGGTTTGCAGTGTTTATGATTGATGTAGGCCATGGCAACTACCGATGAACTTTGCAGAGTGTGCAATGATATCTTTTGTGAACAAGACAAACCTCAATATATTCCCACGTAATTTTGATCCTACAATTAATTCAGTTGAGGGTTTCAGGTATTTAGGTGTGCACCTCTCTTCTGATATTTAGCGGAAATCACACAGTAGTTACGCATCCTCTAAGCCTCTTAAAAAATTGTCTTCATGAAGTGGACACGAAAACTACCTTTCGCAGACAGTACGCTGCTGGCATACAAAACTCTTGTACAAAGTGCCTTGGAAACGGTACAAATGACATCATACTTCAACAGAGCCACCAATTTGGTACAGTTGAGCTACGCTCAAAGCTAGGGGGGACGAATTCGCGTCTAAAAGGCACGGTCTTGAGGGGATTACGGTGGTCTCTGAGTGAGCACGCGACTTTCGGTCCTACTTTTCTTTCAAGAGGAGGCAGCGAACAAGTGCCCATTTGTGGAACCCAGCCCTCCCCTTCCGATTTGTTTCGGTATCAGTCTGTCTACCAATGTCATGATGGCATTTATATTCTGTTGAGTTTCTTACGTGTTGTCCGGGACGTGTATGTATGTAGGTATGCCAAGAAATTTTCTTATTATTAACCTTTTTTGTAGTTTGAATCCCTCGAAAAACCATTGCACTGCACCAGAACACAAAGGCTACATAATGACCCAGTTTCACTAACCTTTTCAGCATCTGAACTAAGATGAACGGTCATTAAACTATCTGCTTCACTAAAGGAGTTATTACTGAAATATTCACCATATCAGCGATGGAAAAAAAAGAAGTGTCTGTTAAGTTCAAGAATTGGCAACCCTTGATATTGTTTCAGTTAACCAAAATTGGTGAAACCGGGCCTATTGAAGTCACCGAAACATTCACCACATCACAAACCAAAGTTTGTAAAAAGAATTGAGTGCTAGCATGAAGTTTTGGCAATTGTGAGTAGCATTTGAACTACTGCCTATGTAGCTGCAGCATAATTACAAGTAATTCAGAAAAAGTAGTACAAAATTTGAGGGTACTCTACTCTATCTTCCTCTGCATGGTACTACAAACTGTGATGATTCCAAGTGCTCATCGTCTTGGCCCAGGTTCTGTAGCAGATTTTTGCTAACCATTTGTGTTCCTATTTGTGGTACTGTGGCAAACTAGCCACTCCACACAGATACCAGCATTCCTAGGTTACACATAACATGTAGTTGAAGTGTATACGAAGAGGGGAGTCAAGTCCTGTAGATCACATAAACAAAATACACAAAACCGACACCGAAGACTTTTGTTTAAGTTTAATTTGTACAAGCTTTGCCGTGGACCTCCACGCGAAAGCTTCTACAAATTAAACTTAAACAAAAATCTGCAGTGTCGGTTTCTGTATTTTGTTTATATAACATGTAGTTATAAGAGTTGTTTAAACCACCTCGCAGAAGTTGCAGATGTTGTTCATCAACTTTATTTTGAGATGGACAGGGAGTTTCATTGCCTGGGGCAATACTCTACCCCATAGCTGCTTGTGGTGTGAGGAAGGAAATAATGTCCCATGGAGTCCAAAATTGCCAAAAGAGCTTTAAGAGCAGGCATTCGTGGGCTGATTTAGCCATAGGCCAAGCAATTTTATCTGAAAATGGCAGTTTGGAAAGCTTGGTAGTGTGAGCAATGACAATATACTCTGGGCCTTCTACAGCACTGCAGTGACAGTATCTGAGAGAGTCAACTTGCCTCAGGTGGTAATGACACTGAGCTGTAAATGCCCCATTGAGTCAAGTCCATGAGTCACAGTGCACCATCTTGGCGAGAAGTGTTTTGTGGCATCCAAAAACCAAGCTCTGGGTCAACATTGCACAGTGTAGACGGGAGGAAAATGTCAGTTGTCCATTGACAGGAAGACTATTTATACAATCCATTGATGTGTTGGTGAACGAGATCTGCTGTCTACATGACCAGTAACAGCCCTTTGCTATCTTTCACTGTGATTTAATTAAACACCACCCTCACGTGACGGTGTTCCCGGCACAGTTTTACCTTGCTG
Source organism: Ornithodoros turicata (assembly GCF_037126465.1). Taxonomy (NCBI): domain Eukaryota; kingdom Metazoa; phylum Arthropoda; class Arachnida; order Ixodida; family Argasidae; genus Ornithodoros; species Ornithodoros turicata. The sequence continues at coordinate 3,231,357 of NW_026999301.1, forward strand.
AACCACTTTTCGCGGCTCTTATCAAACAACATTAGAGGTTCTTCGTAGGCTGAGGCCGAGGAACGCGAGAGACGTTTACATGATGTTTACGTGATTACCGTCGTGACAAATGGTCGACACAACAGTTTTGCGGTACGTTTTATATGGTGCTCATCCTAGACATTTTTCGCTACCCGATTTCCTGTCCAAAACAGCTACGACTGCATCAATGTCACTTCACCCATGAATTCCTTCATGAGTTGCACGCGCGTGTTAGCACACCAAGTCGTTACACGTCTGAAAAATACCTGACGAAATCGGCAGAAGAAACATATGCTTTATTAGAGCTTGCAGTGATTATCCTTTTTATGTAGCACATCCCGCAACACCATACGGCTCCGTCGTTATTTTATTTTCTCAAATAGCCTCGTCCCCAATGGTAGCCGAACGGCCGAACCGCTGAATAGTCATATTACATACACCGCGGCCGATCCGCTGAATAGTCATATTACAGTCAATAGTCATTCATACGCTTAGTCATTTACGCCTGTCACTTAATTAAATTAATGAATAATTGAGTGATACATGCTGAATATGACACAGAATTGCATAAAGACTCGTTATTCTGGAGTGTGACCCTCTTAAACGCTGATTTTCTCACGTAAAACCATGCTTAACACTGGACTGCATAGACCCATTGTGATTTATTTCGACAGCTTGGATTTCAAAGGACTGGAATTTGAAGGGTGGATTTCTTAGCGTGGATTTCAAAAGTTTTATTATTAAGAGTGGGTAACAGGGTACACCCAAAATGATAGCTGAGTGGGAGGCAGGGTGCCTGAAGGGACATACGGGTGAAAAAGATGTTGGTTGGGGGGAATTTAGTATTGGGATGAAGGAAGTAATTTCAGCAACTCCGTACCACCAGAAGGTATAGCAGAGTTACTGAAAAAGAGTAGGAAAAATGGAGGAGAAAGGGTAGGGGGATGAGAGAAGTAAGAGATAGAAAATATAAGGAAAAAGTATCCAACAAAACCACCGTTAGGGAACAGGCCATCGCCTATAAAAAGAAAGGTAAAATGGGGAGTTTATTGCAACGTTACATAGGTTGATACATAGGATGATAGGTAGAATTGTACAATTGTTAGGATATAAGTAAAGGTTGAATATATTAGAAAAGATTATACAATTTATAGTGTATATTTAAGGTGGTAGGGAGGCTTGTCCCGGGGGTGGGTGCCGGTCATCGAGGTGTTGATGTGGTGGTTTACTGTTGTTGGTTTTTTGTCTTCATGCTTCAGGGGTGGTAAGGGTCTTCAGTCTTGAAGAGGATGTGCTTGAAGTAGTGTAAGA